>NC_141551.1:62840000-63197500 GCF_021556685.1 Rattus norvegicus | reverse complement strand
ATGCTTTTGTTATAAATTCTAAAATAAATTTCTTTGTTATACACTTAAGAGTCTGGTATTAATACTCTTTAAACTTGGTTTACTTAGTACAGTTAATTCATCGGTCAGTAGAACTCTCGTGCTAATAATTTTGTGTTTGTGTCTTCGTCACATTTTCTGTTGCTGTCATCAAGTACCAGGCTGAACGCAGCTTAATGGAGAAAGGGCTTATTTTGGCTCGCCGTTGGTCGCGCTCAGTCACGGTGGTAGAGCTTGAAGCAGCTGGTCATATTCCAGCCACAGTCAAGAAACAGAGAGGTCCCAAGCCCAGGGCATGGTGCCACTTCCCAAGCAAGATAATCCCTGAACGGCATGCTCAGAGACTGATCCAAGTTCAGTATCCCTCACAGGTGTGCCCCAAGGTTCTTCTAGGTGCCGACCCAGATCCTGTCAATATCAACCATCACGTTCCTTTGCATCTTCATTTTGTTTGTTTGGTTTTTTGAGACAGGACTTGACAGCCCTGGCTGTCCTGGAGCACACTCTGTAGACCAGGCTGGCCTTGGCTATTCAGAGATCTGCCCACTTCTGCCTCCCAAGTCTAGGATTAAAGGTTCGTTTGATCCATCACCAACAGACTGGTATATTCTCTAATTATATTTGATTCCTAGTTGACACATGAAGAATACACTTGAAACCCATTTTCCAATGACTTAAAGTTTGAACCAAATGTAGTCTAGGCTTTATAAAATTATCTTTATGTATGTGTGCGTGTGTGTGCTTCATACAGTGTAATCAGGTCAGACGAGAGTGTCCTTGGAAGTACAAAAGACTTTAATGTTTACAAAAAGTTTCCCCCTTAGTCTTACCTCCTTGGAAAAAAGTATTTGACTATAGATGTACATGTTTTTATCTCCTTGAGTCTTTTCTTTTATGTCAGTACCACACTTTTTTTTTTTTTTTTTTTTAAAGAACAGTCCCATTTATGTATCCCTGTTGACCTGGGATTCATCAAGTAGACCAGACTGGCTTGGAACTTGCTTTGGTTCCAAGTGCCAGGATTATAGGTGTGAACCACCATGCCTACTTTGCGACACTTTTTTGAGGCACAGTCTCACAACACCAGGTTGGCATTAAATTGACTCTTGTAGTTGAGGGTAACTGAATTTTTGATTCTTGAGTCTGACTCCTAGATCCTGGGATTACAAATAGTGCCACCACACCCAGTTGTATGCAGTGGTGGAGATCAAACGTAGAGAGCCTGATGCATGCTACCCAAGCACTCAACCCACTGAGCTGCAAGCCTAGCACACACTACACGTTTTGATTACTATTTGGGAAAGTAATCACAAACTTCATTCCCCAAGATCACTTAGATTGTTCTGAGTACCTTGAAAATTGCCTATTAATTTTAGACCCAGATTTTCAGTAGTTGGGGTGGGGCAGGTTGGGGGAGAAAATCAACTGGCATTCTAAAGGGTCACTTAGAAAGAGTGGGTGATTTGAGGGGGATGCTGTTTTTCATGATGATAGCCTTGTCCATTCTTAAACCGTTCAACCAATGTCTTTGAATGGCAATCATGTCTCATGCAGATGATATAATTGAATCTTTTTAAAATCCAGTTGAAAGTTGTATGTCTTAAAGGGATTGTTAAATTCACATTAGGCTCAGTGGTAGAACACATGTAGAAAGCTATGTATTAAATTCCCAGTAACCTCTTCAAAAAACACATTTTTTATTTTAGATTTATTCATTTGTTATATATAAGTACACTGTAGCTGTCTTCAGACACACCAGAAGAGGGCATCAGATCTCTTTACAGATGGTTGTGAGCCACCATGTGGTTGCTGGGAATTGAACTCAGGACCTCTGGAAGAGTAGTCAGGAGCTCTTAACCGCTGAGCCATCTCTCCAGCCCCAAAAAACACATTCTTATTCTATGTTTATATTATATTCACTATTCCTGATGTAATCGTATTCAGGTCTGCCATTTTTCTTTTTGCCTAGTGCCCGTTTTCTTTTTATTCGTCCTTTACTACTTTGTTAGTTTATAAAACCCTGGTTTTGCTTTGAGGTTTTGGTGTACTCGTGTCATGAGAACCCACCCCACTGTGGTATCATCTTTCTTAAGACAGAATCTTTTTTTTTTTTTTTTTTTTTTTTGGTTCTTTTTTTCGGAGCTGGGGACCGAACCCAGGGCCTTGCGCTTCCTAGGTAAGCGCTCTACCACTGAGCTAAATCCCCAGCCCCTTAAGACAGAATCTTACTGGGCAGCCCAGATTGCTCTCAGACTTGAGGTCTACCTGCCCAACTTCCCCAGGATGGGATTACATCTGGGTGCCACCATGTTCTATTCTATTTTTCTTCCTCATCCCTTTTTTCCTTTTCCTACACTGGTTCTTTTATTTTGTTAAGCAGATGTTCTGTAATTTGAAAAGAGCTCATTCCTGAGCCACATGTCTAGCCCCACGTCCTTTATAAGAAAGTATTTTCAGTATTATTTTTGAGAATGCCTTTTTGGGGCGGGGGTTGTTTTTGTTTTTTTAAGACAAGGTTTACTGTTTTGGAGATAGCAAGGTAGACCCGGAGGGCCTTGAATTCAGAGATCTGCCTGCCTCTGCCTGGGATTAAAGGCGTATATCACCATGCCAGGCTTGAGGATGCCTTTAGTCGGATGTGGTGGCTCACACATGTAATCCCAGCATTCCAAAGGTTGAGAAAGAAGAATTGCTACGGTGAACGACATAGCTTCAGGTGGACTGAGCTCTAGAGTGAGATTGTCTGAGAAAAACATGTAAATGGTATATCTGTCTTCTGAAGTATGTATAGAAGAGAGTCCAGTTATTTAGTTGGTACTTGTATACGTGTATATGTATGTGCACTTGTGTGTGCCTGTATACATACATTTTAGTGTGTGTGTGCACATATCTACATGCACATGTGGAGGTCAGAGGTGGGGACTGAACATAGGGTCCCTGCAATGGCAACAAGTGCTCTTAACTGCTGAGCTGTCTCTCCAGCCCAAGATACCAGTTTCAAATAGGAAGTTAGCCTGCATGACAATTCATAATTGTTTTAGAGAGATGGGACCATGTCAACCACCATGGGAGGTAATTACTATGGGAGATGACTTTTTTTTTTTTTTTGGTTCTTTTTCCCGGAGCTGGGGACCGAACCCAGGGCCTTGCACTTCCTAGGCAAGCGCTCTACCGCTGAGCTAAATCCCCAGCCCCATGGGAGATGACTCTTGACGAAGCCCAAATGCCAGTTAGTGTACAAAAACGAACCAAAGGGATGGCCTGACTTAGGCATTTTTGGTGTTTTAAAATAGCACGTTTAAACCATCATACTGCTCTTTTCCTATTTTCTTAGACTTGAAAGGAGGAGGGCTGCAGGTCAGCAACAGAGAAAAGCGAGCTGGTCAGGAGGCCTGGACTCCACTCCCACTCTCTCACTTTCCAGCCCTCCATTTTGTCCTGACTGTAAGATAGGAATAATAACTCACCCTTCAACTTTGATAAGTTGAAGAACAAACAAATTTTGAAAGCATTCAAAGTCACTATAGTGTATATATATGTAATTATTGACAATGGAAATTGAGGTTACAACATGGAAAAAACCCACTGTTCTATTTTCCTCCCTTTGGTGTACTTTTCTAGGTGAATGTGCCTCTTAGGAGCATTTGTCTGGGATTAACTTGGGCTGTACACACAGGCCGGGCTCCCCAAAGGCCTCGGAGCAGCTCAGCCTCATCGTGTCCAGAGTATCAAGCGGGAAGTACATTTATTCTACAAAAATGTTAAGTAAATAGAAGTCTCAAGGATCCTATTTTCAAAATAAACATACGGAAATCAAGGAAAACTAAAATTATATTCTGAGTTACACCATTTAGTTTCACTGATCTCCCAATCCTTTGAAAATATTGTAAATGTTGATTTGGGTTGTTTGAACTTTATATAAAGTTATATAAACCCAAATTACAGAGTTTTTTTTTTTTAAATGATGGTAGATCGAAATTTACCAAACCAAAGGTATTGGAATTTTTAAGACTGAAATGATAACGGTGAGCAGGAAGCTGCCCCCGATGGCACAGTATTCCAGGGACAGGATCTCGGTGAGAAGCACGTTCCCTTAGCAGAGCAGCTAGCTGTCGGTCTCAAGAGAATCGAATATGAGGGGCTTGTCAGAACCGGAAAGATACTGAAATCTCAGTACGGAGTGTCCAGTGCTCAGCTCCTAGCTGAGGAGATGCGTACCAGTTAAAGTCTATCACTTGAAGGATTTCCCTCCTACTCGTTCTGTGTAGAGAAGACTATGAAGCAGTGTTCTAGCTGTCATCTTGCTTCAACGTGTGTGCTCACAAAAGATAGATTTACTTCATAGTATATATCAGAAGATTTGTACTTCAAAACACAAAAACTCAAGAATTTTTCTTTATATATATATAAAACCTTTATATATATATATACATATATATATATAAAACACACACACATACACACACACACATATCTTTCAGCAATTCATGGTATTTTTTCCTTTCAAAATGTTTACATTTTAAAAATTATTATTCAGAAAATGAAAATAATCCTAGGGTTGCAAATCAACTTTCGAAAAACCTAAATAAGTAGTCAACCCGGGGGCTGTGGCTGGAGCTAGCTGCTAAGCATTATTGCCTAGGATGCATGAAGCCTTGGGTTTGAAGCTGCAATCAATCAAGCATGGACACACAGACAAGGCTTATCCTTGGCTACAGAGAGCATTCATAAAATTCTAATTCTAATTTGGATTTTAATAAAGTTTCTGCTCACTTCCACCTCTTTCCTCTTTCCCTCCATTTTCACAGTTAATTGAGCATTTATTTTCCCCCCTCGCCCTACTTCAGTTTATGGCTTGTTTTGAATGGGTAAGGCAAGGACAAAGCTGGTTTTGTGCAGTTCGTGTGCAGAGGGCAGCAATACTTCACAAGGCCAGAAGATGGCGGTGGTGTCTATACAAGCGGACCATTGTTTCTCTGCCTTGTTCAAAGGATGGTAAGCTCCTCGGTATTGTCAAAAGTCACACAGGATCCGGACTTTTAAAAAAGCAAAATTTGAGGGTTGGGGATTTAGCTCAGTTGGTAGAGCACTTGCTTAGCAAGCGCAAGGCCCTGGGTTCGGTCCCTAGCTCCGGAAAAAAAAAAAGCAAAATTTGGCTATGTTGGTATATTAATATATCATATATTATTAATGTTATCATAGTAATCCTAGTATGTATTAATATTATCATAGTAATCCTAGTATGTATTAGTCTCCCACACAGGACTGAGAAAGGCCTCTGCCTCAGAGTTTTGGCACACAAATACTACATTTGTTTTCTTTTACATATTTGTATGTATTGGGTATGTGCACATACACACGGAGTTCAAAGACCAACCACGTGGAGTGGAGTCTCCCCTTCAACTATATGGGCTGCAGCTTGGCAGCAAAGTCCGTTCACCTGCTGAGCCGTCTCACTGGCCCTAAATACTGCATTTTTATATTTGAGATTATGAACCCATAATTAAGTAATTTTTCTTGAAGAGCTTGTTTTATATCTCTTGCCTTGAAAACAAAAGGCGTCCACTGAGTTTTTCCTTAACCGCCAACTTCTAACCCTTAATGACTTTCTACTATAAAATTAACTGTAGGGTGCCATTTCCCACATTCCACATAAAATTGTACCTACTACGATGTTCTTACTTGGTTGATGCTACAACTCTAAGGACTTCGAAGGCTAGCCTGGGTAGAATGTTACCAATTAAAACCATCCATGATTGGATGGACATTTTAAAGAGTTATTAGCTTTAATCGCACACTGGAAGGGGTTCAGAGAGGCCCCTAGAGTTCTTTTGTACTCCAGATAATTGTCCTTAGTTTTGTCTCTGACACCTATTCCTTCTCGAATTCCTTCTGGGTTAACTAGGCTAGGATGAGTGTGGTTATTACCTCAGGGGAGATTGAATCTGTAAGGCCTTGTGCATCACATCTCAGGCCCTGATCTAGGCTTTCGGAGAATTTGGCAAAGCAAGCCTTTGATCGTTGTCCTCACTGAACGTCTGAGTGGAGAGAGTACCAACACTAAAGAAGCATTGAAGAAGTAGCGGGACATGGTGGTTCAAGGCCAGTTTGGTTACCCAGGGAGACTGTTTCAAAATAAATGAATAGGAAAATATATTTAAATAATTTTGCAGATGTGCAGAGAGATAGTATGTGTCAAATGGTCCTGAGAAACAGACGAGTCTCAAAGGACCCAGGGGGCCTGTGCTCGCAGGCCAAAGCTGGAAGCGCTGGGCAGCCAGTGGCGAGGGTGATTCAGATGACCGTTTCTTCTTGATAAATCGCCCCAGATTGAATTCAAGTTCTTAAATAGACTGTGGGAGCCGAACGGGTGACAGCGACTTCGCGGCCAGACGCCTGCAGGACCACGGCTCGGGCCCCAACCTTGCGGTCGCCCCTCGCCGCCCGTCACTCACCTCGGGGGTGACGCCCCCAGGCCGTGCTCAGCCGCGCGTCACTCACATCGGGAGGGGGCGTGACGCCCCCCCAGGTCCTGCTCGGCCGCGCGTCACTCACCTCGGGGGTGACGCCCCCAGGCCCTGCTCGGCCGCGCGTCATTCACATCGGGGGTGACGCCCCCAGGCACTGCTCCGCTGCGCGGCCCCCAAGAAGGGGCGGGGCGAGGCGAGACGGGGCGGGGCTAGTGGACGCCATCGCCGTGCTACCGGCCGGCTGCGTGCTGGTCAGCACCGAGCGCCGCGGTGTCCCCGCCTAGTCCCCGCGGCGGCGCGCAGCCGGCCTGGGCGGCGGCAGCCCGGGATGCGGAGGCGGCGGCTCGTAGAGACGATGCTCCAGCGCTGAGGAGACGCGGCAGCCGAGCGCCGGCGGCGCAGCGACGTGGGCCGCATGGCGCAGCCCTCAAGCCCGGGCGGCGAGGGGCCGCAGCTCGGCGCGACAGGGGACCCGCGCGACGCGCTGAGCTTGGAAGAGATCCTGCGGCTCTACAACCAGCCCATCAACGAGGAGCAGGCGTGGGCCGTGTGCTTCCAGTGCTGCGGCTCCCTGCGCGCCGCCGCCCGCCGCCAGCCCCACCGCCGCGTGCGCTCGGCCGCGCAGATCCGCGTCTGGAGGGACGGCGCCGTCACCCTGGCGCCCGCCGCGGACGAGGAGGGAGAGCCGCCCCCTGCCTCCGGTGAGGTCGCGGCCCGATGCCCCCGGCCCGGTGGGAAGCTGGCGGGCGGCTCCCGGAGGGCGGGCGGGGCTGCGGGACCCGGGTTCCCGGGAGGCTCTGTGCGTGTCCGCCGGCCTCGGCTGTTTACCGGGGGCTGAGGTGGGGGTGGGGTGGGGTGGCGAGGGCTCCGGAGATGCATGTGTGAGGTTCGGTCAGGAAGATGACATCCTTGGGAAAAGGAGCTGGCCCTTCGTAGCGTTTTGAATTTGTCAGTAGTCCTTGGAAATGGTAGGGAAACCACTGAACCCCCAAGAATTGTGCTATTTTGGAGAGAAATAGAAGAAATGAGGACTCCGGGTACCCTGTGTGAAAATTCGCTGTGGTGAAAAGTACAGGTTTATAAGAAGTAAACAGGCTGTTTAGATGAAATTGCTTTTGGTTAGTCCGCGTACATTCTTCATGACTTGTCACCTAAACAGTGACACATTACCAGGAGCTTACTCACATGCTTTATTGATGGGAAGACTAGTAATAGGTTTCCCCTATCCGGTTTTATCTAATTCATTCTTTGAGAAGCAAGTCTATTCAAAACATAGCAAAACAATCCACCTTCACCTTTAGAAAGTTGATGGAAGTGTCAAAATGCTCAAGGATGGAAAATGTAATTAGAATAGTCTGTAAAACGACATTTCGTGAAAATCCTTTTCTAAATTGAGGGAAACGTTCAGTATTATCAGCCCTACTAGAATATTCTCTCATTTTTAGTTCAAGTAAACATAGTTTTGTTTATTTATTTAAAGCCAGCCATTGGGATGTATTAATAACCTCAATGTTGCACTATTTCAGAATACCGTGTGACGTTTTCATACACGTGTACCTCGAATGATATTTAAAGCCGACCTTTTGATGATCTTTTTGAATCTTTTTTCTCCCTTCAAACAAACATTTTTTCTTTTATTTGATCTGTTGCTTGATTTTAGACCTTGGCCTTAGTAGATTACAGTTTCAGTTGTAACTTATTTATAAGATGCCATGAAAAGATAATTTTTTTCCCCCAAACAACGAGGCTTTGTCTTGGTCCAGAACTCTTTCCAAAGGAGAGAGTGTGTGCGACCTCGCTTCAGAAGAATCTTTGGTTCTATTGAAAGAGCAGGCCTGGTTGTATGGTGTATCAAGAACTGTTAAGGAACTTGATCCCAGAAATGTTTTGACTGTCAAAGACCGATAGATTCTTTGTGGGTGATTCTTCTAACTGTTGTTGTTGGAACGATGAGGAACGATGAAATGAGTGCATCATTAATATTGGGTGTAATACATTTTGCAGAGAATAATAAATAGATGATTCCCAGAAACTAATGAATTTTTTAAAACGTATTTTTAAATGTCTATATATTGTTAATTGAGTGCATCTTGTGGCGGAGCACTTGCCTCAAGGCATGTGCAGCCAGAGGACAATGTCGCCACACCTGTTCTCCTACCTTTAAACGGGTTCTGGGGGTCAGACTTGGGTTGCCAAGTTTGTGAGGCAAGCCTTTTACTCACTGAGCCATCTCACCAGGCCTTTATTTTACATTTAATTTTCCTTTTTGGGGGACTAAGTCTCCTGTACTCCAGCAGAAGCTGTTCTTGAACTCCTGGTTCTTCTGTCTTCACCTCACAAATGCTAGGATCATTGGCATGGACCTCCACACCCTACTTTGTAATGGATTTAACCATCTTCTGTCTCCTATCCAACTCATGATCTCTGCTGCCAGATACCAAGAGAACCTAATCAGAGTAGTTGGTACAGTCTGGAACATCTCAGGGCTTGTTGGTTAAAGCATTAGAGATGGGGGCAGGAGAAAGAATAGAATAAAAATACATTTATGAGAAAGTTTTTAATAGAAATATTTAGGGTTGTTCATTGTCAATGTAATAATAGTTTATTTCATCCTGGGATGTAATACTGGGTCCTTGGTTGTAGAAAATACATTAGTTTTAAACATTTAATGTTGAATTTTGTTTAAGACAGGGTCCTCTATAGCCTGAGTGGGCCCCAGACATTTTCGTGGAGCAGAGGCTGACCTTGAACTCTTTGATCTTCTTGTCTACAACTTCCTAAGTCCAACTACTGGGCTGCAGATGTGTACAATTAATTCTAGCTTTAAATTTGCTCTTAAAATGTGGTTAGTAATGTCTATTATGGTTGTCTGCATAGATTCTCTCTCTCTCTCTCTTTTAAGATTTATTTATTTTATGTATATTAATACACTGTCACTATCTTCAGACACACCAGAATAGGCATCAGATCCCATTACAGATGGTTGTGGGCCACCATGTGGTTGCTGGGAATTGAACTCAGGACCTCTGGAAGAACAGTCAGTGCTCTTAACCACTGAGCCATCTCTCCAGCCCGAATCTTTCTCAAGAAAGAAAAAAGTGATTAAAAAGTAGTTTGATACTTGATACTGGGTACATTTCTGTAAGTTTTTTGGTTTTTTTTGGGGGGGGGTGTTTAGAAATGAAACAGGTTTATTGAGTGTACTCCAAGGGGGATCAGACTGGGTAATAATAAAATACTGCTTGCTTCTTTTTTGTTTGTTTTTGATATATGGTCTCACTATGTAGGCCTGGATGGCCTTGAAATGACAGAGATTTGCCTGCCTCTGCTGATTCAAAGCAGTGACACTCTACCCCATTTCAGGACCTCACTCTCTAGTCCAGGCTGGTGCCCGACCTCTCACTTGTGACAGTCCTCCTACTCCCAGTCCCTGCTCATTTAGTCTCCAAGTCGAGTTTTAGAGAAGTCCAGTGACATGTTCAAAGTCACATGGTGAACTGTCACTCAGACCCAGCTTTGCAACATTGTGAAGTGACAGAGATTTTGTTTGACTCCTTCGGAGATGAAGACCTCAAGAAAGTTCCCCGGTCTCCAGTGTCCCACATGCTGTGGGGAATCTGTGTCTTCCTTTCCTGCCTTTAAATCAGTGTATGAGGCAATATGTAAAATGACTTACACATTCATTCTTCCCAAAGCCTTGTCCACTAGCAACACCAGAGGGTCTTATCTAACTGTTTTAACTACTCACTAAAAAGGGACAGATATCTAAGGCAAGTGTTTCTTAATCCCAACACAGTTGACATTTTGGGCCAAATAATTCCGTTGTGGGGCTGTCCTGAGTGCCACTTCCCTCTTCGCGATGTCTCAGGACTCCTGTACTGCTGCCAAGAACCCTCCTCTCCAGAAAAAGACCTGTCTGTCTATCCATCCATCCATCCGTCCGTCCATCCATCCATCGATCAGTAGGGTCTCTATGTAGCCATGTCTGTCCTGAAACTCACTATGTAGTAAGGCTGGCCTTGAATACACAAAGCTTCTCCTGCCTCTGTCTCCCAAGGGCTGTGATTTAAGGTGTGTGCCCTCATGCTTGGCAATGAAAGATCTTTAGAAGCTGGCAATCTTTGAACTGGGGACTGGAGAGATTACTCAATGCTTTAGAGTACTTGTTCCTGCAAGGACCTGGGTTCCATTCCCAGCACCCACACAGGGACTTACAGCTATCCAAATCTCCAATTCCAGGGGATCTGATGCCCTTTTCTGACCTCCAGAGCCAATACACACACACACACACACACACACACACACACACACACACACACACACCCCAGCAAAGCATACACATAAAATATGTAAATTTAAGAAAAAATTAAAGAAACATCTTCAGACATTGTCAAAAGTAATCCTGGACGAGCACTGTTGCTAGCAGACGGTGGGTAATTGTGGCAGCTAACGCCTTAATCCTTTACCTGTGGGCTGCTGTTGAGTTGAATGAAATGATCACCTTTGGTCTTGCCTGCCAGTATTAACTCCATTGACCTCACCAGGAGAAAGAGCACCACACATGCCTTTCTGACTTGGTTTGGGATTGAGGATGGTAGAGTGGACCCTGTCCTTCTGACCTGTGGTGTGACTACACTCATTTTATCATCAAAGCAGAAAAAAAGGCCATGTAAACAACAACAAAAAACAATCTTATTTCAAGCATCCCAGAGAACTTTTAGTGTAGTTACCTCACTGAAATATAAGCATTTGCATTGCATGACATGGTTAAAAAGACTAAAGATAAAAGGTTTCTCCCCCGCCATCTGCCTTTATAGTGGCTGTTTGTTCGTCTGTTCCTATGTGTGGAAACAATGTTCAATAAAAAGAATTTTATTGTACTGAGTTGTTCTAAAATAAAAGAGAGAGTTGCAACTGGTGAGATTTAAATATAGCCTAGCTCTTTATGAGGTTAAATGTCTGTTTATCTGAATTGTAACAAAGAGAGTTCGTAGTGTCATCTTAGAAATGAGAAGCCTGCTTGGCCCCATCAGCCTTTCAGAATTTCAGTACCCATTGGACAGCAATCATTTATTTCAACTTGGGTTCCAAAATTTTGGTATACCTTTAACTTAAGTTGTACAAAGAACATTTTAAAAATTATGGCCCCATCTTGATTTTAAATAACCTGAAGGGTGGTGGCAAACTAGATGTTCCTGGGAGGAACAATGAAGGCAGTGTGCATACTAATGAGGGGTCCCTGGAGGGTGGTTTTGGGTATGGGGAACATTCAGGCTTTGTTTGGGCTGTGAAAAGCGGGTGTGACCAGGCTTCTCAGCAAGGCTCATGCTAATTTGAGGAGAGTGGTCTTGGAACATGGCCTACTTGCTTCTTAAGAGAAACAGTGTTTGTGGAAAAGGTGGACTCATTCAACACGGGCCTCAGAATATTTTGGTCCACGCGTGCTGTGCTTCTTGAGTGTTCCTAACCTGCTCACTGTGGGCTGTGTATGTGTAAGAGTGTATGTGTGTGAGTCCAGTGTAGGTGTCTGGGAGGCAGAGGTGGGATTATAGACTCCCAAATACATCATTGCTTAAAAGAAGAAGTAAGAATCATCTTCGTTGCCTGTGTCAGACTAGTTCGTTTTAGCAAACATCTTGACTTTATCTTATACGCAGGCAGTGTTCTGGTTTCCAGTGCAGTTTAAACATAAATAGTTGTAAGAAGGAAGAAATGTAAACACAGTGATGAATTTACCATGAAGTTAATGCTGCCTAAATGTCAGGCCTAGTCTTTTTCCAGGCACCTGGGAAGCTCTAATCACACGTTCAAACCCTCGGTTGCAAAGTGAAACCTGATTGGATAGTATTGCTGTCACTTTGAGTTTCAGTTTACTCCTCAGATACTTACTGCGCTGGATTAGCTGGAAGTAGCCACAGCATTCTGGGAGACATTTGGGAAAGATACCTCATAGTTTGCTTTTCTGCCTCTACAAAGGAAAAAGTAGTCTCATTATATTCAGCTATTGATAAACTGTTAGAAAATGATTAGTTAGGCAGGGGCAGAGGCAGAGGCAGGGGCAGGGGCAGGGGCAGAGGCAGGGGCAGGAGAATCTCTGAGTTCAAGGTCAGCCAGATCTACAGGGTGAGTTTCAGGACAGCCAGGGTTACACAGAGAAAGCCTGTCTTGAAAAACAAAACAAAACAAACAAACAAACAAAAAAGACTGAACAAAAGAAAAAAAACCCACTCACATTTACCAATGACTGCATGTTAACAGGCTACTCATATTCTGCATGCATGGTGGCTCAATCCCAGAATACAGGAGGCTGAGACAGGATTGTCAAAGGTTCAAGAACAGCCTGGGCTACACAGTGAGTTTGAGAGAGAGGTTGAAAGGACACACACAGAAAGAATAGGATAGAACACGGAGACAGTGTGCTTCATCAAGTCAGACGCATTCTCCTGTTATCACAACCTCTGTAAAATAGAAACAATTCCCATCTATGTTCTGTAGAAGCACCATTAAAGTTCTGTGTTTGGGATGGTCATGGTGCTATACACCATGCAGGAGGCAGAGGCAGAAGACTCCAGGCCAGCCAGGGCTACTTAGCAGGAGCCCCAAACAAAATGAACAAACAAAAAGAGAAGAGGACACCTATAGCAAACACACCCGTGGCAAACAGGAAATGCTTCTTGTATTTACACACCATGCTCCTCAGTCTCTTCTGAGCTGAGGGAATTTTTCAGAAGCTTAGATTTGCCTTATGCTTTTATGACTAGACTAGGGCTGTAGGCTTGGCGTGGGGAGGTGGGAAGAATACCACAGTGGTGAAGGTCTTATCTTATTACAGCATGTCTGAGCACATGACATCCAGTGCTCATTATATTGTAACATTGATATTAGCCCTGGTTGGTTAAGAAAGTGTTTATCAAGATGTTTTGTACCAAAAGTCATTTTTACCTTTTTATATGATGGTTTAGAAATGACAGAAAATAAATATAATTTAAAAAATTTTGGTATTGTTCTGAATCATACTGAAGACACGTTGTGTATGTGGGGCATTCACTCTACCACTAAGCAGTCTCCTGTCTCCAAACCTTCTGTCTTTAATTTTAGTTCAGATTTGTTTACATTTAGTCTGATTACTGAAATTTGGGTTTGTTTTCGTTTTTGTTGGTTTGGTTTGGTTTGGTTTGGTTTTTCAAGACAAGGTTTCTCTGTATAACAGCTCTCTGTAGACCAGACTGACCTTGGACTCAGAGATCCACCTGCCTCAGCCTCTCAAGTGCTGGGGTTAAGGCATAAACCACTATGCCCAGCTGAAATTTGGTTTTTATAAACTTGTTTACTAGTTGTCCCACCTCTTCTATATTTATTGTCTGACTGATTTTTGATTATTTTTTTTAAAAAATTCTTCCAGTTGTATACCTTTAGTATAATATTCCTTTGTCATTATGTGGTTGCCTTATTAAAGTTTTAAACAAATTGCTAGTTGTATTGCTTTCTAGAAAGTGCAAAGACTATAAAATGCTTCTATTCCATTTATTTCCTGATTTTATATATAGACTGCTGAGAAATACTTTAATTCCTGCTTTAAACTATCATAAGGCAGTATTTTTTTTACTTGTCAAGATAGTACTTTTTTAAAATTTATTTATTTATTATATATAAGTACACTGTAGCTGTCTTCAGACACACCAGAAGAGGGCATCAGATCTCATTACAGATGGTTGTGAACCACCATATAGTTGCTGGGATTTGAACTCAGGACCTCTGGAAGATCAGTGACTGCTCTTAACCACTGAGCCATCTCTCTAGCCCAAGATAATACTTTTATATAATCTTCTTTTTATCTAGATAGATACATGTAATGCCATCTTGATCTTCAAGGAGATCTGTAAGATAAAAACCTACTTTTCTTTTTTTAAATTATTTTTTAGCATATAAAATAATGAGTTTCATTTTGACTTCTTCATATATATATATACATATATATATCATCATACTTTACTTATATTTAGAATCCATTGTTCTGCACCCCTTCCATTAGTCCCCTTAAATACTTCCTGTTTTCTAGTCTTTTTATATATACATTTATGTTATTCGTGTGTGTGTGTGTGTGTGTGTGTGTGTGTGTGTTAGGGTTTCTATTACTGCATCAAAACACCATGACCAAAGAGCAAGTCGGGGAGGAAATGATTTATTTAGGTTACACTTCCATGTTGCCGATCTTCACTGAAGGAAGTCAGGACAGGAACACAAATGGCAGGAACCTGGAGGCAGGAGCTGGTGCAGAGCTGATGCAGAGCCATGCTTAAATGGCTTCCCATGGCTTGTGCAGCTTGCTTGCTTTTAGAACCCAGGACTGCCAGCTCAGGTGCTTCTTTTTTTTTTTTTTTTTTGGTTCTTTTTTTTTTTTTTTTTCGGAGCTGGGGACCAAACCCAGGGCCTTGTGCTTCCTAGGCAAGCGCTCTACCACTGAGCTAAATCCCCAACCCCGGTGCTTCATTTTAGAACCCAGCACCATCCACAGTGGGCTGGACCCTCCCCCGTCAATCACTGAGCAAATGCTTTACAGTCAGATCTCATGGAGGCGTTTCCTCAGTTGAGGGGCCCTCCTTTCAGACAATTCGAGTTTGTATCAAGTTGACATAAAACCAACCAGTTACTACAGAGAGGGGATTGGGGGGAGAGGGAGAGGGGGAGAGAACTGGCATCTGGATTCTGCATATGAGATTAAGCTATCTTCAAAATGCATCCAAGACATTACTACAGTCTTTCCTAGATATCAGCAAGGGATTGGTTCCAAGGTTCCCCTTCCCGTTCTTTGCCAGGCACTAACACCCCAAAATGTTCAAGTCCCTTACGTAAGATGGTTAAATATTGCACATATTCTCTCTGCACATTCCCCACCTCCTCTATGCTGTAAATGGTCCCTAGGTTTAAAGAGATACATAATGTGATACAAACATCCTGTAGTTATGCTCTATTATTTTGGGTATAAGAAGGGGAAAAAACACTCTGTATGTTTAACAAGGATACGGGAGTTTTTGTAAACACTTCATCTGTGATCGGCTCCATTCACAGATGGAGAAGGCCAACTGTCTTGTTTTTTTGTTTTTTTTTTTTAATTATATCCTATATTTTCCATGGGACCTTTTTCTTTTTTCTTTTTTTTTTTTCCCGGAGCTGGGGACCGAACCCAGGGCCTTGCGCTTGCTAGGCAAGCGCTCTACCACTGAGCTAAATCCCCAACCCAGGACCTTTTTTTTTAACCTGAAACTTCTTTTACTATTTTTTGTATTATAAACGCCATTGTTGAGTTCACTCAGTTTTTAGTTTGAAAATACCTTTATTTCTTATTTTGTTGTGTTTTTTTTCTCCTCCCTTTTGAGACAAGGTTTCACTTATGCCAGGCTGGCCTTGGATTCACCATGTAGTCAGTGAGGAACTTGGCCTTAAACATCTTTGATGTTTTTTTAATAATTTTTAGAAATCTGAAATTATAGTATAATTGCATCATTTCCTGTTTCCCCTTCCTCTCGCCAATCCCTTCCATGCAGTCCCCATGCTCTTTCTCAAATACGTGGCCTCTTTTCCTGTGTTGTTACATACATGCATATGTGCATGTATATATACATACATACACACATTCCTACATGCATAAATACCACCTGTTCGTCTGTTTAATGTTACCTGTATGCAGAAGACCTCAGGACTGGCCACTGGGTGTTGGATAACCAGTTGGGGGACTCTTCTCTGATAAAGACCATTTTTCTTGCTCTTAGCATTCCCAGGTTGCCTCAGTTCTTTGTCCTGGGCTGAGGCCCAGAGAGCTTGCGCCTATCCATGCTAGCACTCCACTGGGCTCCTTATTGTGGACCCTTAGCTTGATCTTCCTGCCTTCGCTTGAGTGCTTGGATTATGCAGCTCTGGGGATCAAACCCTGGGCTGCTGAGTGCACTAGGCAAGCACTCCTAGTTGAGTTACTTCACCAGCCTTTGTCCTTATTGAAGGCAAATTTGAATTAAAATGTAATCTACAGAAATGTACATCACAGTGTGTGTACACACATTTGTGCACCCAGGACCCAGGTGACAGAACAGAGCTATTGTAGCATCTGGAAAGGTCTTCTGTGCACCTTGCAGTCAGCATTGCCAGGACTCTGATGGCTGACTTCTTCCCACTCTCCGTGTCTTATGGAGTGATTCAGGCAAAATGTATTTTCTTGTCTGATTTTTCTTTCTGAACTTTGTGAAATCAATCCAGATTGTTGCATATGGTTATAATTGGTTCATTTTTTAGTATTACATTCTTTTGTATGAATATGCTGTTGATTCATTCATCCTACCCTGCACTGACATTTGGGATTCAGATACCCACTGTCGTGATTAATGCTGTTATTGAACATGTCTTTCGGTGAACAGATGTAGCATTTATGTTTAGTAATGTGCCTACGTGTGTGGTCTCTCCTTATTTGTGTGTTCAGCATTATAGTAGATACTGTGTTTTAACGTTTTCCAAAGTGACTATACTTCACAAACCTTTTTAAGGGTTATTTATTTTTATGTTATGTCTATGAGTATTGTGTCTGCATATATGTCTGTGCACCACACACAGATAGTGGAGGCCAGAAGAGAGTGTTGGATTCCCTGAAACTGGAGACACGTGTTGTTGTGAGCAACCATACAGGCACAGGGAATCGAACTCAGGTACTCTGAAAGAGCAGTTTAAGAGAGGGCTCTTAGCCACTGAGCCATCATCATCTGTCTAACCCACCTCACAGACCTAAAATTAAAACCACTCTGGGACATTTAGGTGACTGTACTTACTGATAATGTATATTTCAAAATAGTAAATGAAGCAAGGGTTTGTGAGATGGCACACACAGTAGGTAAATGTACTTACTTGCAAGCCTGGGGATCTGAATTTGATCCCTAGAACCCACATAGCAGCGGAGTCAACTCCATGAGATTGCCTTTGAACTCCTAGAAGGCTGTGGCACCCCCACCTCCCACCAATGCTCCCAATATACACATCCATACACTATAGTAATTCCTCAGAAAGTCTCAAGATCCCAGGATTTGGAGGTAGGGGTAGGTACATCTCTGAGTTGGAGGCCAGCATGATCTACTTACTGAGTTTCAGGTTAGTAAGGACGGACTCCGTAGTAAGGTGCTGTCTCAACCAAAAAGTGTCTGAAGAGACCAAGGACACATGATAAGTGACATGTGATATCTCAGGTGGAATCCTGGCCTAGAAAAGGGCAGAAAAACTAAAGAAATCTGCATTTTAACAAAAGCATTTCAGAAGCATAGACAGGTTGATCTCTTGAGTTTGCGGTCATCTTAATTTATACATAGGGAATTCCAGCCACCCAGAGCTACATAGTGAGGCCCTGTTTACAAAGACAAAACCAGTCCAGAAATGATACAGTGTTAAGGTGATAGATCTTCTAGAATGTATTGAAATGTCACTTTACAGTTCATAAGTATTATAGTCTTATTTATCCATCCAAATTAGCACATGCATGTTTTTATTAGTGTTATGTGGAGGGATTACAGTCCTAATAATCGCAACCTCAGGGCCCATCCATAGTCAGCTTCTGGAAACACTGAATCTTACATTTTCACACTGCTTGTGCTGTGTTGAATCTCACGTTTTCACACTGCTTGTGCTGTGTTGAATCTCACGTTTTCACACTGCTTGTGCTCATTAGGACTATTGCCCTTTATTCTCATATTTTCCACTTTCTACCTACACCCAGGATGCTTCCTCAGTGTGTTGTGTTTATGAGAGATAATGATGGGTCCAGTTGGCAAGTGTGTACTCAGCCTAGCACGTGGGCTTAGGTTTTCAGTGGAAACCCAAGTACTCTATCAGAGGAATTCCTGTTAAAGGTTCCATTTGCTGATTTCACTGGGATTTGTTTGCATGTCTTGTAAGTGGACTGTGCTAGATGTTGAAGTGCATAGAGGAATGGCGAATGACTGCACATAGAAGCTCACAGGTACATACAGTACCACATGAGGCACAGTTCAGTGATTTCAGAAGGCAAGGGATGTGTAGAAAACCGTGAGCCCAGAGAGTGGTTACCTTTGCCTCATGACAAGCATGTGTCACATAGAAGACTAAGTTCTGAAGCCCTGAAGATGAATAGTAGGGTGAAATGGTATCCACACAGACAGAGGTATGTACTTAGAAAGGTTTACAAGTGTAGACGGACATCTTACAGTATCTATAGGACAAGGCTCCGCGTGTGTAGACGCTGTGACGTTTGTCGGGCTACCTATTTCTCATGCTAGAAGCAAATGCTGCTTTACTAATCAGTGACGACTTTTAGCAGCAACCTCTTTAGTTCTCAACAGGATGCTTCAGGCGGCCACTACAATTATTTGGACTTGGCATGTGAGGTTAAACCCGTTTGTCTGCTTTGTGGTGGGTGTTCACTGCCCAGGGCATAGGATGTGTGTGGGCATGGTGGGGAGTAAGACTGGCTGGAAAGCCGTGTTTACTGAGAGCCACACAGATCATGTGTGTCTATAAGCGAGGTGGGCAGTGGAGAGCACATGAGGAATGTAAACTAGAGAGTGCATATGAGATTACTCTTTTTAGAAAGATACACGGGCTTTGTAGAAAGTACCCATCTCTGGCTTTGCTGTGATCCCAGCACTTGGGACACTGAGGCAGAAGGATTCTTTGTGAGTTTGAGGCTGACCTCAGCTACCTGGTGAGTACCAATCCAACCAGAGCTCGCAAGACCCTGTTTCAAAAGCAAAACAAATGAGTAGATTACATCTGCAAATGTAACTGGACAGCACTTCATGCTGTCTTTAGGTATTAGTAGCCTCTGAGCTGATAAACCAGTTAGGAGTGTTTCAGCTCCTTAGACAGGAGATGAGGAGGATTTGAGTAAGAAAGACAGAGGAAAAAGAGTGGTTAGAGTAGAAAGCCAGGTTGGTTCTTTAGAGAACGGAACGTGGCTTGGTTCTTTAGTTTTGATGTGTAGGTGCAAGAAGGAGGGAGGACACCTCTAAGGTTCCCAGAGTCCTACCTGGTGATGCATGGGGAAGGCAGGAGGAGCAGGTTAGGGTGGGAAGATGATGATTTATGCCGCATGGAAATTAAGATGGTGTGGAGCATACCTTCCTGATAGAGTCATGTTAACTTCCACCAAGTTTGCTTTTTCAGATGCAGGCAAATCGCTTTTGATGTCCCCTGGCAGCATGGTGACTGCAGGGGATGTGCTTTAGAGTCTAGGTTCTGAGGCCTACTGGGTAGTGAAAGGCTCTGGTAAGCCACTTAGCCTTTCTGGTTCTGTCTTTTTTAATTTGTAAAAATGGAGCTGTATTTGTCCAGCACTTGTGATTGTGAAAATCTAATGGAGACTAATGTACGTGAGGGGATTCTGTCAGCTCATACACATCGTACAAAGGTCTTTCCCTACCGTTTTGTGAAAAATGTTTCAAGATCGTTTGACCAAAGATTGATAAAGAAAATTTAAAACAATATTAAATTTATGTTTTGAAGTCTGGAAAATGGTTATTGAGGTTGACAAAATATGAAATGTAGGTAGCTATTCATAGTTGCCCTAGGTCTATGACCAGATTTTTTTTGTAACAGACTTGGGAGCTGTGGAGAATTTCTCACAGCTGTCAAAGTTAGTGTCTGAGCACCATTCATAGTTCTGCATGCTTTCCATGCAAAGTTTTTTGTGTGGTTCTATGTCTATGAAATACCTAGAGGAGGCACTCCATTCAGACAGCATGTTGATGGTGTCATTACTGTGGCATCCTGTGATGATGCTCCCTGTCTATTTATGGGCCATTCCTGAGATGCTGATTTAAATCCTTTTAACCAGATTTAAATTGGACTGGTTTTCTTCTTATTGTGGTTGAGTTTGAGGGGGTTCTTTATATCAGGTCTTTGATTAATGTTCAGTTGAAGTTTTTGGATGGAATGAGACAAAGTTCTATCTTTATCCAGTTTCCCCAAGACTTTCTGTTGGAGAAACTATTCCTTCTTCATTAGCTGGCCTTCGTGAAGACACAGAGATCTTTAACTTTCCAATGCACATATTATTGAATTCAGTTTCTTCTCTTTCCAACTGGCTGGTCATTTGTTGACTATGTAGCTTCTGTAAGTCCTCTGGAAAGTGGAGGAGGGCTCCTTTACATTGATCATGAAGTGTGCAAATGTATGTCTTAATTTCTGTAACATTTCACTTGAGATGTAGTTTAGATGAGACATTTGGACTATTGCCTGATGTATATAGAATTAAATCTTGGTGGAAACTGACCGTTCATTAGCTTAGTGGTTGCTCTAATGTGCTTCTTTAATTTGTGCTCACTTCATTCTGGTTATCTTTAGAGAACTTAAGCTCTCTGGATACTGAACACTAGTGAGTTCCAGGCTAGTCTGGGTAATTAAGTAAGACCCCTTACTCAAAAACAGAACAAAAACAGTCTTTTACTCATGAATGCAATAAAATGTTAATTAGAAAGTTAGTTACGGAAGGGTTATTTCTTGGTAATAATACATAGTATAAGTTAAACAGCTAAATGTTTGTGTTGGTTTTATTTATTTACTTATTCACTCCTTTTTTTCCTCTCATGACTGGGGATTAACCTCAGAGACTTGTATGTATTAGGCCAGTATGCTTCCCAAGCCAACATAGATAGTTTGCATAGTTTAAAGAATTCATATTCTCCCCTTTCCTTTCTCTTCTCCTTTCTTCTGCTTCCACTTTTGCTCTCCATTTTTCTTCCTTTTTTCTTTCATCCTTTGAGTTGACTCACTGGGCAGTCCCAGCTGGCCTCACACTGGAAATCCTCCTGGCCTGTCCTTTTGAGTACTGGGATTAGGGATGTTTGCTACTGTTTTGATAGAGAATTAGTAGTGAAGAATTAGGTGGGAGCCGTACACGGTGGTGTGCAGCTTTGTGCCGGATTCCAGGACTCTGGAGGCAGAGACAGGCGAATCTCTTTGAGCTGAAAGCCAGGCTGGTCTTCATTCTGAACTCTAGGCCAGCCAAGGCTAGAGAGAGAGACGCTGTGTCTGGGTAGGGGTGGGAGAGCAGGGGGAGGAGGCTCGAGCAGGAAGGAGTGGCCAGATAGTACTGTGTCTTAGGGAGGTAGAAAAGTACCAGCGGGAGGCCAGCAAGATGGCTCCACAGATTACAGTCTGCTGATCTGAGTTAGAGCCTCAGAGCCTACATTGTAGAGGGAGGGAGAGAACCAGCTCCCAAAGGTTGTCCTCAGACCTCTCTGTGCCACACACACACACACACACACACACACACACACACACACACCACTAAATAAATATGGTTTTTGATTTTTCAAGGCAGGATTGTTCACTATAGCCCTGGCTTTTCTGGAATTCTCTTTGTAGATCAGCTTGACCTCAAACTCAGAGATCTGCATGCCTCTGCCTCCTGAGTGCTGGGATTCAAAGCACCATCACACCTAGGTCCAAATAATGTTTTTGGGTTTTGTTTGTTTTTAAGGGAAAAGTACATGACTGTGAGAAAATTATTTTTGGCTGAGTGTTCTCATATTTAATCAAGTTCCTAAGTGGGAGAGGAAACTCTAAGTCAAGTGCAGATAGAAATCAATTTTGGGGTTGCCTCTGCTGGTAGAGCTGACCCCACTATTTGACCTGACATTTCCCCTCCAAATACTCCTTGCTCTTGAAATAACGTAGCATTAGAGTGCAGGAGTTTTGTTAGTTTTAAGGTTCCTTTTATGAAATTTAAGCAATGTTTGAATTACTTTTACTAGGGGAAATTTTAATTCAAATCTCTATGGTTTGCCAAAAGTACCAGACTCTCTTCTCTTTGTTTTCTAACATGGTGCCAGCCAGCCTGGCTTATTCAGGAGAGGACAAATGCCATACAGTAGGCTGGAAGAGTCTGGGCCAACCTTCTCCTCAGTAGGGACCAGGAATATGGGACAGGGCAGCAGTCCCTTGTCCTTTGATGGTTCATTTTATGCTTTAGCATTTATATCTCCACATCTGTGAAAATGAGGCTCTAACTTGGAGTTCTCGGGTCTGGGTTTTAGAGCAGCAAACACGCACATAAAGCAGGTGTGATTAATTTTAAAGACTTAATGACATTATTCACCTAAACTTACTATTTAAGCATGAAAATTGGTGAAGAAAGCACGTGTGCCAGAGGGCAGTTGAATACAATATTGTTCTTTATTCTTTTTTTTTTTTTTCTTTTTTTCGGAGCTGGGGACCGAACCCAGGGCCTTGCGCTTGCTAGGCAAGCGCTCTACCACTGAGCTAAATCCCCAACCCCATTCTTTATTCTTCCCGGGGAGATGCCTGATGCTCTAGTAGTCTGCGAAAACCAGTTTCTACCCATGGCATACTCCTACATTCCTGCCCATTCTTAGGTATCTGTATTGGTGGCATTGTCTAACAAAGAGGGAAAGGAGTTGATAATTTGATGAAGTAAAAAGTATTCTTTATGGTTGTTTCTTATGCCAAAGGCATGCTTTTGTTAGAAAAAATGAATTCTAGCTAATGAATGCCTAGTTTTATAATCCTAACTTTTTTTTGTTGTTGTTGTTTTGGTTTGGTTGTTTTTATTTTGAGACAGTTTCCCATGTAGACCTGGCTATCCTCGAACTCAGATCTATCAGCCTCTGCTTCCCAAGTGTTGGGATTAAAGGACTGACATGACACCTAGCTAACTTTTAATATATTAATAGGGAACTAAAATATAACGATGTTCTTGGATGAATCCCAGGTCCCCAGTGGTCTTAATCCTTTAGAAATTCAAGTCTCATTAGGTTGCAGAAAGTTTTTAATTACGAAATGTCAGCCTGTTCATAATTCAAAATGTTTTTTCCCTTTGTATTAATGTGATAGCTATCTTAAATCTCAGCACCACTCCACACCACCCTTTTGGAGACAGGGCCTGGAATTTGTAACTGCATCCCAGGTTGTTGGAGAACTCAGAACAGTCCTGTTACCTAAAAGTTAGCTACTGTGCTTGTACAGAGAAATTGTATGTAGTACCTTCCACTTGATAAACACTCGTTTCCACTGAACTATATCCCTAACCTCTTCAAATTATCTTTTGACGTCTCTTACCTTTTATAATCCTGTCTCTACCTTGTGCTGCCCATCCCCCTTACTCTCAAGGATGACAGCAGCCTCCTGGCTGGCCTTTGTCCCTCTGGACAAGGCTGACCTGGAAATACAGTCAGCTCACCCTTTGGTTTTGTTTTTGTTTTTTTGTTTGTTTTTGTTGTTGTCATTTTTGAGACAGGCTCTCACTGTGAACCTATGTAGCCTTGGATGGCCTGGAACTTGCTGTGTAAACCAGATTGGCCTCACTTACAGATGCCCCTACTTCCCTTTCCAGCTCTGGGATTGCAGGGGTGCACCATTGTCTCTTAACTGCCATCCGCTTGTGTTTAAGAGCACACTTGAAAGTTGGGGCCCTATGATCTGCCTGCCTTGCCTGCCTTTCCCAACACACTCTGTGTACCACCAGGTATAGCCAGGACTCGAGCTCCCTCCTAGTTCTCCAGCAGGCTCTTCCTCCAGTCCTCAGTGGGCCCTACACAAATTCAATGTCTTTGTTTAAATATCAGGAGGGCTTGCCTGGCTAACCTAAGTTGGGTCATTTTTTTTTTTTTACTTTCTCTCTTCCTTTTGTGCCCCTGATAACATATTACTAGTTGTCATCTGTTGTTAATTTTTGTTTATATTTACTAAAATGAAGGCTCTGTAAGGCAAGGGCTAAGTCTGACTTGCTCTATGTGTATTGGTGTTTATCCATGGTGCTTTGTAGGAGTCCAAGGATTTGTGAAACAGAGGGGTGCATCTGTTGAAGGCTTTCAGTTTTAGCATGAAACAGGACATATTTGCACATGGTCAGGTGGGTCAGATTGATTTGAATCACATAGGACAAAATTAGTAGTTCTGAACCATTTAGTCTAAAATTTTGGAAACTCATTTTGGTGGGTATTCCTTGCTTCTTTTTAGTCAGCTAATTTGCCTCCCATTGATAATATGTGACTGACAATTCAAGAAGTCTGTGAGGTTTGTTACTCCAGAGAAAGCTGTCCACATTTATTTAACATTAATATTAACATTGTTAATATTAATTATTTAATAATATTGATCTACATGAAAATCTGATTTTTTTCCTGAACCTACCTTAAGGTCTATCTACAGGCTGTGTGGTTCATTAACATTATAGCTGTGTCGACGTGTGTGAGAAGTGTGTAATATCCAATCCTGAGCAGCCAAGATTAAGGGGGCCATTTAGGGGCATTCCCAGAAATGTTCTTCCTGGGACTTTTGGAGCATATTGGTTAACTGGAGTTTTTCTGATTATTAACATTTAAGGTTTAAAATGTCTAAAAGGGCTGGTGAGATGGCTCAGCTGGTATAAACTGGTAACAAACTAATAACGTGAGTGCTAGCCGAGAGTCACGTGATAGAAGGAGAGAAGCAACTGTTGTGAGTAGGGAGCGGTTCTCTGACCTTCACACGTGGCTGATGGTAGTGTGCACACACAAATAAATGAATACAAATGTAAAATTTGTAAATGTCTCATAAAGTAAGTGGGATTTTGCTTGTGTGTTTGTTGTTTTTAGTAACAGGATAGTAACAGGCATTGTCTACCAGGTTACTTTGTTACTTAAACCCATTTGTATCACTTTATAAGGATTTTCTAATTGCTAGGCCTTGAGGGGGGTCTCATCTTCAGAGCAGATCTTATACATTGAGTTAAAAATACAGATCTGAAGCATAGTCATGGTCCTTATAGCCCTAAATACAGAGCTAAGCTTTTAACTTTCTGAGCAAATCAGTCCTCCTATTTTTGTGAGAATTTTGAGATACTTGAAAACTTAATGATTACAACCATTTCAGATTTTATTAATATCTGTTCTAAATGTACCCAATGAAATTATAACATGATTGAAAGCTAATTTGCTATGATTACAATCTGAAGACTTGTTAAGGCCTACCATAGTTTAGATTATTGAAAATGTAGAAAGTGAAACCATGGTTTTTCAGAGGTGAGAGGGATTCCTTGAGTGTGGTTTCTCTGAAGCAGAGGTAGCCAGCCCTTGAAAAAGGACTCAACGTTGATGAAACAGAAATGCCTTACGTTGTACTGGCAGGCCGCAGCAGAAGGTGTTGGAAGAAAGCAGTTAATGTGCTAGGACAGCATGCCTGCAATCCCAGCCGCCATAGCAATAAACAATGTAACAAAACCATGTCAGCACCTTTGACGAAGCTAGGGGAGCCCTAGAGTATCTCTGTAGCCCTCCAGCCTGCTGTGTTGACATGAGAGTGTGTGTCAATCAGTAGTCAGATGAAGAGACGTCACGCTGACTTCCCGTTGTCACCTGCTGAGTGAATGGAATGTCCAAGGCCCTCTCAGCTCTGATGACAGGTGGTTGGGATTTCCGATTCCTAGGTCAGTACCTGGGTGTGGAATTGGATGACAGAGTTTTGTAGGTGGTTGGGAATGTTGTGCTCTCAACCTGCATGTTTTCTTGAGGTGCTCAGCAGTTTGTGTGGGACAACCAAGTGTAGTCGCACAGCTACACACAAAGTTTTTGGTTTTCTTAGAGAAAAGTTGTACCTGAGGACTTTTCCACCCATGGGCCAGTTCCCGAACAAGGACTCGGAGCTTAGTTATTTATGACTATGCCTAGTCCATAAGCTTTGGCTTGCTCCCTGACTAGCTTTTAAACTACTCTATGCCTGCCCACACGCGTGCGCACACACTTGCTAATAGGCCAGCTTCCAGGCGATGCTTCCCCGCAGAGCGCAGGAGGTTATCCCTATGAGGGATCTTCGTATCTTTAGTTTTGCATCAGAGGTGATTAGAAGGAATCTAATTTCAGTAGTGATGCTTTTTAACACCATTCAACAGTTCCTTAAACACATTATTTTCTGGTGCAAAGACTTGCTCACAGATTCTTATAGCTGTCCTAGCCAGAGTTGCCAGTCTCCTGAGGGTTTCTGAATCTGCTGAATCAGGCTGGATAGGCTCAGGTGTGCCTTTGCAAAGTGGAGTTCTCCCATTTTTGGTGGGCAGAGTTAGTTTTTCAAGTTGGGTAATACCTCTACTCCCAGATCAGCACCTAGAGCTTCCTCTCCTTCCCATAGGTTAGGTTTGTATGTTGTCACATAGCACAAGCCATGACAACCAATAGCCACTCAGGGCCGCATAGCCAGACCTTGTCTCAAAAATCAAGCAAGAAAGTCCAAGTTAGTATAGGTTTCTAATATTGTTTGTTGTTTGTGTGTTTGTTTGCCTTTTGGTGGGAAGAGTGAGAGCAAGATGTTATAACTCAGGCTGGTCTCAAACTCACTACATTACCAAGGATGATCTTGACCTTGTGATTCGCTGACCCTCATCTCCCAAGTGCCGGAATCACAGGCATGAACCACCATACCTGGTTTACACAGAGCTGGGAATTGAACCCAGTACTTTGTGCAAGCACTCTACCAACCAAACTACATTCCAGAATTTCTGTGATTCTTTCTTCTTTAAGAACATTTCTTATTGATGATGTGATTCATGTACTCTTTTTTTAAAATATGGAACCCAAAGCACAGATTTTTTTAAGGTTTATTTATTATTTATTTTATATATGTGTACACTGTAGCTGTCTTTAGACACACCAGAAGAGGGCATCAGACCCCATTACAGATGGTTGTGAGTCACTAAGTAGTTGCTGGGAATTGAACTCAGGATCTCCAGAAGAGCAGTCAGTGCTCTTAGCCGCCGAGCCATCTCTCCTCTCCAGCTCCTGATGATCCATGTACTCTTAAAGATGTTGTTTTTATTTGTGCCACAGTTTGGTGTCCTGTCCTCTCCTGTAAAGCATTCAGTAAATGTTTCCTCACAGACATCTATGCTCTGCTTTGAGCTGTTTCTTGCAGTATGCTTTTGAGTAAATTAATTACTGATTTCAGGAGTCCTAACTCCTATAAGTAATGTACCAAAGTATTGTGATCTGAACAGTCTTATAATTATATAAATATGTATATATATCACCACATATAAATACAATTTCATGTTAGCAACAAACTTATGCCATATATTTAGCAAGTCCCACTTTCTATATAAAAGCCTTATAATAAATTAAGGTAATTTTATACATGTGTTTTTGTTGCTTATATATAATTTATGTTTTACAATACCTAAGGTTCCCATTTTCTTCTAGTCTTAATTTCAGCTACTGTTTTATAATATTTAAGATTATATTAATATTATGAGTGTTAAGGAAGGGTTTCAACTTTATTTTTTATTTTAAGAATTGGGTGGCGGAGCTGGAGAGATGGCTTAGTGTCAAGACTACTGAGTGTTCTGCCAGAGGACCAAAATTTAATTCCCAATACCCACATTATGGCTCACAACTCCAGTTCCAGGGATTTGGTGTAATTTTCTGACCTCCTTGGGCACTGCATCCATGTGGTGCACAGACATACATGTAGGCAAAGTAAAAATTAACAAATAAATAAGTAAAAAAAGTATTGGGTATGATTATATTTTCTTTTCTTTCTTTTTTTTAAAAAAGATTTATTTATTTCATGTATGTGAGTACACTGTAGCTATCTTCAGACACACCAGAAGAGGGCATTGGATCCCATTACAGATGGTTGTGAGCCACCATGTGGTTGCTGGGATTTGAACTCAGGACCTCTGGAAGAGCAGTCAGTGCTCTTAACCACTGAGCCATCTCTCCAGCCTGATTATATTTTCTTTGATGTCACCATGAACAGTAAGATGGGTAAATAGTATTTAAACATTGAGGTTTCAAGCATGTTAGAGCCACTACTGTGGAGCAAGCTGGGAGAAGGAGGAGTTAATAGAGTGTTACTGGAGGGAAGGCTGTGCAGACCTGTGTGCATGACCCTTAGACAGTGACACTTAAGAGCAGATGGGACCCATGAGATGGCCTTAGTGAGTAATCCAGAGTCTGATGATCTGAGTTCAGTCCTCAGGACCTACAGAGTAAAAGGTCCCCCCACACATGTGCTGTGGCAGCTGTCTGCATGTACATATACACAAGTAGATAGATGTGAAAAGACAGAGATGGGGAAAATTAAAGTTTCTGCTAGCCCAGTACAGTTATTGTTGGTTCTTTTGTATAATAAATGACTGTCTTCTGAAATAGCTGCTTTTATTTTCTAAGTATGATTTTGTCCCAAATTGACAAAATATATGGTTGTACAAGTCTTGGATATTATGTTTTATCGATGAGAACAGTTACTATTGTATCGAACAGCCAGTTGCTGTTCAATTTGAGAGGTTTCTTTCTTCCTTTGAGTGGTTGTTTTGACACAAGGCCTCACTCTAGTTCATGCTGGCCAGAAGCTCTAGACACTCCTGCCTCAGCCCGAGTCAGTGAGTCAGTGTGTGTCTCTTTCTCTGTGTTGTCATTATTTTTGAGACACTGTCTCACAGTGTAGCTCTGGCTGTCCTGGAACTCACCATGTAGAGCAGCCTGGCCTTGAACCCAGAGATCTGCCCGCCTGCCTCTGGGACTATGGTGTATACCGCCATGCCTAGCTTTTTTTTTTTTTTTTTTTTTTTTTTTTTTTTTTTTAAGTTCTTTAGCTCATGAATGCAGGTGGTGGCGGTTGTTGTTGTTGTTGTTGTTGTTGTTGTTGTTTATACAGGGTTTCTCTGTAGTAGCTCTGGCTGTCCTGGAACTTGCTCATTTCGTAGACCAGGCTGGCTCCAAACTCACACTCATAGAGCTCCGCCTGTCTCTGCCTCGAGAGTGCTGGAATTAAAGGCCTACACTACCATGTTTGGATATGCAGTTTTGTTTTTAAAATCTTTTTTTTTTTGGAGTGGGGTAGTGAGACAGTCTCATTAGTCCTGGTTGCCCTGGGCCTTGCTATATAGATCAGGCTGGCCCAGAACTTACAGTAATCTTCCTTCTCCACCCTCTTGAGTTCTGGGATTCTGATTATGCAGCCAGCTTGGTGACTGAATAAACCAGTAACTCTGTATATGCAAAACTAACAAAAAAATTTTAGTATTATTTAGTATTTAGTATTTTCTTAGCTATTTTTATGTTTAATCAAGCCTAGGCAAAAGTTGTTTGAGTATGTTATCCATGATTTAAAAACCCACAATCATTTGAAAGTAACTTTTTGCATTTTTATTACAGGTAAATTGGGATATTCACATTGTACAGAAACAGAGGTAAGAGAAATATACAAATATTTCTGTAAAAAAGCTTATACTTTTTGGTATGACTTGAGTGGTGAACTCTTGCCGTGGCTCCCAGTCTTCAGATAGTTATATGGAGAACAGACACATATCGTCTCCGTTCAGGAAGAACAGGTGCGAAAAGAATCAGGTACTTGTCCACTCGTCTATAGCATTAGAAGAAACAGCTGATTTCCTGTATTTGTAAAATTACTTAACACCCAGAGCCCTGAATGAGAGTGTTTTAGGAGTGGTCTGTTTTCTCATAATACAGTCTGGTATGTCATAATAATAA
Source organism: Rattus norvegicus (assembly GCF_021556685.1). Classification (NCBI taxonomy): domain Eukaryota; kingdom Metazoa; phylum Chordata; class Mammalia; order Rodentia; family Muridae; genus Rattus; species Rattus norvegicus. The sequence continues at coordinate 63,167,520 of NC_141551.1, read as the reverse complement.
CGTGCTGAGGATGAGAACCTCCATAGTGCTTCTTTAGTAGAACAAAATTAGGACATGGGCATTGCCCCAGTGAGAAGAGTAATGGGAAGAACTGCGCGCTTGGTCGCTCGCGCTCTCTCTCTCTCTCTCTCTCTCTCTCTCTCTCTCTCTCTCTCTCTCCCCCTCTCCCCCCCACCCCCCCATCCCCGTTTTGATTTTTCAAGACAGGGTTTCTCTGTGTAGCCCTGGCTATCCTGGAACTTGCTTTGTAGACCAGGCTGGCCTTGATCTTAAAGAGATCTGCCTGCCTCTGTCTCCCAAGTTCTGGGATTAAAGATGCACACCACCACTGTCCAGTTTGCTTGGTTATTTCTAAAAGAAGTTTCATGATTTTAATTTTATTCCAGATTTTTATGAGAAATTTCATGTGATTGTTTGTGCTCTTGCAAGGTGTCAAGGATAACATTAGGTACCAGGCCATCTGTAGCAGACCACCATCCTTAGACTAGCGTAGTATCAGCCTTGTTAACGCCTACATAATTAAGAAATTGTATCGGGCTGGAGATTTCTCAGTGGTTAAAAGTACTGACTGCTCATCCAGAGATCCTAGTTCAAATCCCAGCAACCATATGGTGGCTCACAACCATCTGTAACGGGTTCTGATACCCTCTTCTGGTGTGTCTGAAGACAGCGACAGTGTAAATAAATATATCTTTAAAAAAAGAAATTGTGCATCTACTTTTATAATGCATCTGGATATTTCAGTAAATTTTAGTTTTATGTGAAATGCACAATTCCTTAAAATGTTATTTCATAAACAAAAACCAAAAAAATACATTCTTTTTATATTCAATTTATTTTTATATTTTCTACTCAACTTTGAAGGTACAGATACATTTTTAAATTAGTTTTTTAAATGGATTAACGTATAATTACTATTTTTGATGTATTTCCCACACAAGTTAAGGAGTAGGTTCAATCTGAGTCAGAAGATAGTTTTGTCGTAGTTTCAGGATCTGTGAAATTTTGAGTGGTGCATTTTTTTCATCCCAGACCCTTGCCTATAAAATAGAATAATTTCTGTTAAACTCACAGGGCTGTGGAGCTGTAAAGAGAGAGTATATGTGGAATACGTCATTAGCTCCAAGGCACTGTTGTAAATTAAGAGTATACTGTCAGTCTAGATCCGTCTGCATCTGTCTGTGGTCCTGATGTGAGGCTTGGTCCATCCAGTGGTGCATTGCCATAAGGTCAGAGTGACTTTGACACTGTTCCCACCTGGAGGATGACTGTCAGCTACTTGCAGAAGTGTGAGATCTGGCTGTCTACTCCTAAGGCCGTTAGAGATTTAGAATGTTGTTTAAAAAAAAAGTTTTTTAATATTTTTTGTTAAACAATAGTTTTCTTTCCTTTAAAAGTGTTGTTTATATTAATGTGTTGCAGGTTAAAGAGGTTAACTTAGTATCTTCAGTCTTCGTTTTGATTTCCAGCACCGTGAACATTAGTTGTTCACAGGCTGCATCAATGATTCTCTTTAGCAGCCATTATTATCTAAAGAGTGTCGAGGTTGGAAACCCGGGCACTGTGGGGCTGAAGAGCACCTGCAAGTGCGACTTGGTCTTGAGGAGGTGGAGTTGGGGGAAGAGAGGAAGCTAGAGGGCTGAGGCAGCATGTGCAGTCACTATGGGGGTGGGTGGGCCATATAAAAGCTAGGTTGCACTGGGCTAGAAGGATTCTTTTTTTTTTTTTTTTTAAAGATTTATTTATTTTATATATATGAGTACACTTCAGACACACCAGAAGAGGGCATCAGATCTCATTACAGATGGTTGTGGGCCACCATGTGGTTGCTGGGATTTGAACTCAGGACCTCTGGAAGAGCAGTCAGTGCTCTAACCGCTGAGCCATCTCTCCAGCCCATAGAAGGATTCTTTGAGAGCTGTCTTAGTTCTGAATTGACTTTCTCTCAAGGAAGGAGACTCCCATATCCTAGTGTGATGCGGAAGCCTTTCGTGCTCTCGCTGGTGGAAAGTCAGACTGAGAATGTATGGAGCTAGCTGCCTCAGACTTCAAATCTGAGCTAACGAGTGGGTGGAGGGTGGTGGAGGGGTGGAAGGGTTCGTCCGAGCCCTCCTGTCTTTCCAGAGTCCTCAGCCACAGTGGATGGCTGTGAAGGAGGCTGGAAGAATGAAGCAAGCCTTGGCATAGAATGTTGTTATTCTTCCTTGGGGGATCAGGAAGGACCTGATTCCTAAGCAGGGTTCATAGGCTAACGGAGGGAAATAAAATTACCTTTTCTGAGACTGAAGGAGCCTGATCAAAACAATGTAGTCCACAAAGAGTTTTTATAGCACGTAAAAACCATGTTATGAATTATCTTTTAGTTTTTAAATATGATTTTTAGTTCATTCTTCGAGAGTTCATAAGTATATACAATGTATTTTATCAAAGCCACTCTTATTTTCACTCTCTAACTCCTCTTGGATCCTCTTCCTCCCCCATCCCCAAGGCCCTTTTAAAAAAAGATAAAAAAAAAACTACTGAGACAGTTTGTGCTGCCCCATGTGCATGGATGAGAGGCCATCCACTGGAACATCATCAGGCTTTCCCTGTGCTGGTTAGGTTTTGGTTTTCGTTGTTGGTTGGTTGGTTGGTTGACTGGTTGGTTGGTTTGGTTTGTCATTTTGATGCAAGCTAGTTTCATCTGGGAAGAGGGAATCTAAACTGAAACATGCTTCCATCAGCTTCTCTTGATTAATGAGTGGTGTGGGAGTGTCACCGTGGGCAGTGACATCCCTGGTCCTCAGTTGTATAAACAGGCCGAGCAAGCCGTGAGGGGCAAGCCAGTGAGCAGTGTTCCTCTGGGGTCTCTGCTTTAGTTCCTGCTCCAGGTTCCTGGTTGAGCTCCTGCCCTGATTTCCCTTCATGGTGAAGTGTGATAAGATGAAATAAAGTGTCTCCTCCCTTGCTTTTAGTTAAGTTTATCACAATAGAAAGCAAAATAGAATATTTCCCTAGCAGCCATCAGCTGTCAGTAAATCTTCAGCCCAAGGCAGAAGCTTATGAGCCCCTCCTCTCAGCCCATGCTGAAATGTCAATTGGCTTAATCTTGTGCAGGTCCTGTGCAGGCAGCCACAACTGCTGTGAGTTCATGAGTGCAGCTGTCCTGTCATGTCCAGAAGACACCTTGTTTCTCAAGGACCTCCAGCTCTCACCTTTCCTGTGGCGCTCACTGAACCTGGTGGCAAGAGTGTATGATACAGATATCTCATTTATGGCTGAGCACACCACAGACATGTGTTCCTGTGCTTTGACCACAGTAAACGGTACAAGGAAGCTTCTCAGATGAGGACTGAAAGCACTGATCTGTGGTATATTATTTATATCTGTGGATATTATTTAAAGGGCAATTTTAGCACTGTGTCTGTCTGATGAAATATTAGTAAGTTCTCTCCTAGTGCTTGTGAGCTTACTAGCCATGAGTTTATGGTCAGATTACTGTACCAGGGTGCCGGCTTTCCTCCTGTGGAAAGGCCTTAAATGTAGCAGGAAGTGCTGGCTACTCTAACGTTCCCGCTAACTATTGCACCCGGGAGGATATCAATCTTGCCATATGCTGGTCATTATTTGTAGCCCACAGCGGTCACAGCTGGGTAAACGTGTTGATGTCATCCCTGCTGCAGCTTACAGATCACTTTCTGGTACCATTAGAGCCAGCCATTAGGGAGGAAGCTTCAAAATCAGTACCAGCTTGGTCTCTCCATGTCCTGTGATCAGTGTGATGCTGTCTTCAGCAGTAGGATCTTACCTACCATGAGGTTTGGGAAGACAAGGAGGGGCAAGGCAGTATCTGGTATTGTTTGAGGTTTTGTCTTTGAGGACAGATGGACACACACACACTCACACACACACACACAGTACCCCACCCCCATTAGGTTGTTTTGTTTTGTTGTTATTATTTTGAGAGAGGGTCTCTTTATGTAACCATGGCTGTCCTGTAACTCACTAGGTAGACCAGGCTGGCCTTAAAGTCACAGAGATCCGTCTGCATTTGTCTCCCAAGTGTGGAGATAAAGGAGTGTGCCGCCATGCCCAGCTGGCTAGGTTTTGTTAACTTGATACAAGCTAGGATCTGGGAAGAGGGAATCTAAATTAAAATGTGTCCATCAGATTGCCTTTGGCACATCTGGGGTATTTTCTTATTAATGATTGGTGTGGGCAGTGCTATTCCTCGGCATATGGTTCTGGGAAGCATAAGGAACGTAGCCGATGGTGAACCTGGGAAGCAGCCAGGAAACAGCATCCCCCATGGCCTCTGCTTGCATCCCTCCGTTCTCCCTTCCTGATGGACTATAACCCGTAAGCAACAGTAAACCCTCTCTCCCTGAAGTCGCTTTTGGACATGGTGTTTTATCCCAGCAACAGAGACTTAGCTAAGACACCCGCTCCCAACATGCTGCACTGGACTGTGGCTGCTGGGGGCCTCCTAAGCTCTGGTGTAGTGTAATTCTCATTTACTCCCTCCTACCCTGGCCTGTGCGTGTGTGTGTGTGTGTGTGTGTGTGTGTGTGTGTGTGTGTGTGTGTGTAGGAAGCTTATTAAATAGGTTTCCTTTTGTATTCTTCAGACATCCTATTATTGTCTCTTTTCTGCCCTCTCCTTTGCCCTCACTGGTCTTATTTTTTCTATAATTCCTTCTTTTAAATTTATTTTATTTGTGGATGTTTTACATTTACTTATTTAGTGTGTCACACATGTTTATAGAGATCAGAGAACAGTTTTTGAGAGTCATTTCTCTTGCTGTGTGGCTTCTGGAGGCTCAAACTCAGGTAGTCAGGCCTAGTGGCATGTACCTTTAATCATGGAGCCATCTCGTGGCCCCTGTAATTTTCTTTTTAATACTTTTCCTAATTCATAGAAACCAAACTGAAATTGAGTATAAAGAAAGCCAGGAGAGTATGTATAGATATTCAGTCAGGCCTTCTTCCTTAAGGCAATCTTGTATATCTTTAAATCAATTGTTTTTACCACATCTCTCCCTTTGGGAAGCTTTTGTTATTTTCAGTGCTGGGTATTTACCTCAGGCCCTGGCACATGCTAAACCAGTGCTGTTCTTCAAAGCTATACCGCAGCCACCTGGGAAATGTTTTCACATACTTGATGCTAGCGTTCTCAGCATTGGAGTTTGTGAAGGAAACACCCCTTGTCTTGTCGTGTCCTGACTCTTTAGGACTTTGAGATGGGGGTCTTGCTGTACAGCCTAGGCTGGCCTCAAACTCATGTGTAGCTCAAGATGGCCTTACCCATGCAGCTGTGCTTCTGTAGGTCAGGGCAACTGGGACGTACCACTGTGCCAGGCTAGCTTTCTAGGGAAGGGAAGTCTTTCATATGATTTAAACAAAGGCCTGGCTTTCACTGTGTAGCACATGCTGGCCTATAACTCGCTCTCCTGAAGCTACCTCCTGAGTGCTGGAGTTCAGGTATGTGCCATCATACCAGGCGTCAACATGAACATTTAAAAGGTTTTTTTTTTTTTTTTTTGGAGCTGAGGACCGAACCCAGGGCCTTGCGTTTGCTAGGCAAGCACTCTACCACTGAGCTAAATCCCCAACCCTAAAAGTTTTAAATAGTTAAATTTCCCCTACTTTTTCAGTTCTTAACTTTTTAATTTTAATTAAAATATAATTACACCTCTTTTTTTACCCTCCCCAAACCCTCATGTTCTCTCCCTCCAACCTTTCCCACACATCCCTACTGACTCTTGAATTTATGGTCTCTTTCTTTTATTATTGTATATATAAACACTATATGAATACACCCTGAGCCTGTTTTATGTTGTTTGTATGTATATGACTTTAGACCACAAATGACTTGGTTTTTGAACATATAATTTGCGTACAGTGAAGCTCGCCCTTATACGTTGTTTTTCCAGTGTTTTATGGGTGCATTCCTCTGTTAGCCGTCCTTATAACCAAATTCTGTCATCTTTGAAACTCTCACCCCATTTCTCTTCCCAGCAGCCACCGGTCTCTGGTGCTCTTTTTAATGCTTTAAGGAGACCTGACTCTCTCTTCCTAGAAGTGGCTCACAGCCCGGCTGCTGACTTATAAACTTGCGAGTGGACGACTGGCCTGTGCTTGCGCTTGCCTGTCCAGAAGGCAGCTCTGGTTCAGGGTTAGGGATAGCTGCTGGCACTGCCATTTTACAGGGTTGTTTTTACTGCTGTTGTGTAAATAGTATGAATGGATTGTAATCCTTGATGAAATTGCTGAATTTTCTAGATTGTAACTTAATTTGTAATTTCTAGTTTCAGCCTGTTCCATTCTGTCTTGTATTAACTGCTGCCAGTTACATAGCACTAGAGCCTTTTCCCTCTGAGAGGAAGGTGGCTAAATGAATAACTAGAGCAGGCTGCTGTTCTTGGGCCGGATTGGCTCATTTTAAGTGGACTAGGTTAATGCGTTATATAACATTAGTTTGTCATTACTCAATCTTGATAGACTTGATTTAACTGGGCACTCACGGATAGAACTTATCAGAATCTGTGCAGCAGAAGAAAACTGAAGGAAACTGTTAAAAACATTCATGGTTATTTTTTAAAAGGCTTACTTTATTTTAAGTATGCATATGTGTGGGTATGTGTTTGAACGCAGTGCCTGTGAAGGCCAGAGCCGGAGTTGTTATGGCTGTGGAGAGCCACCCTGAACTCAGGCCCTCTTAAGAGTAGTGTGTGCTCTTATCCGCCCAGTCTACTCTCCAGCCTCTCGTGCTTAGATCTTATATCCATAAGTACCATTTGTAATACTTATATTATCTTCACTCCTGATACATCCTTAAAAAACTACTTGAGGGCCTACTGTGGTGGATATTGATAAAGACATTAATAACAAATTTACAAAGTTGATCTATAATTGTTGACATTTGATGGATAAGAACTAAAGAATAAAAAGCACAGTAATTTATGATATTAATCTTTCCTGTTAAATGTACAGTCACTTGGGAGACATACTGGTGGATATGCTTGTGAGGGGTTTCTAGAGAGGTTTGACTGAAGAGGGAAGAGTCATCCGAACTGTGGGCAGCATTGTCCCTGGGGCAAGGGTCCATGGCTCTATAGAAAGAGAAAAAGGAGAAAGCAGGCTGAGCACCAGCGTCATCTCGTCCTGCTTTCTGTGAACAGTGTGCCCTGCCACCTCATGCTCTTGCTGCCCTGCCTGTCCACCAGGATGGACTGCACCTTTCAACTGTGAGCCAGGAAGGAGCCCGCTCCCCGGCTCTGTCTGGCACCTCGTTACCGCAGCAGTAGCTGACACACTTCCTCCCCGGCTTGCACGGTTGGCAGCTGGAGTTTTCCTCACCTGCTCCCCGCGTTGCCTTCATCCAGCTTCAGAGTAATGCAGCCACACGGTGCTGCAGGCCATGATGCCCCTTTTGAGCAGCGAGCTGAGTAGGTGACTTCCTAGTCTGCAAATGCCTCTAAGCAGCCACAGCTTCACTTACTGCCCAGGGCTCAGCCCTCCTGGGTTATTAGATGTAGTTCTTTTTTCTGTAGAAGCTTGTGAGATAGGCCAGTTCTAAATTACTCAGAATGATTTAGCAATTGTCCTGTATACTGAAATTCTCAGGGAAATTGGACCTATAATTCTAGGTCTTCCTTGGAAAAACTTAAATGTCTTGGGAACGAACCAAAAAAATACATTGATGCTAGTTTCTTGGACTTACTCTCTTGTGGATATAGTTAGTTTTAGGCCCATATTACAGTAGACAAAAAATTTCATTTCCTGGGATGGAGCTCAGTGGTTAAGAGCACCAACTGCTCTTCCAGAGGTCCTGAGTTCAAATCCCAGCAACCACATGGTAGCTCACAGCCATCTGTAATGAGATCTGATGCCCTCTTTCGGTATGTCTGAAGACAGCTACAGTGTATTCATACCTAATAAATAAATCTTAAAAAATATTAAAAAAATTCATTTCCTAATAGCCTAAAGTAAATCACTACAAGTAATACATGGGGTACATTGCTTTAATATAGAGTATAATGTTGGAAAGTGTGTATTTGGTCTTTAGCTAAATCTGCCCCTTCCATTTTAACCTCCCCTCTGGCTCATGAATGGTTATGTGACAGTTGGGTGCATGCTGGGTTTTAAGTTGACATTGGATAAGTGTTGGTTAATTTCAGAAATGAAACGATCTAATCTGAAAGAATATGGTGTTTTTAATAAAAAAAAATATTAGCAGGTTGGAAAAATGGCTCAGCTGGTAAAGTGCTTGGTACACAGGCCTGGGGGCCTGAGTTCATACCCCCAGCACCTGTGGAAAACTCAGGCATGAGGTGCCTGTCTGTGACCCCAGCCCAGTGAAGAGCTGGTGCGTTTACTGGCAGTTGACTGGAAGGTTACCTCAGTTCTTAGTCTGCAGTTCTTATGTGAGACTGCAGCGTGGCTACCCTCTTCCTCAGAGCCAGCCATGGAGAAGCTCCTCTAACACTGGGTAACACGGCCATGGATTGGAATCACAGTATCACATCTGCTCTATCTTCTGTTGTCTAGAAGCAAATCACAGGGCTCATGGACATGACTGTTAGATGTGGAGCCCACAGGGTCACCATAGAGTCTGTCCATATGGCTGGAATTCACAGACCTTGGGGCATGCCTCTCCCTGCTGGAAGAGCATACCCCTGCCTCTTGTCAGATGTGCATGACCCAGCGACATGATACAGACAAATACCTTAGGAGCTCTGTGTAGACTGTACTCCTCAGCTGCCATACTACAAAGACAAAACTCAGGAACCGTTCTGGGTTAAAGGAGGCTAAAGAGACTTAATGACAACTACAGCTGGTGGTACTGGTTAGGGACACAGTACCGAGGAGTGACAGTTGACAGTTTAGTATGTTTTTGCATTATGTCGTATAGGCAATAATTTTCCTGATACAGATAATTGTGCAGTGGTCATCTGCAGTATGCCCTTAGTTTAGAAAATAGAATTCTACATCGCTTGGAATTGAGGTGGGCAGTAAGTGTGCTTCACTCTCAGGTCTGAGAGAGGTAGGGAGGGAAGAATGGCACCGCAGATGAGGCAGATGCTTAACTATTGATAAATCTGGTAAAAGATAAATAGAAATTCTTAAGGACTACTTTTAGGGTGTTTCTGAAAGTTTAAAATAATATTAAAATAAAGTTTCCCCGACTGACCTGAGGAACAAGGAAGCTGTCCTGGAAGTTGGGAGTCTAGAGAGTCACTTGGGGCTGGCACCGTCAATGCTGACCTGTTAGTCCCAGCTCTAAGCCCAAAGCACTTCCTCTGCCACGTGCGAGCAATCCTTAGAGCCACCCCCTTTCTCCTTGAGTCATTTGAGTTGGTTTAAGAGTTTGAAAGTCTTCCTTTTGATATAAACCACGACTCACAGAAAAGTTTCAAAACTAGTACAAAGAAATCATTAACATGAGTATTACTGCGAACACTGAAATCACTAACATGAGTGTTACCGCTAACACTGAAAGCTTTCCTGCATTATTGGTGAATTTGGTTGGTAAAGTTTGTTACTAAAAACCTGTAAGTGGTGCTTCAGGATGCACATAGACTGAGACAAATGCAGTCTGAGAGCAGGATGAGGGGACAGCCCTTCCCTTTCTTTCTGTGGTCGTTAAATGTCATTGGCCTTTGTGTCTTCTATGAGGGAGTTCTTAGAGGTAAAACACTGCCTGGAGCTTGGGGAAGATTCACAAAATGACTGGCTTTTGAAATACTTTGAAATCAATTCTAGATTTCAGATACCTTATCACATGTCTGTATATGAATATTATGGATATGTCTAGTTTAGCTTAAGATATAATCACAGGCCTATGAGGTGGCTCAGTGTGGCCACCCGCAGCTAAGCTAGTTAAATAAGAGGGTTTTATACAGTTAGAGTGGCACAGCCATGGAACGACACAGCCATGCCAGGCAAGTACCAGAAAACCCGAAAGTAAATGTCACGGTTATTACTGAGTTTCCACAACTGTTTCAGAATCTTGAAATGCTTGTGATCTAATACCCTTTCCTGGGTTGACTCAGTCTAGTCTCTAGTTTAAAAATGCAAAGTATTCAGACTCTGGGCTGGCCTCGGCCTGCAGGCACCAGCACAGGCCAGTTGTCTCTGCACCCACCCCTCATCCGGCTTCATAGAGTCCCTGGTAGATGCGACTGGGCAGGGCCTACACACCCAGCTATGCACTAGTGTGGGCAAGAGAGCGACTGCATTCCATTCTTCTTCCTGCCTTCACCCTGCATATTTAGTTAGACACTGTCCTAGGTTGCTTTCTATTGTAATAACACTGGCACAAAGCAACTTGGGGAGGAAAGGGTTTAGTTTGCTTATAATGTAAAGTCCAGGCCAGGAGCTCAAAGAAGAACATGCAGACAAGAACTGAAGCAGAGACCATGGAGGAGACGGCTTACATACTGGCTTGCTCTCAGGCTTGTGTTCTGCTTCCTAAAAAGCCCAAACCCTGTTGCGTAGGGATGGTACCACCCACCGTGTACTGGGTCACAGACATGCCTACACGCCAGTCTGACAGGCAGTTCCTCAATTGCCTTTCCTCTTCCTGGTGTGTCAAGTAGACAACCAGTGTTAGCTATCACAGACTTCTTGGAAAGTGCTGTCAGGAAACTTAACTCAGCTGTCTCAGGTCTCCGAGAGGCTCTGAAAAGGCAGTGGGAAAGCTTACCTACTTTGCTTTTTGAGCACCTTGAGTACAAGAGAAACCAGAGTTGAAGCTGTTGGTTTATCATTCTCAGCAAATTGTTACTGGGCATTTCTTGTCCTCCTGCCAAACATGTCTTTGAGGCAGTCAGTTTTGTTTTGGGGACTTGAGATAAGACAATCATTTAACAAATGTAGAGCAGAGAGGCACAGACACACAGAAGTGGCCTTGCCTTAGTTGTACCATTGTAGCGTTGGAAAGCTGCTCTAGCTCCTGCCTGTCTTCAGGAGTCTTCAGTGTCTGTCTGTGGGCTAAGGCAGCGCCATCACTGCTCACGGCAGGCACAGCCTTCCCTTCTGTGTTATTGCCTCTGGAGCCCAGAAGGCAGGACTGGCTGGTGGGAAATGAAGCAATAACCAAGTTTGAGTAAGGGGTGCTCAGGATCTGTAAAAGGCCCTGCATACATAGCTATGTCGGGAGATGTAACTGTGAGTGCCCCGGGGCTATGGAGATTGGAGCGGGGCTAGCTTATTCTTACAGTGAGGTCAGTAGCGTCCTGAATGGCTCACATCTGCAGTGAGCATGTATTTTGAGACAGGACCTTGTATATCCCAGGCCAGCCTCTTAATTTGCAGTGGGATAATCTTGAAATTCTGATCCTTCTGTCTCTACTTCCCAAGTGGTGGGTGTCTTAGTTAGCATTGTACTGCTGTGAAGAGACACCATGACCAAGGCAACTCTTGTAAGGACAACATTTAAGTGGGGCTGGCTTACAGGTTCAGAGATTCGGTCCATTATGATCAAGGTGGGAACATGGCAGCATCCAGGAAGGCATGGTGCAGGAGGAGTTGAGAGTCCCACATCTTCATCTGAAGGCTGCTAGCAGAAAACTTGCTTCCAGGCAGCTAGGATGAGAGTGTTATAGCCCACACCCACAGTGACACACCTACTCCAACAGGGCCACACCCTCTAATTGTGCTACTCCCTGGGCTGAGTACATACAAACCATCACAGTGAGTTACAAGTGTGCACCATCCTGCTCAGCTTATGCTCTGGGTCACACCTAGAACCTGGTGCACACTGGGAAAACACTGCCAACTGAGCTATGTTTCCTAGCTTACAATGACTTCTTAAGGAACATGGAGTCTGTTGTTAGGGAATTAATGAGAAATGTTCTGTCTCTCAATTCTGTGTATGTTATCTGTTATTTTAAATATTAAGGTTATTCAAATATGAACAAAACCATATTGTCTGGGAATATATGCAATTTTATGTAAGCTACAAATTTCCGCTAATGAAATCTTACATGAATATCTGTCACAAGCAAATCACAGTGGTTTCTGTTGATTACTCAAAATACTCTCCCTCACACTTTGTAGAGAAGGATTTCTTCTGGATTTCTATACAGTAAAATTTTAATACTTGGTGATTTGACTTTTGTGTGCAATTATGTATATATTACTGTATATTTTTAAGAATTGGAAATAGGGGGCTAGAGAGATGGCTCAGGGGTTAAGAGCACTAACTGCTCTTCCAGAGATCTCGAGTTCAGTTCGCAGCACCCACATGGTGGGTCACAACCATCTGTAATGGGATCTGATGCCCTCGTCTGGTGTGTCTAAAGACAGCTACAGTGTACTTAAATACAACAAATAAATAAATCTTTAAAAGAATTGGAAGTAGAATTATAAAAGAGAAAAACAGCTGTGACACAAGAAGACCAATGAAAACTGAGATCATAGTGCTTTTGGAAAGGCGTTAGAGCTAAGAGTAAAGTGGAGACAGGAGGTTCCTGCTTTATTGGACACATGGGACAGAGAAAGTGCTAGCTACCTTCCTTGGCTTTCCTTGAAGTCACTCTTTTTTTATTAAGTTCCCTCCTAAGGGTGGGCACCCCAGGCAGTTTGTTTTTCTGAGCTCTTTGAATTTACTTGAAAACTGTCCTCTTGTAGCCAGACGCAAGTGCACACCTGTTTTGGCAACCCAGAACTCGAGAGTGGGAGCTGAGAGAGATAAGGACACTCTTGGTCTGGCCATTGTGTCCTCCCAACAATGGCTCCTTGTAAGGCAGGAGCGTATATCAATACTACATTGTAGTTCTGGTTCATGTAATTGGTACAGTGTCTCTTCCAGCCCTCTCCCTAACTTTCTTCAGGTGCAAATAGGTCAAGGTGATGTGGGATAAAGGTGACTCCCTGAGGTACCTGAGGAAGATAGCAAGGACAGGCTTCTCCAATGACAGTAGCCTCTGACCTCAGGACTCCACAGTTACCTCTCTAAGCCAGACAGTCTCTTCTCTTCTCCCCTCACCCCCGTGTGTGTGTGTGTGTGTGTGTGTGTGTGTGTGTGTGTGTGTGTGTGTGTGTGTGTGTGTAGTTGCACACGTGTACATTTCTGTGTGGAGGCCAGAGGTTGGTATTTTCCTCAGGAGCTTTCTACCTTGTTTTTGACAGTCTCTCTCTGGGACCTGAGGGATGGTGATTGCAAGCCTGCCCGTGAGCAATGAGGATCTGGCTCCTGGCTTCTTCCATGCTGGGATTACAAGTGTGTACCACCATGCTGTATTTTTTAAATGTGTGTGCCAGGAATCAAATTCATGTCCTTGTGCTTTTTGTGGCAAGCGCTTTCCTAGCTGAACTGTCTTCCTGGCCCTCCAGGTCACACTTTGTATTTACCTGTGTATCTGTCACTTTACTGAGCTTTTTAAGGTCAAGGACTGCTTCATCGGTCTTCATATCCATACTTCAGTGTGTGGTGAAGGAGGCCTTTATTGAAAAGTAGTTGCAGAGTTGTTTAAAAACCACAGCACAACTTTGTGTGCGAAGAGGGAAGGTTGAGAAAAGCTCTCAGGAAGCCTAGCCTTTCCCGAGACAGAGACAGCCCGAGCTGGCTGTAAACTCCTGAGCTTCCTGCCTCCACCTTCAGAGAGCTCGGATTACAGCAGGAGCACCTGTGCACGCTTCGCTGTCCCTAGTCTGTCTGGCTCTGGGACAGGTGAGCGATATGTAGTTTTATTTAATATTACTTAACACATAAAAAGGATTCTAGTTTATTTTGGCTTACTTACTTTTTTTTTTTTCTTTTTGAGACAGTGTCCCACTATCCAAGCCTGGTAGGCCTAGAACTTGATATGTAGACCAGGCTGGCCTCGACTTTAAAGAGATCTACTTGCCTCTGCCTCCTGAGTGCTGAGATTAAAGGCGTGTATCAGGCTTTGTTTATATAAGTTTTACAGTAAAAAATGGAATGGCTAGAAAATAAGCCCCAAACACCCCATCACCTCCACTTCCACTCTGTAGTAACTAAACATTTAGCATTTAATAGTTTCTTACCTGCTTTTTCTTGTGGATTATAATAAGAATTATAGTGCATATGAACAATACTGGTTTGTAACCAAATTTTTCACCTAACTCAGAACCTCCTGATCTTTGCTTTGATGGTAGAGATGGACGATCCAGCTGCTGGATAGGACGAGGTTATTAAACTTCAGTGCTGTGGTAATTATGCTCTGTGTGTGTGTGTGTGAGAGAGAGAGAGAGAGAGAGAGAGAGAGAGAGAGAGAGAGAGAGAGAGAGAGAGAATAGCATGACCAAAAGCAACTTAAAAATGTATTTTGGCTCCAGAGGGCTGGCTGTCCATAATGGTGGGGAAGGTGTGGGAGCAGGAGCACGATGTTCTCCGTGACGGACTCCTTCAGCAAGGCTCCACCTCCTCAAGGCTGGACAGCCCCCCTAAATGCTGCTACCAGCTGGGGGCCAAGTATGCAAATGCATGAGCTGTGGGAATAGTTTTTCATTTAAACCTCTACACACTCTCACAAACTAAGGAGCAGTTGCATTGTCACTAAAGGGTATCGATTCTGACAAGGATTCTGACAAGGTGCAGTGCAACTGTAAGACACCTTGAGGAACCATGTTAGATTTGCAGTTATTGCCATAAAGAGATCCTTCGTGTTGGCAGCTCTATGAGTTAGAAGCAGACTGGGAGCCTCTGCTATATAAGGTGGACAGCACCTCTTGACAGAGAAGATACAGTGGAAGGGAGGCTGGGCCTGGAGTCTGCAAACTCATGATGTCGTTTACCCTGGGCTATGTGTGTGGATTTTGAGCAAGTCATTTAACCTCTTTTTACCTTCTGTGAACAAAAGGCATGTTCTTTGAATATTTTTTCTGTTGTTCAAACATACAAAAAGATTTTTGGTGTTTCAACTATCAGTTTTGTTATCAAAAGAAGAAATATGCAAATGAAAACTGGGATAATGCCCTCTTCTAAATATTTACTCTTGAGTTGCAGTTGGCACTTGCCATCTCACCCCTCATTCCCTCCCTGCAGTTCAAAGCCAGGCTGTTACCATGCCTCCTTCCTGTCACTCTGCGGGCTTTTCAGGGGCTCCCATTCTCCTTCTGTAAGAGTGCTTACAGGATTGAGTACCAGGCTTCCACTGATGGAGAACCAGGCTTCTCAGCTCCTGTTCATTTCCTTTGCACACACTGGCTACCTTTGAATGTGATAAAAACATTCCAGGCACCTTCTGTCTGAGCCTTTGTACTGGCTCCTGCGTCATTCGTTCTGAGATTGTTTAGTGCCAACTACCCCTTACCCAGCTTAATTTGCTCCTTGTTAAGTCGTGGGGTATGAACTATCTATTGACTATTTAAAATTTTCCAATGCTGTCTTGAAATGCTGTTCTCTTCACAAGGTATCTAGTCTTTTCCCTATGAGAACACAGATTGTAGAGAGCAGGATTTTTTCCTTGGGTTCACTGGTGTGTCACTCACTGGCTGGCCCTACAGTACTGAGTTAATAATATCATCCTCACAGATTTCGCTCATCTGTATAAAAACAGCAACATGCTTGTAGTACTTGTAGGCATCAAGTACTCCAGGGAGCTCATGAAGAAGTAAAG
This sequence comes from Rattus norvegicus, assembly GCF_021556685.1. Taxonomy (NCBI): domain Eukaryota; kingdom Metazoa; phylum Chordata; class Mammalia; order Rodentia; family Muridae; genus Rattus; species Rattus norvegicus. The sequence goes on along the minus strand of NC_141551.1, from coordinate 63,151,952 downwards.
ACTCATAAAGAAATCCATTTCACAGAAAAGCAGGTTTAGAACGCCCCTGACTCGGAAGAGCTGTCCTGCTAGGCCATGCTGGTCTGGGGACTTCTGCAACATCCCTTCCCCCATGAGGGTAGCATCCTTAGGGACCCTCTGGGGACCCTCACACTCATGTCCTTTCTGTGTTTCGTCCCCTCATGCTGCCCTTTCCCTGGAGGCTTGAGGGCTGTGTGGTGGACATGGGGCCCATGCCAGCTTTGTGCTCCTTCCAGTTTAAATGATCTGCTGTGTCCTGACACTGGAATGCTTTTTATCTTTATGAGGAACATTAATTCCTAGTCTACAGATCACATCAGAAGAAAACTTTCCAGCTTACTCTATTCAGCAGTTGGCATGTTTGGTTATTCAGCTACTGGTTAAAAATGTCCTCACCTGCCAGCTAGTATAAGCTCGCAGTTCTTCATCAGTGTCTCCTTCATGCCGATACAGTGTATGTGAACAGCTAGTGGGAAAATACTTATTTTTTTTTTTCTATTTTTCGGAGCTGGGGACTGAACCCAGGGCCTTGCGCTTGCTAGGCAAGCGCTCTACCACTGAGCTAAATCCCCAACCCCGAAAATACTTATTTTGTTAACATATTGTTACATTGAACTGCCCTCCATGTAGCAAAAGGTAATTTTGTCTTTCACAGCATTAGGTCCCCACTTCCTTGTTTTCATAAGATGGCAGAGGTGGTTGCTGTCACTGGATTAGACTAGAAGGAGCCCGCTGCTGTGTGTCCATCTGTCCTTGTCCTGTTTCTCCTCAGGCTGGGCCTTGTTTGTTTTCTCAACTTGGCACAAAAGGTTTTTTTAGAAGTGATGATCTATAAACTGCTTAGAACAGGTTGGTTTACCTAAGAGCAACTTTTACCTAAGTATCTGGGTTTTGTACCCTTTCTGTCTTGCTAATGCTTGTGTGTGTTTGAAGAGAGATTGTGGTAAGAATACACCTGATCTCACACCCCAACAGGGCTGCACACCTCCTCTCCCAGTCCCTGGGCAGGGTGGTCCAAGGTCAGGGTTCTCTTTTCCCTCACTGACTTTGACTGTATGTGAATAGAGTGGTTCAGCACTCTGGAGTTTATGGCCTCTGAGGGAAGTGGATCTAGCGCCACTGCTTACTTAAATCTCTCATGTTCCTTAACCCCAATTTGTGAGTCTCTAAAATTGGAAGGGTGTAGGTTAATATGCATAATGCCTGTTAAAAATGCTAGTATAAGAGTGAAAATAGTTAACATAAGACCTTACACAGCATAGTTCAGTAGATGTCAGTTGATTGGAAAATCTCGTTTAAGTTGTATTTCTTTCTTTCACAGTCTCCTTTTATGTATATTAACTTATCTGCACATATGAATAACTCTCAGATCTGTGCTCTGTGCTGAGTACACAAGGTGATCAAAACAGACTTGACCTTGATCACAGAGGAAAGAGGTTTGTGCCCTGAAGTCTGACAGTTACTAGAACATTTAAGTTGAACCAGGAATAAAGTTTTAAATACACAGTTTAATTTTTAAAAACTCCAGAAACAGAGAGAGAGAGTAGTTTTCCAGAGTTTTTAGTAAGAGTTGCTTACATTTGCTGAGAGAGCTTGTGTAACTGTCCTCCAAGGACAGTTAGTAGGTCAGTAGAAACGGAAGAAAGGGACAGAAAGAAACAGGGTTTGTGAAGCAGACTGGAGCAAGTCCATTGAGGATTTTTTTTTTTTTTAAAGTGAAACAAGGAAAGCAATTGTGAACTGGAAAGTGAAGTCCGGAATTTTCCAGCATAACTTTTGAAGCTGTAACTTCTGACAGCAGAGTCAGAATTAATAGCTGTTTTTGCCAGAAACAAAATTTGGCTTAACAGTGTGAATAGACCCCAACAGCGCTAACATGGTATGGGGTCGTGTTTGGTTTTGGTATAACCAAATATCATGTAAAAGTTTACTGTCAACTGTAAATAGTATATCATTTAACATATTTATTTTTATTTATATGAGTGATTTTCCCCATGTGTATGTATGTGTACCATATATAATAAGTAAATATATATGTATTTATGTATTTATATGTATATATGTAGGTGCTGGGAACCAAACCAAGTCCCTTGTAAGAGCAGAAGTGTTCTTAACCACTGAGCCATTGCTGCAGCCCCTAACACACCATATTTATTTCTATGATAAATATAATTTAACATATGAGGGCCTGGCATGGTGGTTCATGCCTTTAATCCAGCACTTGGGAGGCAGAAGCAGTTGAATCCTAATCCTATGAGTTCCAGGACAGCCTGAGCCACACAAAGAAACCCTGTCTCGGAATAACAACCACAAAAGGTTTGGTATAATGAGCAGATTAAGTGCATTCATGTATTTATTTTTAAAGAATAGGAATGTAGTTTTTTGCTTTATATTAAAATAAGTCAATTTTAGAAATAACAATAGCCATCAACTGATAATGACTAAAATGAGGTATAATCATACAATGGGATGTTATTTGAGGATAAACAGATGTGAAATCCAAATAGAGCATAATGTAAGTGGAACGTTCTAGGTGAGAGTGGCTGTTTACCATGTGTCGTATGGTTGCATTTGTATTATGTCCAGAGTTGTTCATCTCTAGACAGAAAGTAGACCAGTCATTGTGTGTGGGAAACAGGGATGAGGGATTGGAAAACAGCTAACTGTTAAAGGTCGCAGTGTTCTGGGAAAGGAGGGCAGTGAACAAGTGGAAGGTCTTAGCCTGTGGTTGTGTAAGTACAGTGAGTGCTGGCATGGCATGTGATTAATGTGCATAAATGCTGGTTGTGTCTTAAATTAACCTCTAAGGTATACAAGGTAAAACCTGAGACTTACACTGACTTGGATTCTCCCTGATACTGAAGGAAGTGGGCAGCAGCTCTTTCTTAAAGCAGTGGTTCTCAAATGTGGCGTCACTGGCTGCACTGTGAGGCCCCAGGTCTGCACTGTGGATTCCAGGCGGCAGGAAGTGGGGAGAGTTCCTTCAGAGCTTCTGCTCCACTGCCTCAGCCTTCCCTTTCTTCTTCGTTGGCTGTTTGTTTGTTTGTTTGTTTGTTTTGGTTTTTGATTTTAATAAGATATTTGTTTAGTGGACATGTGTATGTATATAGCACACGTGATAGACGCATGTGTAGAGGTCAGAGGACAACTTGTTGGATTGAGTCAGTTCTTTCACTGTGTGGGACTGTAACGTATAACTCAGGTTGTTGGATTTGGTTACAGGTGTCTCACCTGCTGAGCCATATCTTGGGCTCTGCTTCAATTTAAAAAATATATATATATACATATATATATATGTAACTATTGTTACTGTGTGTGTCTGTGTCTGCGTGTGCATGTCTGTGTGTGTGTCTGTGTGTGTGTGTGTGTGTGTGTGTGTGTGTTGTGAGTTAAGCCACTGTGTGGGGTGAGAGCAGAGGGCAGAAGAGTGAGTTGGAGATCACACCCAGTCCCAGGGGACTTAGATATTAGATATTGAACTCGTCTCCTTCTCCTCCTCCCCCAGTCCTCCTCTTCTCTGATGTTTTCTTCAACAGGGCTTCTCTATGTAGCCCTAGCTGTCCTGAGACTGACCAGACTGGTCTTACCTCAGCAATGCACCTGCTTCTGTCTCCCCAGTCGTCCTGGGATTAAAGGGGTGTACCACAAGCCTAGCTTTGCTTCAGTTTCTTAATCAGGAAGAGTTAGGGTAACAGTCATGTCTACTTGGTAGAAGGATAGTGAGGACCTGCAGTGTTATATTGATATTGATGCAGATGCTGGCATATGTGCAGATAAAGTTGCACTTTTTTTTCCTAATAATACATTTTCATTAACTAGGTAATAGTGGTGCAGGCCTTTAATCCCAGCACTTAGTTAGTCAGAGGCAGGCAGAAGAGGTGAGTTCAAGGGCAGCCTGGTCTACAGAGTGAGTTCCAGAATAGCCAAGGCTATACAGAGAAACCCTGTCTCAAAAAAAAAAAAAAAAAAGAATAGATTTTTCAGATATTGATGCTTTTAACAGCCTCTCACCTTTAAATACCTTTAAATTAAAGTTTAAAATATCAATTTTTGTAAGATTTATTTATTTATTTATTTATTTTGGAGCTGAGGACCAAACCCAGGGCTTTGCACTTGCTAGGCAAGCACTCTACCACTGAGCTAAATCCCCAACCCCTGTAAGATTTATTTTATGTATGTGAGTACACTGTCACTATCTTCAGACACACCAGAAGAGGGCATCAGATCCCATTACAGATGGTTATGAGCCACCATGTGGTTGCTGGGACTTGAACTCAGGACCTCTGGAAGAGCAACCGGAGCTCTTGATTGCTGAGCCATCTCTCCAGCCCTAAAATAGATATTTTTCTCAACTTTCATGCAATGTAACTTTCTAGCTGAGGCACAGGCTAAAAACTAAGAACAGATATTACCAAATTTTACCAAATTCCTCTCGAAGATGGAGCCCTATGCTGCTTTCAGCACACATGGTAAACTGGCTTTTAAACTAGAGAGAGTCTTGGGCATATAGAATGTGACATTATTTCTCAACTTGTTTTGTCATCTCTTGCTAAGACTGTAGCATATACTGTACTGAGAAGATTTTTTTTTATTTAAAGAATTGTCTTTATTAATTCAGGTGTTCTGTGACTAAGGTCATCATTCTTGCTCTTGTGGGCTCACAATTCATTCCTTCCAAGGAATGTTAAGGTGACCTGACAGCCTGGCTTGAGAACTGTGGTTCTTGGGCAAAGGAAGGAGTATGGAGATAGTTTAAGAAAACTTCTTTCTGGGGCTGGGGATTTAGCTCAGTGGTAGAGCGCTTACCTAGGAAGCGCAAGGCCCTGGGTTCGGTCCCCAGCTCCGAAAAAAAGAACCCCCCCCCAAAAAAAAAAGAAAAAAAAAAGAAAATTTCTTTCTTTGAGGGATAAATAAGTTCTCTACTTAGAGTTTAATGTTACAGAGTTATGGTGACACAGTGTCAGAGTGTAATTATATACTTTAATGGAACTAATACAGCAATACACAGCATAGGAAGGCTCTTCTCCTGAGATAATGCTAAATGACTTATAGGCCTTTATATTTGTCATATGCTTTCTTTTTATGTGAATTTTTTATGCTGGCTGACTTACAATCTTCCTTTCTTTTTTTTTTTTTTTGTTCTTTTTTTCGGAGCTGGGGACCGAACCCAGGGCCTTGCGCTTCCTAGGCAAGCGCTCTACCACTGAGCTAAATCCCCAACCCCACAATCTTCCTTTCTTAATCATATTATACAGACTTACCTCGTTGTGTTTAGTATGCATTATAACATCTTTTTAACTTGTGGATTCTTTGTTTTATATCATGCACCCCAATCCCACTCATCTCCTGTCCCTTCATATCCACTCTTTGCTCTTGCAACAAAATAAAAAACACAAATAAACAAACAAAAAAGCATGGGCAGCATCTTATTGTGAAAGCTGTAGCATGTCACAGTGCGTCCCATAATGCATCCCTCTGTCCACACATCTTCACTCGCAAATGTTCTTTGCAGTTAGTCATTGGTCTGGTTCAAGATCTCTGGCTTCTGTGACACCATCAATATTAGATTGTCACCAGGCTTCCTCCAGGTTATCTTGTTGCCCTGTGTCATGGAGATCCTGCAACTTCAGATAAACAGGGGTGGGCCAACCCAATGCTGCCATTGGCAGGAGGCAGGGTCAGCTCTCTTTCATGCCTTTGGGATCGCCTCACCAGCACCCACACCTCCAGGGCCAGCTCCACTGTGCTGCTGTCAGGCCCACTCTCCCATGTGTTGCAGCCTGTGAGGACTTGAACCAGCTCTCCTGCTTTCATATCCTTGGGGCTGGCTCACCCATGCCTTCACCTTCAGGGCTAGCTCCTCTGTTAACCAGGTGAGGTGCAGGGTCTGCTCTCCTGAGTGCTGCAGCCTGTGAGGGGGCAGGGCTAGCTCTCCTGCTCTCCTGCCCTTAGGACTAGCTCTCCCACTGCTGGGGGTGGGGAGGCCGGGACAGGGACTCATCACTCTCACACCACCTCACCCATGCCTCTTCTCCAAAGACTAATGGCAGAGGAGTGGCAGGGCCAACTCTCCCACGCTCTTACCCTCAGGGCTGGCTCACCTGTGCCCCTACCACCAGGCTGTACTGGTTTGTTGTCCAGGTGAGGGGCAGGGCCAGCTCACCTGCTCTCAATCTCATAATGCCAGGGCAAATTCTCCAGACAGCCTGTAGATGGGAGGGGTGAGGTGGGGAGGGCATCACACCCACACCCACGCAGCATCCCTGCAGACTAGTACTGCAGCTGGTGAGGGGCAGGGATATCTCTGACCATGTGGGTAGCTTTCCCAACTGCCGGAGTTGGTAAGGGGCTAGGTTAATTGTGCCTCTGCCACCAAGCCAGTACCTGTGCTGCCTGGTTAAGGCATAGGGCCTGTTTTCTCTAGTGCTGTGGCTGGCGAGAGGTGGGCCAGCTTTCCAAAGTGCTGCAGCCAGTGAGGTGTAAGGCCAATCCCCCCTCCCCTGCCCCCCAGAGCTGAGGACCAAACCCAGGGCCTTGAGCTTGCTAGGCAAGCGCTCTACCACTGAGCTAAATCCCTAACCCCAGATAAGGCCAGTTCTGCACAGCCCCTGGACATCCAAGTGGTCCCCAGTGGCTATCTGTCCCCAACTCAGACACGGTCCTCAGCCATAGCTTAGACTGGGACCTCATCATGACCCCAGGTAGCGGAGTTGCCACTCCAAACAGCCTGCGCCTCTCACCCTAGAGTCTCCAGTTCATCTCTCTTCATAGTGCTCAAACTACCCCATTTCTTTCATTCCTTCTGTCCACCACATACTCGCACATTGAGGTGGTTCCTGCTGCAGGCTGACCTTGGCACAGGCTGATAAGCTCTTGCAACAGCAGTCTATTGCCTGCCTATGCTGTAGGCCCGTGGGCAGGCCTGTGGGTGACATGGTGGTCTGCACATCTCTCTATCTTCCTCCTCCCATGCTGCACTGTGTGGTGGTAGGTGGAGTTCTGTATGTCTATGGCCTGCCCTGGCTGTGGGGTCAGGGGAAGGTCTGTGGGTGTCTTTCCAGCCCTCAGTGTGTGACCTGGGGGAACACAGGTCTCAGTCTTCCCTCATGCTGTGCTGCCTGGATTTGACTTGACTTGATTTGATTTTTATGTGTCCTAGGCACCAAGCCAGGCGTCAGAGGACTGCCGTTCGCCCAGCCCCTGACTGGTATAAGAAGTGCGCCACCCACAGGTGCCTCTTTGCCCATTGCCGGCAGTTTCTACCACTTTAAAAGCTGACAGCTTGCTGGGCTCTCTGTGTACTCTATCACTCATTTAATACTCACAGCAACCATGAACTAGGCACAACTACTCACATTGCATAGAGGACTTGCAGGTATGGGGGGATGTCAATTAACTTTCCCAAGCCCCATGACCCTGGATTACTTGGGCCAAAGTATGGGCCCAAGCAACTTACTTAACAGACTGTTGTGTCAATCAGAACAAGTAGTCTATCCTCTCTTTTATTTCTGTGGAATTTACAGATGTGGAAAGAATTATTTGACTATTGAATTTGAACATTGCCACTGTTGGTAGCTCTCTGCGCTATAGGGCTTGTAGCTGTCTTCTGCTCATCCCCTCAGCGTTTCTTTTTTACACACATTCTTAAAAAGTGAAGTGTTTTAGTTTTCCGTATTTCAAGTGTGTGCGTGTATATTTCTTTTGGCTTGATCATTGTATTTAAATGCCCTTTAAAAAAAATTCTCCCTTCTGCCCTCCCTTTCTGACCCCTCTTCTCCGTCTGTCTCTCTGCCCCACTTTCTCTCTCCACCCCCCTCTTCCCCCCATGAAGCTCATCTAGGCTAGATGGCCAATGAGCTTCAGGGATCTATCTATGGCTCACATTTCTTCCCCAGAGGCTGGATTGGTTTTGTTGCTGTTTGTTTTGGTCTTATTTAAGTTTTTTATTACTTCCTTTTGGCTAAGATCAAGTGAATATCTGTTCTCAAAAATGCAAAGAGAAGTTAAATAGCAAGTAAAGTTTTGATTTATTCTCATTGTTATGTGTAATATCCATTACCATCAGGAGAATGCAAATTAAAACTACCTTGAGATTCCATCTTGCTCTCATGAAGAAAACAAAAGACAATGAATGCTGACAAGGCTTTGGGGAAGGAGGACCTTTCCCTTACTCACTGCAGTGGGAGTGGAAATCAGTGTGGAACTTCAAACCTAGAACTACCACGGACACAGCTGTACCACGCCTGGACACGTGCCCAAAACTCTAAGTTCTACTATAGATGTGCTTACACGTCCATTTCATTACTGCGGTATTTGTGTAGGGAACGGAGCCAGCCCAGGTGTCCATATATACCGTGAGGATATGGTGTATGTGTGTGTGTGTGTGTGTGTGTGTGTGTGTGTGTGTGTGTGTGTGTACACAAAGGAAGTTTAACTGCTTAGCTGTTAAGAAAATTACCATGAAATTCACAAGAAAATAGATGTAATTTTTAATATTTGTGTGTGAATAAGGAGGCATGAAAATGGGTGTGGCTTAGGAGGCTAGACTGGAGACCAGGGGAAGGGAACCAGAGGTGCTGAGGAAGGAACAGGGGTAGGGGAAGTGGGAAGAAGGAAAGCAGGCTGCTGGGGCCAGGGAGCAGAAGGAGGGGGGTTGGGAGGGGGAGGATTTGGGGAGAGAGGTAAATTTTATCAAAAGAAAATATTCAATAGTGAAACCTAATATTAGCCTGGCGATTCTCTTCAAGGTATGTTTTTTCTTTTTGTTATTAAGTCTTTCTCCTGATTTGTCTTTTTCCTAGCAAGGCAGCTCTGTCCTTTTACACCATGCTGTACAGTGTTTGTAGTGACTAGTGTGTTGTAAACTTAACTTAAAAAAAAATTTCCACTTGAGAATCTGCCTGTAATGGGCATGTTTCCCCTGATTTAACTTATTATGATATCTAACATACATTGACTAATGTCTGTCTTTGTATTATTTGCCCTGTTTTGGTCTTAGTACTTTCTCCCACCCTGAAAAGCATATTTTGCTGTCAAGCATGTGTTTCTACATAGAGAGTCACTGACATAGAAGAGCTTTGGGCACTGCTCTCTCCAGTTGATCAAAGTCCCCACAACTTTCTGCTCGTCTTACCCATCATAGCAGGACCAAGACAGAAGCTCCTTCAGAGAATGAGTGCCAGACAGACTTGCAATCACTTAAACTGATGTGTTATGGATACCTGTACTCAGTGTTGAAAATTATAACGCAAGACATTGATTACTGGGTAACCTAGCTAATGCAATTAATATTGAGTCATAGTTTCCTATCAAACACATACAATTTTTATTTATTTATTTATTTTGAATTAAAGTTGAGGGATAAGTGGGCTTCACCATTTGGGTAATGTTAGCATTCCTTCTAGGCAATTCATTCTTCACCCAGCAGTTACCTGGCAACAGACAGGTAGGCCTGGCCTGCTATAAAAGGGGCTGTTTGGCCCCTCCTTGCTCTCTGCCCCTTCTCTCGCTGACTCTTCTTGACCCCTCTCCTTCCCTTCCCCATTCGGTCTCTCTCTCCCCTCTCTCCCCATGTCCTCTCTGCCTGTCTTCTGTCTGTCTTTCCCTATTTCTACTCCCTTCTCAACTCCCCTTCCCACGCCCTAAATAAACTCTATTCCACACTATATCTATTCTACACTATACCACCTCAGGGGGAAGGGATGCCTCTGCACGGGCCCACCGAGGCACCCTCCCACCTCACCACACCTTTTGTTTATTCTTTTTCTCTTCAAATGTTCTTTAAGCTTTCCTGTCCCTTTTCCATGTGATCTAGAAGAGACAATGTTATTAAACATGCCCTTTTGCCTTCTTATAGACAGTACCAATAGTTGGCAAAGCCAGAGGGCATCGAAGCACAGAAAGGAGTGGTTGACAGAGATGTAATTTTCAGTTCCCAGTAGACGGAGTTATCACGGTCATGAAGGTGACTTGATTCCTATGGTTCTCTGTTACGTTGTGTCATGGTGACTGATTTGAGTTGAGCCACCCATGGAACCGGGAATGGGGTTTTCTTGGAAAGCACGTGATCCCTGTAGAGTTGTAGACAGTTGTTAGGGAAACCCAGGATTGAAAAGGTAATTCACTGAGTTCCTTTGTGCTCTCAGTCTCGAGTGTTGGGAACATTGGCTAGTCTCAGTGAATTTTTTTCAATAGCTAAATTTTAAAGTGGGGGATGCTTCATATTTAATCAGAGTAAAGTAAAAATTAATAAACAGGCTTTTTACTTTCAACATCTTTATCTTTCACTTATGGTTAGCATTTAACCTTATAGTGCCTTGGCTTTCTTTTCTTTTCTTTTTTTTTTTTTTTTTTTTTTTGTTCTTTTTTTCGGAGCTGGGGACCGAACCCAGGGCCTTGCGCTTCTTAGGCAAGCGCTCTACCACTGAGCTAAATCCCCAACCCCAGTGCCTTGGCTTTCAAAATGGAGGTTATAACTTTGTGCTGTGTGGAACCTTAATTGATACTTAGTATAGTGTGCTGTAATCATGGGATGAAAGTCTCTTCAGAATTCATAGTAACATTGCAAATAAACTGCTGAACTCTCTGGAGACACAACTGGCCTTAGTTCATTGACTTACATATTATGAGTCCTCATGCAAGCTTGGTGCCTTGTAAGGGAGGGATCATCAGGTGTGTGCTTGGTGAGGAGAATTTACTGCATCACTGCTCATGTCGGGTCTGTGGCTTAGCATCAAATGTGTGTGTGTGTGTGTGTGTGTGTGTGTGTGTGTATGTTTATACATATGTATGTGTGAGTGTGTGTATGTGTGTGTGTATATATATGTGTGTGTATGTGTATATATGTGTGTGTATGTGTCTGTATATATGTGTGTGTGTGTATATGTGTGTGTATATATATATGTGTGTATATAAATGTGTGTGTGTATTTATATGTGTGTGTGTGTGTGTGTGTGTAAAATGAGTCTGTGGCAAATAGAAATTACATAGCATCTCACTCCCCATGTGCACTTGTAGCTGATGCCGCTGTGCCTTCCTATACAGTCTGAGGACATGCAGGGCCCCTGGGCACTTCCCTTCTTCTAAAAATGACTACCACTTTCTTCCCTAGTGCAGAGGCGTTTCTTCACATGCCCTCTTACTGGAAATTTTCTTAGTGTACTTCTTTTTTAAAGCAATGTTGCCTTTGCAGGAGAAGTATAGTACCATGGATGTCACTGACACCATGTTCCTACACAGCGCTCTCAAACCTTGTTTTTCTCTTCAGCCCTCCATACTCTCCTTCCTCAGTCTTAGCTCTAATTGCAGTTTCACTCAAGAAAGCAGAAACAGCCCAAGGAGAACTGTGTTCCTCCACGCTGTGCACTGCCAGAGCCTGTTGAGATTCCCACTCAGGAAGGGCATTTTTCATGAAGGCGGTGATCCAGATAGAAAGCAGCAGAGAGAGTGAAACCATGAGAAGAAAGTGGCTCAGGAGGAGGTCAGGCAAACTGGGTCCTAGTCAGCCATGATGTCTTCAGAGGCTCAATGACTGAAGGCAGCTGAGGCTGCCCCACAAGTGGAGGTAGGTGGTTCCTGGGACACTTCCTTGTTTCGGAAACTTTAGGAACCACGGTAAATAAGAAGAGTTGGATCTTTTGAATGCTGCTAAGCGCTAAAACATCATAAAAATTACAATCCTCAATATTTTAAAAATGTTACAGTTTATTCATATGTACTAGGAGGTCAGGCCCTGCAGTCACAGGCAGTTGTGAGCTGCTGGGTGTGGAAATTTAACTTAGGTTCTCTACGAGAACAAGGTCTGCTCTCCACTCGAGCCGTCTCTCCTGCTCAAACCCTAGTATTTGTTGTAATAAAACACACACACCATCTTAACTGTTTCAGTCCATTTATAGTGATTCGCATCTGTCGTTACTGTCTGCTTCCAAAATCGTTACATAAACTCTGTATTCAGCAAACCTTAACTAACCCTCTCCCTACTAGTCTTAAAAAACGTGTTCTGTCTCTATAAATTTCCTTACCCTAGATGTGGAATCCTATCTTTTTTGTGACTTCTTTTATTTAGCATAATATATGTTTGCTTTCTACTTCTTTCATTTTTTTAAAAGATTTATTTGTTTTAGGTAACATTCTCAGTGTCTTCAGACACACCAGAAGAGGGCATCGGATCCCATTACAGATGGTTGTGGGGATTTGAACTCAGGGGTTGTGGTTGCTGGGATTTGAACTCAGGACCTCTGGAAGAGCAGTCAGTGCTCTTAACCGCTGAGCCATCTCACCAGCCCCGTTTTTTATTTCTATTAAAAACACAGTGACCAAAACCAGCTTGGGTTCATTTCATCGTACAGCTTACAGGCCATCATGAAGGGAAGTCAGGACAGGAACTTAGCAGAAAAATCCAGGAGGGAGGGAGGAACTGAAGCAGAGACCGTGGAGAGTGTACTTGTTGGTTGGCTCCTCATGGGCTGCTCAGCCGCTTCCTTAAACACCTGCTCACAGTGGAGTGGGCTCCCACGTCAATCATTAATCAAGGAAATGGCCCACAGCTCGCCACAGTACAATCTGACAGAGGCAAATCTTTCAATTAAGGTTTCCTCTTCCCAGATGACTCTAGCTTATATCAAGTTGACAACAAAAGGAAAAAAAAAAAAAACTACTCAGCACACATGTTTTTAAGGCTCAACCCTGATTTGGTGTGGTTCAGACTTTCATTGTTCTAAGGGCTTGATGATGCTCTATCGTATCGTTTGTGTTGATGATCCTCAGTCTACTTTGTGGCAGTGGTGCAACTCACTGTCTGGCCTTGAACTCACTGTGTAGCGAAGGATGGCCTTGACCTGTGATCCTCTGCTTCAGTGTCCCAAGTGCTGGGATGATGGCGTGTGCCACCATGCCCTGACTCTCAATTATTTAAGCAGACTTCATTATTACTGGGTAATGGATCCTTTCCTTCTCAATGGTTGAGAATGCCTCTTTCCCCCAGCACTGTTCAGATTGGATTGTCTTTGATTTTTTTTTTCCTCTCAATAACCTTAAAACCTGTTTTGTCCACCTGAAGGAGAGAGCCAGTTCCAAAATTGAGTATTTCTTAAGGAGGCCAGGCAGTTTCCCATGACAATTAGGTTGCTAATATAGGCATCCTTTACAGTACAATTCCTTTTAACACCTACTTGAAAAAAAATTTACTTAGCCTTTCTATTCATCACAACTAAAGTATTATACCTATAGTTTTTCATGTATTAATTCTGTGTTTTATTATTTCCCATACCCATTGTTGCTGGTGCAAGTTGTATGTCATGACCTTTGATTGAGTCTGAGGTTACGTATCAGATAGCAGGTGGAATCCTACCTCGTGGCTCCTGGTTCAGTTATTTATTTATTTTTCTCAGTAGCATTAACTCATTCAGCTTTTAACAATCTTGAGAGCCAGGGTATGTAACTCACACCTGCCGTCCTAGCACTTGGGAGGCTGAGGCAGGAGACTATAGAAAGTCCAAGGCCAGCATAGGTTAAAGTGAGGACCAGGCTAGCCTAGGCTATCAAGGTGAGGCACTGCCAGAAAACAACAAATCTTGAGGCATAATTTAAATGTAATGAAGCGTTGATGGTCAGTTTGATGAGTGTAAACAAACCTGCGTTCTTACATAAATGATACTCAAATCATTGCATCACCCCGGAAAGTTATCTTTGCATTCTGTTGCCCTACCTGAGCTCCAGGGTCCTTCACATGGCACTGTACAGGGTGCACCTTTAACGCTGTCTTCATTGTTGTTGTTGTTGTTGGGTTGTTTCTCTGTTGCTATTTTCTGATTAAGCACAAATGTTTGCAGTTCACCTAGATTGTCACCAGCCTGGTGTTCCATCGTGTCATATTAGACTGTTCAGCTCTTGTTGAATAGGTAGGTTGTTTTACAGTTTTGGCCATTATGAGCATTTATGTAAAGAATCATTGTATATGGTGTGTGTGTGCGTGTGTGTGTCACTTGTGCATGTAGAGGTCAGACGACACCTTCGGGCGTTAGTTGTTGCTTTCTCTTTGAGATAAGGTTCTGTCTGTTGCTTACCCTGTCTGTGTACAGCGGCCTAGCTGGCCTGAGGACTTCTGGGGAATCTCTTGTTTCTGCCTTCCATCGTATTATAGGAACACAGGCAGGAATTACAGGTGTGTGCTACTACGTTTAGACGTTTTGTGAGTTCTGGGGATCAAACTCAGGTCCTCATGCTTGCAAGTACTCTACCTGCCAAGCCATCTTCCCCGCTGTCTGAGTCTTTGTTTGTAGACAGGATCTCTCTATGTACCCCTGGCTGTTCCAGAACTTGCTGTATAGACTAGACTGGCCTTGAACTCACAGATGTACCTGTCTCTGCCAGTGTCTCCCAAGTAGCAGGGTTACTGGTCTGTATGAGTCTTTTATAGACACACATGTTTACTGCTCTTGGAAGTGACCTGGTTGGGTTTTTGTCAACCTAACACAAGCTACTGTTATCTGGGGAGAGGAGTCTTAATTGAGAAATTGTCTCATCCAGATTACCTGTAGTCCAGTGTGTGGTAATTGATTGTTGATTGATTAGAGGATCCAGCCTACTGTGGTGCCACCCTGGGCCTGTGGTTCTAGATAGTGTTAAGAAAGCAGGCTGAGGAAGCCATGAGGAGCTAGCCAAGCCAATAAGTGTTCTTTCATGGCTTCTGCTTAGCTCCTCCTCCAGAGTCCTGGCTTGAGGTTCTACTCTGACTTCCTCAATGACAGACTCTGATGTGTAAGTGTCAGTGAAATAAACCCTTTCCTCTCCAACTTGCCTTTGATAATGGTGGCTTTATCACGGTAATAGAAACCCTAAGACAGTAAATAACTGGAAATGTATTGGTACTTAGGGTGGTAAATACATTTGACTTTTAAAAGAAACTGTCAGACATTTTACAATATAGTTGTAGTCATATTCTCTTCTGTTCATATCAGCAAATATGAATTCTTTTTTTTCCACCTTCCCTAATACTTAGGTTTAAAGGCTAAGTGGAGGTGGAATTTGTCAGACAAAAGGACAGCTTAGCAGAGGGCATTGTGAGTCAAAAAGAAAAGGACAACATGGGAAGTGCTTGAGGTGACTGATACACCCTGGGGAGCTGAGGTGGGGCCCTTTGTAAAGGGCGTGAATGAATATGTGATATGCTGACCTAGAAAGTCCTCTAATGTTGGTCAAGGAGTAACTACGGCAAATAGACCTTATCGGTTAACAGGTTAACAAAGGCAACTGAGCCAGCACTTGAATTGCAAACCCTGGGCTCAATGCTCCCAGCACTGCAAAAACAAAACCATATGAACAGAGCAGATCTACCTCAGGGAAAGTGTTTTTGAAGGAAATCAGCTGCAGGTATGCATTGTTCCTCCTCCTGATCAAACGTTTGGAGACACACATCACTGTTCATGCATGAGGCCTGCCCTTGCTGAAGTCCATAGCTGCCACCTCTTGAGGCAGTGGGTGGTTCTGTGCTTGCCTACCTATTCCCACATTTGGGACACACGACTGTGGTTTTTAAGTATTTTCTCCTCTGATTTCTGTGACTACCTGTCTTTATTTCATCTCCCCATTCCTACCCCAGGACTGTCACCCCTTTGTAGGCTAGACCTGGGCTTTTTAGCCTCTAGTTGATGGTTCAGTAGTTACTTCCTTCCCTGTCTGTTTTCTCCTTATACTGTTTCATAAGACTTCATTGACTAAGTATATACCAAGAAATTCCTTCTAGCTAGGCCACATAGCTGCCTATTTCTGCCTGTTTCATGTTTCCCCAAACATGTCTGAACTCACCAAAATGCTACCACAGTCTTTATAGCACAAGCTAAAAGGTAGGCCTCTCTTGAACTTTCTCGTACATTTAATACACTGAGAAGTCCTATTCCTTCTTCTTCCATACACTTCTCTTTAACCCACTGATCTTACCCTCCCTCCTCCCCTCTTAAAGCCTCAGTCATCTTGACAGTTGGCTTAAGCATCTGCCATGGTGACGTCAGCCTCCATTCCTAGCTCAATACTGATGAATGCTGTTTCCCATCTCAGAAGGCTGTATGAGAGTCAGTGAGTTTTGGATCCTCATCTGCTAACTTTCCCTGAGAGCTCAGAGACTCCAGCACAGAGGTTTTTGGTCCTGGTTTTACAGTAATTCCCAGAGTCTTAGAAGGCATCCAGACTGGTGCTTTCACTGGGAGATTTATCACATGATTCCTTCAGCAGTTTTATTTTGTGGCTGATAATTCTAAGTGCATGATTCCATAGTTATCTCTCAGTTATGTTTAAAACCCTTGCTGTCTCAGGTCTAGACTAGAAGCCTGAGAATCAGACACTCAGAGACTCTCTAATTCTCTGCACAGAGTGTGCAAGCATTGGAACCCGACTTTGATCGCAGCACCCAGATGCAGTGCAACACATCCAGTGTGGGAGGAAAAGCAGAGACAGAAGGGCCTGTGGGTGAGTCATTCTGGCTGAGGTTCAGTGAAAGATCCCATCTCAAAAAAAAGATGGAAGCCTGCTGAGGTGGCTTAGTAAAGGTGAAAGTCTTTCATATAAGCCTGATGACCTGAGTTCTATCCTTGAATCCCTGGTGGAGGGAGAAAACTAACTCCTGTAAACTGCGCTCTAACCCTTCACATGTACACCACGTGACATGCATGTACCACAATCTTGCACACACAAGTAATGAAACTTAAAATTAAAAATGAGGCAGAGAATGATTGAAGAAGATACCTAACAATCTCTGTGCTTTTCCATGAGCACATATATACTTATGCATTCAAACACCACATATGTATGTATGCACACAAATGGAAGTAACATTTGAAAGCCATGAGATGTCTAAGAGGTAAATCTAAGTGAGATCATATTACAGAGGCATTCATGCTATCATTTTTCCTCTTTTAATTGTTTGGATTGTTTTTACCAGTGCTTAAACTTAACTGGACCTTAGCTTGAGGTTGTTTGGGGTAGGGATGGTTTTGCTGTTAGAAATGAGATAAGTTGTCCCTAAGTGTTGCTGGGGCCATGATGATACTAATTAGCAGATCTATAGTCTGTGGCCATTCTTTCACTTCCTCTCAAACAGTTTAGAATTGGAAGTGGCTTTAAAAGCTCCTGCCTCTTTATTCTTTCTTCCCCTCTTCTCTCCCCTAGCCTTCCCTTTTTGTCTTCCTTCTCTAGCTCAACCTCTTGTTTGGTGTGTGTAGCTTGTAGGATTCGTACTACTGGATCTGACTAGAGACAACAGATAGAGAATCTCTACTGAAACACCATGTGGACTTAACATTAAACCTAAATAAAGCATTCAAAACATCACATGGTTCTTTCATAGTAAATAAATAAATGAAAGTTATGCTGTAGGTTAACTTTCTGGACTGCTGGTTTCCCAATGAGAATGTGCTAAGGATACAGCAAACAAACACAAGCACCATTTGGGCTGATTTCTAATTTGTTCTTTGACATTGTGCCTTTTAATTTACAGTTTCTATATAGTTCTTCAAGTTAAAAGACTTTATTCTTTCGTTGGTTTTGAAGAATAATTAAATAGAATAGTCCCCATAGAGTCTTTCTCCTATAATTCCCTACATAATTTTGGTACATTGGTTTTTTGTTATTGATGCAAGTCCATAGTATATTAAGGTTTACTCTTTGTGTTGTACATGTATGAGGTTCTGACACATATGTAATGACACATGTCTCTCATTACTGTGTCCTATAGCTGTACTACTTGATAAGGGAACTTTCATTACCCTAAAAACTCTTATGCTTTACCTCTCCTTTTCCCTGAACCCTGGCAACCACTGTTTGTCTCCGTTTTCAGAATATCACATAGTTAGAATGAAACAATGCATAGCCTAGCAAAGTAGCCGCTTCGTCTTGTAAAATTGTGAAGGGCTTGCATTTGTTTACAGTTCTTTGAACTTGACAGCCTTTTTCATTGCTATGTCTCAGGCCTCAATGAGCTGTGCCCAGGCTTAACTCAGCTCTTTTTATCTGTGGGTGATGTCCAGTGTCTTGATGTGCTGCATGCTATCCATCCACTTGCTAACTGAAGGACAGTTTGGTTACTTCTTTGGGCAATTATGAATAAAGTTGCTATCAATATTTCATGTCTTGATATTTTTTATGTGCACATAAATGTTCAGCTTATTTGAATACAGTTGCTGGGTCATATGGTTACTTTTATAAGAAACTACTGGATTGTGTGAAAGGGAAGTATCAGAGCCAAGTTCTCAGCACAAAGGAGATTTATTTGCCCCAGAAGGACAGAGGGCAGGGAATGAGAGACAAGGACAGGAGATAGAGGACAAAGGAGAGGGGGAAGGGAACAAGGAAGGGTGAACAGGGATGTTTGTCCAGGAGTGGAACGAAGGGCTGCCTCTGGTTAGAGAGGAGACAGATGTGGCCCACAGAAAAATGGTGGTTTATAAATATAAGAGGAACTCCTGTTTTAGGATAAGATATTTAATTTTAATTGGGCATGTTAATTTGTCGAGCCAAAGCGGCTTTTGATTGCTGGATTTCAATAGGGGAGAAGAACAAGTCCTGCCACAGCCATGTTTGCTAGCCTGGCCAGAGTCCCTTCACCATGGAGTTAACCCAGCCTCAGTGAATAAGAGTCCCTTTGGTCACGACTGGTGAGCTGGCATGCACTTTAGTCTCATTCACTTCCAAGTCTGAGGAAGAAGGGTGGTTTGAAGCCAGCCAGAGCATCATAGTGAAACCCTGTCTCACAACGGGGGAAAAAGAAAAAAGACAGTCCCCATTGTTCCACATCTTGTTAGTGCGTGCTACTGTCAGCTTTTGGACCAGCCTTTCTAGTAAAGTGGTATAGTAGTCTCTCATTTTCACTTGAAGTTTCTTTGACAATCATACAATCAATAGCTTCTCTGTTACGTGCCTGTTACCATCTGTGTTCTCTCTGATGAGGAGTCTACACACTTACTCATTTTATTTTTTAATAATTATTTTATTTTTAATATTGTGTGATGGGGGTGTGTATACATAAGTGCTCATGCCCGTGGAAGCAGACGTATCAAGACTCCATGGAGTTGCAGGTTCAAGTGGTTGTGAGCCATTAATGTGGATGCTGGAAACCAAGCTCAGGTCCTCTAAAAGGCAGTGTGTATGCTCTTAACCACTGAGCCATCTTTCCAGCTCCTTAATGCTTTTTTAACATTTCCACGTGATTTGGGCGGTGTTCTCCTAAACTTAGTTTTAAGTAATTGTATGTGGGAGCTGCTATGTCCATAATGTGTCTAAATATCCTTACTTCAATTTTTAGTAGTTTTTCTGCAGATCACCTCTTGTTTTGAAGACTGAAGAGTTACATACTCCTGAGGTCCCCTCATTCCCATCTGAGGGAAGAGCCACCCAGTATACGTGCCAGTCTAATTATGTCCAGCTGGCTTATGCCTGCATCTGTAAGAGGCCGGCTTGCATTTAGAGCTACCTGTCATGACTCAGGCTTAAGATGAACAGTTCTGGAAGGTTTAAATGGACCAGATGCTGTTTACTTTTGGGCTAGGAGATCCTCCTGAATGTTTCTGAGCCAATCAGGTTGGACTACCAGGTGGTCAGTTACAAAAACAGGTTGGAGTGACAGGTAATCCTCCCTATGACTGTAGTGCCATATCTAAGCAGAAACCATGCACACACGAGTGGAAAGAAAGTTATTATCTTAGGACGTGTTCTCTAGTTCCCTGTTGCTTATGCAACAATTTGAACACATGAAGATGAATTATAGAGGAAGTTTTGCTTTTAAGGAACTTCATTTTGTTGGAGACTTAAGAATGGGCCACTGAGATTCACAAGATCTGGTTCATTTGTCTCCATTCCTTTAAGTGGTTTCTTCTAGACAACATACTGGTTTTTAGTTCACTTTTAGACTCATATTTGAAGCATATAAACTCCTGACGTTCAGAATCATTGCTGACAAAGTTGCATCGGTGTCTACCACACTTGTGTTCTAGTCTCGTAACCTCTATTCTTTGCTCCTCTCTTTTGCACTCAGTGGTCTTTCTACCTTTTGTGATTTTTAAAGGAGCATTTAATATGATTTTTCCTCTCACTTTTCTTAGCACACCAGCTATTTGTATGTGCTGAACTTT
This sequence comes from Rattus norvegicus, assembly GCF_021556685.1. NCBI lineage: Eukaryota > Metazoa > Chordata > Mammalia > Rodentia > Muridae > Rattus > Rattus norvegicus. Next base: position 63,131,814 of record NC_141551.1, on the reverse strand, counting down.
TCTTGTTTTCTTTAGTGGCTGCCCTAATGTCTGCAGTGAGCATTTGCAACTAAGTCAAGCACAGCTTCTGGTAACACTATCCATCGCTTTGTAGGCCATGCAGATCACCTCTCCTACCAAAAGAATCCCATCTCTTCCTCTTGTTATTTGTCGTATTGTATTAGTTCTAGCTTACATTCCATGCATACATACATATGTGCATATACTCACATGTTCACATGTATACACATACAACACAGGAGATACATATATAAGCACACATAGTATGCTGTTATTATTTTAAAATGTCATCTGTTAATAGTCAGATGTTTTTACTTCACCCTAATTTATCTTCTTAAGTGGTTTTCTTTTCACAGAGATCTGAGTTTCTGACTTTTTTTCTCTCTTTCTAAAGAAGTATTCACCACTTCCCAGGCTAGTCATGGACCTAGGCTATTAAATAAGGATAACCTTGTAGAGTACAAAGTCTAGGTTGGTGATTTTTGGTTTTTCCCCAAGACACGGAATATTCCACTTCCATCTCTTACTGGTTGAATGCTTTCTGTTGATATAAAAACAAACAAAACAAAACAAAAGCAAACAACGCAGTGTTCACCATAAAGAAAATAAAAGATAGTTTATTCTGGAGCTAGTTTGAATGACCGTGGCACAGGAGCCAGGCGAAATTTCATGGAGTTTTATAGTTTTATAGAACAGTGGTGTGTACCTCAGACAGGCAGGTACAGCAAAATGAGGGAATCTTTTCTACAGGCCTCAAAAGCTATCTGATAACATTCTTAGCTTTTGGGTTGGTGGAAACCAGTGGGTTTGCTAAGTTAACGGGTTCCCAAAAGTTTTTATCTATTATTCATACAATGTTAGTACATACACAGAGGTGTGGACAAGATGGGCTATCCAGGGACAAATGTTAGCCCAAGACAAGGTAACTGTCTAACACGTCAATCTTCTTCCCACAGTACTGTGATTCTGGCCAGTCAGTCAGTCTGGAGACACAGCGCCTTCCCTGGATTCTCCTTCACAGTTTTGAGTCTGATGACCCTCAAATCCTTAGCTTACTTATTAGATGCCTGTTCCCCCACTAGCTTTTTTCAAAAATAATTTCTCTACCTTTGATTTTTCTGTGATTTGAAAATACATCTCTAAATTCAATTCTTGTTTGTTTCTTTGCTTGTTTGGTTTTGCATTTATCCTGCTTGGTGTTTGCCAAGCAACCTGGGTCAGAATGTCCTTCCTGCTAAGAAGAACTTATGTCAGATCTAGTTAGTAGTTTCTTCATTCAGAACCAGGATGACTCCTTTAGTCTCTTGCTCCCATCTACCAGCTTCTGCTCCCCTATGGATTACCAACTCCATACTTCAATGGATACACGAGTTTTAGTGTCCAAGACAGTGGGACAGTGTGTGGACTTCTTTAGCCTCTGGGTCTTTTGGCTTCTGCTGTCTCTGCTAAAGCTGTGTTTTGTCCTTGTGGAGTCTCTTCCCTCACCTTGGCTTTCTTCTGGTGCTTATGCTCCCAGGTTGTCCCTTGCCTTGGATGTGGTTAGCACACGGCTTTCCTTTAGTTGAGTCACTCTGGGAGGATGGTGGAACAAGACTCAGCCTTAGGCTAGCATGTTCCATGCCCCTGAAGCCAGCTCCTGTCACTACTGACTGCTGGCTCTTCTAGAACCCTTTCATCGTCTTCTGGCTCCCGTGGCTCTGAGTCCTGTGTTGGGTGCCATGCATTCCAGACAAGCAATTGGTGTGCATGGACAGGCCCTGCACTAAATGGCAACTGCTCCCAAAGCTCCTTTAGCACAGAGGGCTCCCAGATCTCCTCTCCATGCTCCTTTCACCACACTGTTTGTTATCTTGTTTCTCCACATGTCCTGCTGCCTGAATCCTCCTATTGTGCACTTCTGATGTTTAGCTTCTCGCTCTATGGAGTAATCTTTTCTGTCTTATCTTAACTCTTCTCCCTCATCAGGTCATACAGAGACAGCGTCTAATCTGCCATCTTACCCAGAAATACTTTTTTAAAAAATAGTATCATTGTTTCAAAATGAGAGGTTAAGAACTTTAAGTGTTATTCTTTTTAAATGCTTGTAGTATTCCCTCTGATACTATAATTTTTAGATTTTGTAGAGTTTGTTAAGTGAATATTTCAATGCTTTTACAGGATTTGTAAATAATGACACTGGTGCTATTGTGTTTAACTTACCTTAAAACTCTTCAGTTAAAAGTAATACTGTTTAGGTTGTTTTTAAAATCACATCGTTGACTAAAAATAGAATAAAGAAACTGAAGTTTCCTCATGCACTTTCAAGGTTGGTAACTGGATAAACATCAGAAACAAGTCAGTGTAGGGAAGGAAGGAGACAGACAACAGTTATTAGAACCTCTTGTAACTCAGGTACTATCCTGCTTTCATACATTATCATGTTTAGTGTCTTCAAGAACTCACAAATGGAAATATTACTAGTACTTATTTTATAGAAAAATGATTTAAAATAATCTTTCTTGTGCCAGATGACTAGTGATAAAGGTCAATTTTTACTCATAAACCTTTGGTGTCATTGACTATTGTTTTTTTAAAGGGAAAATATGTAAGATAAAAAGCATAGTGTTATACAGTAAAGTAACTGAGTGGGTGGAAAAGGCAGTGCTAAGAAGTAATGTGAATCCTGCTGTACTAACCACGTCTGCAGCACTTGTCAGGCTGCGGTGCAACCTGATGGACCCTGTGCACAAGTCAGGTTCACACTGCCAGGAGGTATTGCTGATGGAGGTAGGTTTTAGGGAGGATCATCTGTGTCCTTCATTGTAAGTTCTGGGCTTAAAAGAAAAAAATCTACCATTAGTTTATATCATTTGAAAGTGATGTTTTCTCAATGAGTGGGTTGCAATGAACAGTCTGTATTCTGGTATGAAACGGTTTGTTATTTGGTCTTAGAATTGAATTTTCAAATACTTTGGGGTATCTATGAAGTTTGTAAACACTGGCATAAAGTTTGTTTTGGTTTGATTTTTTTTTTTTTTTTTTTTGGTTCTTTTTTTCGGAGCTGGGGACCGAACCCAGGGCCTTGCGCTTCCTAGGCAAGCGCTCTACCACTGAGCTAAATCCCAAACCCCTTGGTTTGATTTTTGTTTTTGTTTTGTTTTGTTGTGCAATATAGCAAGTCAGCTTGGCTACTTTTTCATATGCTTAGGAAAAACTGATCTTAGTTTCCAGTATAAATCTAAGAAAATATGAAAAGTGCTGGTGGATAGGTTATAACAAAATCACAGTAAAATGGCTGTCTCAAGTTTAATACATATGTTTATATAAATTTTTTAAATTTCTCAAGTATTAGTTATGTGTGAAATAATGATAATTTTATATCCTAGACTCTGCAGTCACTTCCATTTACCTCCTTGCTTTTAATGCTCCTAGGTTATCGAATCCCTGGGAATTATTATTTATAAAGCACTGGACTATGGCTTGAAGGAAAATGAAGAGAGGGAGCTGAGCCCTCCTCTCGAGCAGCTCATCGACCAAATGGCCAATACCTCGGAGGCGGATGGAAGCAATGATGAAGGGTACGAGGCAGCAGATGAAGGCCCAGACGAGGAAGATGGAGAGAGGAGAAGCAGCGCAGCCATTCGGTCCTATCAAGATGTCATGAAGGTAGACTGAGTGCTTGTCTCCCTGGGAGTTGTCATCTCAGGTTAAGAGTGGCTGGTGTGACCCAGCATTTGAGAGTAGTTTCCAGGCTTTGACAGCCTGGCTTTGGCCTTCGCTGGGTCACAGCTCTTGACTACATCTAGGTTATCTTGGTGTCACCTCAGTCTGGCTGCACATGATGCTATCAGCTGGCTGCTGCATTTCCTGTCTGTGGGGTAGATGGCACCTGCAAGTGGCTGTGTCCTGAAGTCTGAGCTGCGCCCGTCACAGCTCTGCGCTGGTCACAGTTCATTGTTCTGTGGGTTTTTACTCTGGCCTTCCCATAGGATCTGTGCACAATGATAAGACTGAAGTTTTCTTTGTCAATTTTGCTGCCTACATGAAGGGTAAATGTATAGCGATAACGCTATGAAGGATTTGACAAATTAGCCTTGTGATACTCTGTTCTGAGTTATTTAGATAGAACCTTTACTAGTTTTTTCTTTGGTTGGTTTTGTTTTTTAGGGTTTTTGTTTGTTTTTTAAATGTATATCCCTTAGTGTTTCAGAATATAGAGAAACACCATGAAAACAGTGTTTTTCAGTTGTGCTTTGTACTGTGTACCTGGGTGCATCCCTGTTTCTCTGGAGAAACACCGTCAGGACTCCGAAGGGATAATCCAAGTCATATTCCTCTTCTTCCTCTTCTTCCTCCCCTTCTTCTTCCTCCTCTTCCTCCTCCCCCTCTTTTTCTTCCTCACCTCCTCCCTTTCCTCCTCCTCCCTCTCTTTCTTTTTTTTGTTGTTCCTTTTGAAAGATTTTTTGAGGGAAAGAAAATGAGAGAGTGAGAGAGAGTGTGTGTGTGTGCGCGTGCGTGGCCAGCAAAAGGTAACAAATACCTTGAAACTGGAATTACAAGCTGTTGTAAGCCACCTACATTAACTTTTCACAAATTTTATTCATTTTAGATATTCTAGAAGTTAAGGGCTAAATTTAAAATAGACATGAAAGGCTAGTGTCCTAAAGTGACATAAGCTGGATAGAAAAAGAAATTTTGTTTCCCCTCATGTAAAAGGAAAACAAAACTGATCTGAACATAAACTGGAGGTTAGTAGGGTTAGGCACATTGGACTGGTCATTGTGGGCATGTGCCTGTGTGAAAGTTATACAAACCCCATTAATGCATACAGTTACTACAGAGTAGTCAAAATAAAGAAGAATATAAACATAGTTGGAGGCTGACAGACCAAAACTGACCTGATTCTGTGAAAACCACTAATAAACAGTGATGTGAAGAATAGAAGATGTTACACAAGAAGCAAAATTTACATTCTGACAGTAGCCACAGGCTTAGGGGCGCTGCACAGAGAACAGAGGAGGAGGGAAGAGCACAGGGACCGTGGTCTGAAGTCAGCCCGGCACCAGGACTCATGAGCACCAGGCGGCTCCCACTCTGCAGGGTTAGAAGATGAATGGATGTCTTAGAATTCTCACTCAGCAGCAGTATATAATGACTTACTTTTTAAAAAGGTTCTTAGGCACCTAACAATTAGAATGAATTCATTTTACCTATTTTTTAAATTTGAGCCACTATGCCTATGAAAAAATAAATTAGTAAAAGTGTACTTAAGACATATTTTATAGTCTGGAGGAGAGCCGTACCTCATCAGTTCTAGTCTTAGCACCTTTTTTTGAGAATATCCTAACTTCACTGTCTGCTTTTGGTTTCCAGTGTTACTCAACCTTGCCTATACACGTCTCGTTTTTGTAAATATTGTGACTGCTCTTTTCAACTGAATGATGGGAAATTGCTAAGACGTTTAACAAGTTTTGAAAATTTGAAACAAATATCATAAAACCCATTGTTTATGACAATAGAGACAGACAAGAATCTGTGGTTCAGTGGGATCAGTTAGCAATGACTGCTTGGCTTTGTTGAAAGAGAAGACAAAGAATTGACTTGAGGAAATATGACTGTTCTTTCTCTTTTTAAACTTTTAATTAGTGTGTGTGAGAGTATTCAGGTGCTTTGGTGTGTGTGTGTGTGTGTGTGTGTGTGTGTGTGTGTGTGTGAGAGTGAGAGTGAGAGAGAGAGAGAGAGAGAGAGAGAGAGAGAGACGGGGAGAGAGACAGGCAGACAGACAGACAGACAGAGGACTACTTTGTAAAGGTAATTATCTCTTTTCACCTTTGCGTGAGTTCCGGAATCACCTGTACCCGCTGAGCCATTTCACCAAACTCTGACTGCTTTGTGATCGTTAGATGTAGAAACATGAAACTAAGTTACAATAATACAACTGATAAGGATTCTAGGATCTTATACATTTATTTTCATTTTAGTGTTAAAGATCTCTGAGTGTATAGCAAATACAAACACTTCATATCTTATTCATGCCTCGATTATGCTGGAAAGAAAGCATATACACACAGGTTAAGTATAAAATACATGTAATTAGATTTTTGACTCCACCTGGGCTCTTTGCTGCTGATTCTAGAGCCACACGAGTGTACACACAAAGTTAGACATGTATTCCTCTTCAATAAAGAGGCTGGAGAAGGCTGAGCAGTGAAGCTTGCTCATCTTCCAGAGGACTCAGATTGATAATAGTCTTCATAAATGTGATTTTTGGTGGTTTGCTTCTTGATGAACAGCTTATGCAATTTGATACTGAATTACTGTCCTGCAAAATACATTCTAGAGTTGGGGGTTTAGTTCAGGAGTAGAGCACTGGATTTGATCCCCATCTCCAGGAAATAAAAAGTCTTAATTAAGGAAATCATTTTGAGTTTGAATGGGAAACTGTTAAATTTGGATATGACATAACCCCACGAAGGCTCTTGTTAAAGCCTGGTCTCCACCTGTGGTGCTATTTAGAGGGGATTGAATCACAAAGGTGCTATGATGACTTCATCAGTGCTTTCTTGCTCTGATGAGATCATAGTTGGGTTGACCTTGTTGGAGGAAGTAGGCCTTTGTGGGGTGCCTTTGAAGGGTACTCTCCTCTGCTGGCCCTCTCTCTTTGCCACCCGTCCACCATGATACAGCCACAGTACTCTACCACATCTTACCTCATGCTGTTCAGACTCTCACCAGCCAAAGGCCCAGAACCAGCAGAGCTGAGGGAGCACGGACTGAAACCTGTGAAGCCGGGCCTCAGAGTCAACCCTTGCTCCTTTGTTTTTCTCAGTACTTTGTCACAGCAAAAATAGGAACACAGAAAAGAAACATGAAAAGCAATAGAGCTACCACTGACCACCTTTTATTTTTTTGACTTTTCATAATTTTTTTCCTTGATATTCTTTTTTTGTTTGTTTTGAGACAGGTTCTCATTATGCAGCTTTGTCTGACTGACTGTGTAGACCAGGCTGGCCTCAGACTCAGAGTCCCTCCTGCCTCTGCCTCTGGAGTGCTGGGACCTTTGGTGTGTGCAACTCCACCTTCGTTTGACTCTTAAAATAAACAGTATTTTATGAGCCCAGGCTGGCCTTGAACCTTCTACACAGTGGAGGATAACCGTGGATTCCTGACTTTCCTGTCTTTGCCTACCAACTGGTAGGATTGATTATAGGCATACACTGACCTACCCAGCTCTCTTTTATTCTTTCTTAGAAATTGTTAAAATATAACATTTTTCGACAAGTATATTAGTGACTAATTTATTAAGAGAAGTTACTGCTAGTGAAGAACTTTAAAATGTGCCTACTGAACATGTATGGATAATAGTTATATTATAGAAACATAACATAATTCTTTGGAATCGTAAGAGGATATCTTTGCAGTAAAATAAAGGAACAAATCACCTTTCATCATGCTATGTTGCATTCTTAACTCACAGTCAGTCATCTTGGGACATGAGGACACAGGCAGTACCTGAGTACACCACCAGCTCTGCCTTCCTCGCCACCCTCCATTGCCACTTCCCCACCCAGGCCTCACAAGTGAATGAATGTGGGCTTCAGAACCCAGTAAAGGATGTTTAGATTCTGCTTGTGGTAACAAAACAAAACAAAACAAAACAAAAAACACATGGGAAGGATTCGGGACTACATTGGAGAATGCATGATCGTGCAGTATATGTGACATGCCAAACACAGCCCGTGGCATGGTAAGTAGTAGCTGGCTCTTTGCTTGTTGCTGTGGTAAATACCATGACCAAATGCAACTTGGAGAGGAGAGGGTTTGTTTCGTCTTACAGTCTGTTGAGGGAAGTCAGGGTAGTAACTTGAGGCAGAAGCCATGGAGGAATGCTGCTTACTGGCTTGCTCCCTCTGGCTTACTCAGCTAGTTTTCTTATACAACCCAGACCCTTGCCTAGGGATTGCAGTGCCAGTGTGGAATATGTCTAGGCAATCAGCAATTAAGAAAATGGCTGGGGTTGGGGATTTAGCTCAGCGGTAGAGCGCTCGCCTAGGGAGTGCAAGACCCTGGGTTCGGTCCCCAGCTCCGGAAAAAAAAAAAAGTATTAGATATTAATAAAAAAAAAAAAAAGAAAATGGCCATAGGGGTGGGGATTTAACTCAGTGGTAGAGCGCTTGCCTAGCAAGCTCGAGGCCCTGGGTTCAGTCCCCAGCTCCGAAAAAAAGAAGAAAAAAAAAAAAAAAGAAAATGGTCATAGTTAAGACGTGGCCACAGACCAGTCTGTTCAAGGCAAGTAAGACTTCAATTGAGGTTACCTTTTTCCAGGTTACATTTCTGTCAAGTTGACAGCCAAAACAAATTATGATACTGCTAAAATACCTGAGTTATTGTCATTATTTAGCAAATCCCCTCCCCCCACTTTTCCATCTCAGGGAGAACTTTGACACATGTCCTCTCATTTTCTTTTTCTTTTTTCCAAACTGGAACTCAGTCTTTATTATGTGTATTATTGTCTTTTTTCTTTTTTCTTTTTTTGTTTATTCACTTTACATCCCAGTTACAGAGGCCCTCCCTCCTTTTCTCCCAATTCCACACCCCCCTCTATTACCACCTCCCCTTCTCAGAGAAAGGGAAGTCAAGTTGAAGTAGGACTAAGCCTATTCTCTCCCACTGGGGCTTGATAAAGCATCCAGCTAGGGGAAGGGGATTCAAAGGCAGGCAACAGAGTCAGAGACAGCCCCCTGTCCACGTGAAGAACAAGCTGCACATCTGCTACAGATGTGGGGGGGGGGGGCCTGGGTCCCTTTATGCTCTTTGGTTGGTGGTTCAGTCTCTGTGAGCCTCTGTGAGCCCAGGTTAGTTAATTCTATAGGTCTTCTTGTGATGTCCTTGACCCCTCTGGCTCCCTCAATTCAGTCTCCCACTCTTCCACAGGACTGCCTAAGCTCTGCCTGATGTTTTGGCCATGGGTCTCTGCATCTGTTTCCATCAGCTACTGGATGAGGCCTCTCAGGAGATAGTTATTATAGGCTCCTGTCTGCAAACATAGCAGAGTATTGTTAATAGTGTCAGGGGTTGGCTCTCTCCCATATGAAGAGACTTTAGTTGGGCCAGTCATTGTTTAGTCATTCCCTCAATCTCGGGTCCATCTTTATCCCTGTGCATCTTGTAGACCAGACAGACTTTGGGTTCAAGATTTTGTGAGTGGGTTGGTGTCCTCCTCCCTCCACTAAAAGTCCTGTCTGGCTACAAAAGGTAGCTGCTTCAGTCTCCATGTCCCCAGCTGCTAGGAGTCTCAGTTAGGGTCACCCCTACAGACTCCTGTGAGCCTCTCCCATCCCAGGTCCTTGGCTTATCCTAGAGACATCCCCCATTTCCATTCTCTTTCCCAGCCCCCCCCATACCTGGTCCTCATCCCTGGTCCCCTCCTCACCCCCAGTTCCCTCCATCCATCCACCTCTTACATCTATTTGATTTCCCCTTCTGAGTGAGGTTCAATCATCTTCCCTTGAGCCCTTCTTGTTACTTAGTGTCTTTGGGTCTGTGGATTGTAGGATGATTATTCTGTATTTTATGCTAATGTCCACTTAGAAGTGAGTACATACCATGGGTGTCTTTCTAGATCTGAGTTACCTCACTCAAGATGATCTTTTCTAGTTCTATCCATTTGCCTGCAAATTTCATGATGTCTTTGTTTTTAATAGCGGAATAGTATTCCATTGTGTAGATACACTACATTTTCTTTATCCATTCTTCAGTTGAGGAACATTTGGGTTGTGTCCAGTTCCTGGCTTTTACAGATAAAGCTGCTATGAACATAGCTGAGCACGTGTCTTTGTGGGATGGAGGAGCATCCTTTGGGGATACGCCCAAGAGTGGAATAGCTGGGACTTGAGGTACAAGTATTTCCAATTTTCAGAGAAACCTCCAAATTGATTTCCAAAGTGGTTGTACAACTTTGCACTCCCACAAGCAATGGAGAAGTGTCCCATCTCACACCCCGCCAACATGTGCTCAATTGAGTTTTTGATCTTAGCCACTCCGACAGGTAAAAGATAGAATCACTCATTTTCAAATAGGAGCTGATTCTAGTCAGCTTACCTTTGCTGTTGGGTATCTTTTACTAAACCATTTTGTCCACATGTTTGTGTGGGATGTACCTGTGGTCCTGTAGTATACTGAATCTCAGATGACAGGACATCGAAAAGAAAAGGTATAGGTAGACCACGTGTGTCTGTTTTAATGGCACCTAAAATGCCAAATTCCATTTTTCTTTCTTCTACAGATATGTGCTGCTCATCTCCCCACTGAGTCGGAGGCACCGAATCATTATCAGGCAGTATGTCGGGCACTGTTTGCAGAAACCATGGAACTGCATACGTTTCTGACCAAAATTAAGAGTGCGAAGGAGGTAGGTACAAACACGGATGTCTGTGGACTTTGGAATAGGTAGCCTGTTTTCAGTATTGTCCATTCTGTGCGTTTTAGTTTGAGCTTTGTTGTTTTCTTCTTTTAAAGACAAGGTCTTGTTATATGCCAAGGCTGGCCTCTCTCTCACCAACTCGTGATCCCCTTCCCTCAGCCTCTCTATTTAGGACTACAGGCGGTGAGTGACTGTTAAGCTCACCTCTGCTCCTGTCGGGTACTGCTCGCAGCAGTGCTTACAGACATGTTGATAAACTAGACTCAGAGGAAACTTGTCAGAAGAGTGCAGAAAGGGGTGGCCTGAGTTATTGAACATCGCATGCCTATTTAGATACAGAAACAGGCAGTACTCAGTGCAAAAGGAAGCTCGCAGGTGAACATCTCAAGCCTGTCCTCACTAGAGTACCGGAGAGTAGGAAAGAGTATTTTTTTAAGGTTGTCCTGACCTAACCCTTCCCAGAGCATTTTTTTTCAGTCTTGTACGGTAAATTAAAGGAGTTTTGAAATCGTCCAGCACTAACATTCTCAGCAGACATTGTTGAATTAAAGAGCGGTGAGCATTTTTAGCACTGTACTCCACTAATTTGAAAAACTTTTTACTCTTGATTAAGCTTTGCTTTCTCAAAAGAGATGAACATCATTCCTGGAAGTGATGGCTCAGTGGTCCTCTGACCTCCACATGTGGGCCTGTACACACATTGAAAAAGGAAGAAATAAATTATGTTATTTGTAGGGGGAAAGATGCAATGAGGAGCTTATTATATATATGGTAAAAATAATTCAGAATCATAGAGGCAAGAATCATACATTCCCTTTCATATATAGAATTTAGAAGGGAAAGGGATGAAAGACATGAAAATAAGCAGAAGTTAAGCATGGTGGCTGTAATTCCAGCACCAGACAGCCAGGACAAGAAAGCCATTGCAGGTTCAGAGCCAGCCTGGCCTACATTGCTAATACTAGGTCAGCTAAATGGTACAAGACCCTGGTGTCTTGTTCTAAAATGTCATAATGAAATCCATTGCTGTGTAATAATTACTAAATTTGTTGTTGTTAGTCTCTGTTAGCTCTAGCTGGCCTGGAACTTGCTCGTGTAGACTAGGCTAACCTTGAGATTTCTGAGACCCTCCTGCCTCTGCCTCCTTTCCATGACTGTCTAAATACTAATTTTTAAAAGTTCCTTTACTGTTGCTGAATGATAGTCTACCACTCATTATTCATGTGACTGCTTAAGAAAGAGCCTGTGTTAGACACCTCTGCCCCACCTTTTCTTTCTCTCTCTCCATCACTGCCTGATGTCAACCTCTGTGTCTAGTTCCATGGTGTTTTCTCTTTCTTTCATAGTGTTGTTCCTTGTCCCTGGCTGTCTTGTCTTTCTCCTACTCTTGCTGTGGCCTAGCATTTCAGACCTCCAGCATTTCTTTCCTGGATAGCAGCCGTACTACCCCACCAGTCTTGTCTTCATGTCCTCCTCAGGTCCTGCTGGAAAATAAATAAGCCAGATCACAGCCCTCCTGGCCCAACCCTTCACAGGTCTCAGAGGGCTTAGTGTCTTTAAGGCAGCCTGAGGTTCCTCTAGTTTCCAGGAGTAGTTAGGCCAATGGGAGGAGAAAGGAAAGGGTGTGTGTGGGTGATTTCAGAAGTGATCATGGCAAGAGAGAGCCCTCCAAATACAGCTGAGAAAATGGACTGCTTTCTGACCAGACGGCCCATTCCTGTCTCTGGGTCTCAGATTCTCTTGACTGTAGCAGAGAAGTCTTTGTGAACTAACAGATCCTTCCTTCTCAGGAGGGAAGCTATCATTCCCTTCCCAAGCGTCTTCCTTTTATCCACAGTTTCCAAGGCGTCTAGGAAGGCTTCTTATACTGGATGCAGCCATGTCCTCGGAACCGCACTGAGTAGGCTGAGAGGGGGGACTTGGATTCCAAGGTCCCAGTCTTAGATAGTAGGGACACTCCTACCTCACCCCTCCCTGACCGCCCTGAAAAGCTGATACAGCGGTGGGAAGCCGTGAAGTCACAGCAGCTCAGCTCCCAGGCTTATCTTTTGGTTCCTTCTGCACCTCATTCTCAACCTTTGTTGCTCCCCAACCTTCATTCAAGCAGAGAGCTTCTCTTGTCTCAATCAGAAAAGGGAAGGTGAGGCTTGCAAAGGTCCAAAGAGTGATGAAGCCTATACAAACAGATAGAGTAATAGGACTTTATAATGCTGTACTCATTAAACAAGCATTCCTCAGTTCTGTGTCAGTTTTAGCTTATAGGCAAAATATGCACATAGAGGCATTTTAAGTGCACATCCAAACTCTTAGACATTTTTATATTGTGTAAGTCTGACTTTCAAGTACATGCCTTGTAAAATTTTTGAGATTGTTACCCTATTTCAACTTATGTTACTTTTTTTTAAAGATTTATTTATTATATTTATATGAGTACACTGCCGTTGTCTTCAGACACACCAGAAGAGGGCATCAGATCCCATTACAGATGGCTGTGAGCCACCATGTGGTCGCTGGGAATTGAACTCAGGACCTCTGGAAGAGCAGTCAGTGCTCTTAACTGCTGAGCCATCTCTCCAGCCCCTTATGTTACATTTTAAATCAAGACAGATTTTTACAAATAAGCAATTCAGTGTTATAGATATAAATGTGCTGATTACATTTTAGATTGCTGCAGATCTTCATAGAAACTACAGATTTAACTTTTAAATTGGTGAGTTAACTATACCACCCAATATGGACACTAGTTTGACACTAAAAATAAACGATTTCTTTTACAATCTAGTGGTAGATAACTCCCTTAAAGAGGATGTTTATTTCCTGAAAAACAAAAACAAAACAACAGTAAAAAAAAAAACCCACAGTAATAGTTAAATAATGGACTTTAGGTTGGGAAACTGAGGCAGGAAGACTGCAAATTCAAGGCCTATTTGTGCTATAGAGTGAGTTCAAGGTCAGCCTAGGCAATTTTTAGCAAGACCTTATCTCAAAATTAAAATTAAGAAGGGGGTATGGTTCTGTGGGTCCTCAGCACCACAGAAACAACAGATAAATATATTTAAAAGGACAAAGTTTTCTTTCCCCTTGGGCATTTTGAGATCGGTAATCTTGTCTTACATTGTCAGAGCAATTGCAGAATTGAAAGCTGAGCTGATATTCCAGGTGGGTAATGTTCCCCTGGCTGGACATCTGTCAGTGATGCAGTCTATGTGTTTGTGTGTTTGTGTGTTTGTTTGTTTGTAAACTAACATGACATTTTGAACAGCATCTGCCTTAATGTGTCAGGAGCTGAGTAAGGAGGAAGCAGAAAGCAGCAGCAGTAATTACACATGCCCATGGACACCGACACACTGCTCACACAGCCTCCCTTCCCTTCCTCTGCTGGCCAAGGCACTGGTGTGGAGTACTACTTGATTTCTATTAGTTTTTTTGTTGTTATTGGTTTTGTTTTGCTCTGTGTTGGTTTTAGTTCTTACTGTAGGACAGCTGCGTACTTGCAGAAGAGAAATGCAAAACCTCTGCACGGAAAACCTCAGTTTAGACAGAGTTCATCCCTTGAAGACCTGTCTTATTGCCTGGGTAGCTTGACCTTCCCACTTTGATCCTGGTAAAATTCCCGTTGCCCTTTGCCTTCCATCTCTGTGTAGATAGGAAAAGTGCTTCTAAACCTCAGTAAAATAGTGGTGACAGAAAGATTAGGGTTAGCTTTGTTTGTTTGTTTGTTTATGTTCTTAGAAGATGATGTTTCTCTATGTAGTCCTGGCTGTCCTGTAGACCAGGCTGGTCTTTTATCACCATGACCCAGAAGCTTTATAATTTTTAGAACTAGAAAAGGGGACTGGTGGGAAGGCTCAGTTGGTAAAGTGCGTAAGAACCTGATGTTCAGATCCCTGGTGACCAAGTAACATCCAGGCATAGCAGCATATGTCTGTAATCCTAGCATGGGGTTGCAGAGACAGGCAGATCCCCGTCTGTCTGAAATAGCAAATTCTAGGTCCAGTAAGAAACCCTGTCTCAAAAAATAAGGTAGAAAGTGATAGAGGAAGACATCCAACGTCAGACCCTGGCCTCAGCATACATATATACACACATGTACACACATGTACACACACGCACACACACACACACAATCAATCAATCAACCAACCAATCTATAAAATGAAAATGGGACTCAAGGTAAGAAACCAGAACATGAAGGTTTGTTTCTGTTAGCCCTAAAATGAGGAGCAATGAAGGACCTTGGAATTATGCTGAAAGGTCCACAGGATGCAGCACTTGTTTCTAGGGAGGTGTGCTAGGGAAAGAAGGAGGCACTAGACTTTAGGAGATCCAGGAACATGGGTACAATGATTACATTCCCAAAGCAGTTATTTAATGTGCGTGTTATGTACCAATGCTACATTTAATCATTTGTTCCTTAGGAATTCTGTGCTACATGCCATCCTAAGAAACTTGTGCACATTAATTCACTTAGTGATCACAGAAGGCCATGTGTTAAATGTGCTTGTTACTGCCTCTTCCCTTAAAGGCGAACAAGATGAATTTGGCCCATCTTCACAGCTCTTTAAGCAGGAGTGTTAGTCTAGGTGTGGACCGAGCACAGTGTGAGAAAGTTCGGTGGGCACGTACAAGAGCTGAGACAGTGAGGGGCCTGAACTGCACTCAGAACCGACTTTGGCCCCAGCCGGAATGCTGCTGAGCAGAGTGGTGAATGGGAGCAGCCTGAGTGAGGCTAGGAGAAAGGGCAAGCGGGAGATTACAGGAAGATATGTCCTTCAGACCGAGGGACCACTGTTAGGAGAGCATCTCATATGGGTGCACTGGGGAAGTCGGGCATCTGAAATGGGGTGGACCTTAGATGCCTCCCTTTGTAACTACTTATACTATGAATGCTTTCTTTGGTCTCTATGTTTGGGATTCAGACCTTTCACTGAATTTGTTTTGTATATGTGGATCAATACCTCTGTGTTTAGTCAGGTAGTAAGCCTCTGAGCACATGCAAATCACTTTGTCTCCATGGAAATGCTGTGGACCTCCTTCTGAGCGAAACACTTGATAAAGAGAATGAACTTTCATCCAAGGGATAGTCTTCTCTCTGGTGCTCCTTATGACTAGATTGAAAATAAAGCACTTGCAAAATACAGTTAGAGGACCAAGGAGATAGGCCAGTCAGTAAAGTGCTGACGCCTGAGATTAATCCCTACAGCCTGTGTTTAACCCTGGAGGCCTTGGCTCATGAGTTTGTAATTCCAGATGGATCCCTGGAACCTACTCAGAAAGCGAGGCCTGTCTCAATAAAACCAAGTGGGTGACTCCCAAGGAACCGCCTCCTGGTTTGATCTCTGCCCTGCATTACATATGCTCACATGTGAACCTGCATTACATATGCTCACATGTGAACCTGCAGGACACACAGACAAACTAAATACCATTAGTTGTTATTCAGTTTTCCAGAAATGAAATTGCTTTATTTTAAAAATAGAAATCTTGATGAACCTGGCTCATTGGGGAACCTTGGCTAGAGAATGGGATGAGTGATGAGGCAAGCTCCAGCTTTCGGTGATTGGTGCTTCTAGGCCAGTGCTAACTGAGGTCTGAGATGGATCCAGCAAGAGGGGTCAGGCCTGAGGGAGCAGGGAACCAGGCATGCCTTCTGCAGGACGGAGGAAAGGAGAGAGTTAATGCTTCCTTTCTTCCTCCTGTTCTTAAGGTCTACTCTGGGGCTGGAGAAACAGCTGAGCAGTTAAGAGAGCAGCTCCCTCTTTTAGAGGGCCTGAGTTTGGCCTTTTCCAGCACTCACATCTGGTGGCTCACAGCTACCTGTAACTGCAGCACCGGGTGGATCTTATACTGCTAGCCTCTGTGGACAAACACCCGTGTGCACATATCCACACATGTATATAATTAAAAATAAAATAATTCTTTTTAAAAAGGATAAAGATTATACAGTAAATTACATAAAAAGCTGGAATTTAGATTTATGATTGTCAATCTTTGACACATAATTCTTTTGTATTTAACGATTTATTTTATTTTTGTTGTGCCTGCATGGTTGTAAACAACCATGCATATGCAGTGCTTGTAAACAACCATGCACACAGAAAAGGACATTAGATTCCCTGGAGCTAGAGGTACACACAGTTGCGTGCTACGTCCTAGGTACCTGGAACCAAATGCAGGTCCTCTGCAAGAGCCGCAAGTGTTGAGCCATCTCTTCAGAACAAATCCATAATTCTCAATCTCATAGATTTCATGAAAGGAGCCCGGAACAACAGCTTCTATGTCTTCCTCCCCCTCCCTTTTCAGTGCTTGTTTAGCTGTCTCTCTTCTTGCTTGGAGATGTCCAGTGTCCCTCTCTGCCTCTCCCTGAGCCTGGAGCTAAGCTGCTGGCCCCAGCACCTGCCTGTCTCTGACCTCCTAAGTGCTGAGGTTACAGACATGTACACTACTGTACCCAGCTTTTTATGTGAGTTCTAGAGATTTGAACTCAGGTCTTCATGCTTGTGCAACAAATGTTTTTACCCACTGGTCCATCTCCTTACCCCAAGAACATGTGTTTTTCAAGGATTGATTGATTGATTTGAACTTTACAAATTAGAAGATGTAAATAAGGATGTAATAGTTTTGCTATTAAAAGAACAGTGTTAAATTGTTCACCTTTGACTTCCAATTTGCTATACTGAGAAGTTAATAGGCTTTCTTGGTCTTTCATATCTTAGTTTTTTTCTAAAGTTGTTCGAGAGAAGGAGATACTTTTCTTCTGGGTCACTACTAAGAGCTTCTACTGTTTAAAGAAAGTGGGATTATTTAGTGTTGAGAAGATGTTTTGGTCAGGAAACGGCTTGCTATACACACATGAGGACTTGAGTTCAGAGTCCCAGCATTCAGGCATGGTGGTGGATGCCTGTAACACTGGCACTGGGTAGCTAGAGACAGGAGATCCTTGGACTTGCTAGGCAGCTAGTCTTGCCTAATTGGTGAGCTCCAGCTTCAGTAAGACACTTTGTCTCAAAACCTGAGGAAAGTGATGGAGGAAGACACCAGATACTGACCCATGGTCCCTACACACACAAACATCCATGTTCACCTACATACGCATGTGCACGTACCCAGCATGCAAACCCTCCAGAAATAATGTCAGTATTTTAATGTCTTGACTTTCAGATGCTGAAACAATTCTCACATGTAACTTTGTAAAAACTTGTCATCAAATTCTTCAAAATGGTTTTATGTCGTAAGCTTAACAAAACCCTAAGATGGGAAGATGACTTCTAGACGCCACTTAGCATTTAATTACTAACAGTTCACCAGGCTGTGAAGTCCTGGGATGAAGAATAAGAATGGTTGCTTAGGGATTTTTCAGGTTTTCTATCCACATTTTATACCGTGTGATCACAGTTATTACTGAGAAGCTCTACATGACTTACATGCATTGTTTTACTCAGTCTTATGTATGAAAGGACTTCATGTTGAAATCTTTGATCTCAGTGTATCTTGAATATGACTATGACTAAAATATCTTTCTTAAAATAGAACTTTTATGTACATATGTGAAATATGAAATGCTTTAGAGAGCATATTTGGAATTGGCTCAACTGTTATGAAATGGCTTTTGTCTGGCTCATAACTACTGTAACTACATTTTAAAAATTGAAAGTTGGCTTTTCAGAAAACCAAATGTAAATGTTTCCAATCTTACCATCTCTTAACCAAAGCCAGCTGTGTCATAGTGCAGACCACATGTTAGCGAACACTGAGATGCCTGTTAGTGATCTGATTCGGCTTAAATAGATTCAGAGAAATAAAGCCACAGACATCTTTCTCTTTATACTGAAGTGCATTATAATCAGCTCTCTCCTTCCCTATCCTCCCTCAGGTCCGTTCCCAACACTTCCAGCTAAACAACTGTGGCGTTTAAGTTGGCTCGAAATTTATTCCCAGTCCTAAAGTGGGTTTATATCCTACCAAATGGTGAACAGACCACTTTCTGGCAGTCAGAGTCACCACCAGACGTCATTGTGCATGGTAGCCACTTGTTCATGTTAATTAGATCATTCATCGTTTGTAGCCTTCAGGATCCTCGTTGCTGTGTGGTTTTCTTTTGTTGTAAATGTCGGTGTACATGAGAGTGCTCACTTTCCCAACAAGATTTAAATAATCTCTGCCCAGAGTGTCCTTGCTGTTGTCACTATTGTCCCACTTTAAAAGTGTGTCTCAAGAATACTTTGCATGAAAGATGATGAAAAAACTCCTCCAAATACCCATGCAGAGAGGAAATGACACATGAAAGAAAATGGTTACCACCTTGAGAAAAACAGTGATCTTTAAAATGTAAGAGAGACTTAATCAAAAGGGGCACTTAGATATGAATTGACCTTGAACTTACTAAAATGAATTGTACTCTTGAGTATTTGGCATATGTGTGATTTACAAAGTACATTTTATTTACTTGTTTTGAATATGCCAATAAACAATTATGTTGGCATAGAGATTGTCTTAGTTAGGGTTTTACTGCTGTGAACAGATACCATGACCAATGCAAGTCTTATAAAAGACAACATTTAATTGGGGCTGGCTTACAGGTTCAGAGGTTCAGTCCATTATCATCAAGGCAGGGACATAACAGCATCCAGGCAGGCATGGTGCAGGAGGAGCTGAGAGTGCTACTCTTCATCTGAAGGCTGCTAGAGGAAGACTGGTTTCCAGGTAGCTAGGATGAGGGTCTTAAGCCCATGCCCACAGTGACACACCTACTTCAACAAGGCCACACCTCCTAATAAGGCCACTCCCTGGGCCAGACATATACAGACCATCACATTCCTCACCCTGGCTCCCATAGACATGTTCAAACATATGAGTCTATGGGGGGCCATGCCTAAAAAAAGCATAATGCAAAATACATTTAGTCTAACTTCTAGAGTTCCCATAGTCTATAGCAGTCTTAACAATGTTAAAAGTCCAAAGTTCAAGATCTCTTCTGAGATTCATCCAATCACTTCACTGTAATCCTCAAAGCCAGACAGGAAACCAGCTGGGCAAACTCCAAACCCTGCATCTCCAAGTCTGATGTCAAAGCAGTTTTCAGATCTCAACTCCTTTTTCGTCTTTGTGGACTGCAACAGTCTTCTTTCTCCTGGGCTGTTTTCACTCCCTGTTAGCAGCTTCTCCTCAGCAGATAGTCCACAGCTCTGGCATCTCAAACATCTTAGGGTCTCCAAAGCAACTTCAATGTTACAGCTTCTCTGAATGTCTGGGATCCACACATGATCTTCTGGGCTCCTCTAAAGCGCTATTGTCACTTCTCCAGCTCTGCCCTCTGCAGCACTCTAAGCTCAGGTTGATCTATTCCACTGCTGCTGCTGTTCTTGGTGACCATCCCATGGTACTGGCATCTCCAGTACGCTGGAGTCTTCCTCTGCAACTAGGCTTCACATATAGCCTCTCCTAGGCTCTCTTCATGGTACCAAGACTCAACTCCTTTGCATGACTCCTTCACTCCTGGGACATCAACTGCAAATGAGGCTGTACCTTCACCAATGGCCTTTCATGGCCTCTCAGCGCCAAGCCTCAGCTATTCTTCATGACTCCTTCATGCCTTCAAAACCAGTACCACCTGAGTGACTCTTACACATTACCAAGTTCAGCTGCAGCATGAGGTACAACCTTGGCTATCTTTGGAACACAGCTTCTTTGTGCTCTCAGAAAACACTTCCTATAAGATTTCACCTCAGCGACACTGGTCTCTTCTTAATCATGACTACTTTCTTAGCTCCAGCTAGCCAGCATCAATTGCCCCAGTAGTTCCTTCTATTCTGGACTCTAAAGTCAGAGCCATGTGGCCAAAGCTACGGAGTTCTGCTGCTTACTGGGGCTGGAGCATGGCCTCCTTGTTCTATTACAGTATCTCTTCCTGTTTTCCAACTCCTTCACTGCCTAAACTTGGCTATCCTGGAACTTCCTCTGTAGACTGAACTCGGAGATCTGTGTGTCTGTCTCCTAAGCACTGGGATTAAAGGTGTGGTCCACCAAACCTGGATTTAAGTTTTTCTTTACCTAGAATTTGCTCTGTTCTAGGCTTGGCCTGAGATCTGCTTGTCTTTGCCTCCTGGGACTAAAGGCTTACACTACCATTCCTGGATCTAAATCTAGCTGGGTGGAATCTTACCTCAAGGTCATTACTCCCTTAATTTAATTTAATATCCTGGAATACAGGATTTAGCTCCATTTCACTTCCTGGTACCCCTTTAATACTCAAGCCGTATATTTCATTGATATTTTTCCTTTCTCAGCTTCCTATGCTTGTTTAAAATGCTCTTCATGAGACTTAACCAGAGATCAAAGTCTATGATGGGCATTTCTGAGACTTCCTTTGTCAATGCAATTAATCTGAGTCTCTTTACCTTAGACTCAGGCAGACTCTTCAGACAAGGCCAAAAAAATAATCACATTCTTCACCAAAATACCACAAAATATTCTCTATGCTACATACTGAAATTCTTCTCCTCTGAAACCTCTTGGGTCTGCACAGTTCAAATCACTTGCAGCAACAAAGTCTTGCATATTCCTTCTAGGATAGCCCATTAAGGCCTACTTAAAGCATTCCACTGCTTTCCAAATCCAAAGTCCCAAAATCCACATTCTTCCACACAAAATCATGGTCAGGCCTATCACAGCAGTACCCCAGTCCCTGGTGCCTCCTAATAGGGCCACTCCCTAGGCCAAGCATATACAAACCATCACAGAGATCTTCTAATTGCTAGCTGAGAACGGTTTCACCAGAAATGGGAAGAGTTAATTGGCATGTGTGTACTCCCAATTAGAGTTTTCTCACTGCCTTCTAAGCATAGGCTGGCATCTGTCATTACATTTATGCAAGAAAAAAAAAAACTCATTCAGAAGTTAAAATAAACTAGAGGACAGACGCTCATCTCTGAAATAAGACCAATTTGTAGTTTATTTCCAAATAATTCAATTTCTTTTTTTTATTAACTAGACAACCAGAAGTTTCAAGTCACATATTTGATCAAACTTGTACAATTATAGTATTTAAAACAAATTTGTTGATTTGTTCTGAGTTAAGAGTTTAATTTCATGAAGATATTAGAAGGAGGTATCAGCTAGTGAAACAAATCTGTAAGAATGAAAATCTTTAGGGATGAAATGTGGCTTCCTAATCATCCGCCCATGCCCTCAGCTGGCTCGCACAGACCACCTATTTGGCTACTAAGGCTCTGCATAGAAACCAGGCTGTACTAAAAGCTAAGCATTCTTAGCTTTTGTTTTTTGTTACATTTTGGTTGGTTGGTTGGTTGGTTGGTTGGTGGGTTGGTTGGTTGGTTGGGTTTTGGAGAGAAGGTTTCTGTGTAGCCCTGGCTGTCCTGGAACTCACTCTGTAGACCAGATTGGCCTCAAACTCAGAGATCCACCTGCTTCTGCCTTCCAAGTACTGGGGTTAAAGACATAGGCCACCACCACCACCTGACTAAAATCTAAAAGTTTGTATTGTGGCCATTTCTACACATGATAAAATCAGCTGAGGATTAGAGCTAAGATATGTAAAGTCACACAGCTGGAAAGCATCTGTTAACCATATATGCTGCTGCTGTTAAGACACACGAAGTTCTTGAGCCAGTCATTTAAATTTATATTATATTTTATATTACTATTATAAATTTATAAATATAATATTAACATATTTAATATTATAAGAAACATCTTTTTTCTTAGCAGTAGGCAGGTAAGAACTTGATCCTAGTAAAGTGAAGGCAAGAAGTGTAAAGACCTATATTCAGTCAGAAATATGTAAGTGAATAATAACTAAAAAAGGACGAATGGAGAATGAGCCATGGCAGGTTTAAAGCAAGAGTTCGAAGTGAATATATCTAATTACTGCTTCTCATGCCATTCCACCCCAGGACTAAACGTCACAGAAGCAGGAACTGATATTTCCGGAATTACATGAGCACACTGAGTCATGACTTTCAGTTGCTAGCCTCTGCTGCATCTGCATAATCCAGCATTTTGCTCTACTGTGCCTCCTGAATTTTGTTACCTTTTGGTTTTGAACAAACTGTAGTGCTTGCTATGGGATGAACCTTTAAATGACAAGAAGAACATGATAGAACAAACTTAATTCCTGTTGGCCCTGAGCAGCCCCCATGCTGAACTCTCAGTTATGTGCTGGCACGGGAGTATTGGTTAGATTTTTCTCGGGCACTGCGATTTCAAGTCAGTTCGTTTTGATGCTGGTTGAATCTTGCTGGCCTGATTAGTATTGCAATTATAATCAAACACAATGGGCTCTTTCTTGGAGACTGCAAAGCTAGGTCAAAGAATAGAGGAAGGCTTATTGCCTGCACCCAGCCAGGAGACCACTGTAGTTGTTCTGAAAGCAGCCAGTGCCTTTCAGACAACGGAAGCAAGCAGATTTTTATTCAGGAAGTCTGAACATACGTATGCTTAAAGTTACTTCTGAGCATGCTGTATTTAAGAAGCACGCTGTTAAGCGTGTTCAATTTAACCGGGGAAGATGGTAGATGCATCCCTGAACCTGATTAGCCCAGAGTCATGCGGCACATACAACCGTGTGAAAGTTAGTAATAGACAAGAAAGGGCACATACAACCGTGTGAAAGTTAGTAATAGACAAGAAGGGGCACATACAACCGTGTGAAAGTTAGTAATAGACAAGAAGGGGCACATACACACCGTGTGAAAGTTAGTAATAGACAAGAAGGGGCACATACAACCATGTGAAAGTTAGTAATAGACAAGGAGGGGCACATACAACCGTGTGAAAGTTAGTAATAGACAAGAACACTTCTGGGTGTGTTTACCTTGCTTTATAAAGATGTCAGATGGGAATTCTTAAGGGAATTCTTAACTTTTCCCCAAAAGTCTTCAGCTGAAACAAATTGAAAGGATATTTTAAAGATATGTTCACATACAAGTTTGCCCTTAAGGAGCTAGCCTCCTGTGCTGCTAACATAATTACTTCATTCTTAGGAATGTATTTCCTTTTTATTATTCATTATCTATTGGTCGAATGTAACATTTAAGCAGAGTATGAGCTCAAGTTAAGTATTTTCCTGAACAGGAGCATTTCTACCTCTAGTTCTCTCATAGTATTCTGAGTTTAAAGGCCTGAGATTTCCTTTGAATTATTTTCCTTCCAATTTAATTTGTTCCAATTGAAGTTGACTTAGTAAAGAGCTGTTGAAGACATTTAAGCATTTAACTTCTTGCTGTAAAGTGTCTTAATCTATTATTGGACAATTATTAAGTGTTATACATATTGGAGAATCCCATCACTAAGCAAAGTAAATGATTAAACAATGCTGTTCTTGTTACAGAAGGTAGAAAGAAAACACACAAAACACAGACTTGTAATGGCACAGTGTCCTTTGAAAACAGTGTAGACTAGGTTAAGTGCTAGAGGCTAGGGGGACTTAGGCTGTGAGGTTGGGCCTATTGAGAAGATGGCATTGGAGAGACTCTGAAGGGCAAGACTCTGAAGGGCAGGAAAGAGTTCTTGGTGGGTATCTGAGGAGAGCAGAGGGAGCCCTCAGCAGTTGCTCAAAAGAGGCAGGAAATGGGCATCTTCTGGCTTAGTGGTCTAGGCAGTGCTCTTTCCCTAAACCCTCAGTCTGTAAGGTAAAACCCCAGGTGCCCAGAAGCAGTTCACCTCCTAACCCCCTTTGCTTCTTTGTTGTAATCTAAGACCCCTAAAGACTGCACCTCCTCAGACCCGCCAGCAGTATGACTAAGACATGGAGCCTGCTAATAAAGTAAAGCTTAGCGTCTGCTAGGGCAGCACCCCAGCTGCCTCACCTAACCTAACCCTACTATCCTGCCCACCACCTGCCATGGCCGGCTCTGTACCTCTCAGCTCTGCTCTGCCCTGCTCCAGGCCTGTCCCCTCCAAGTCCACTCTGGATTGTCTTACTTCTGCTTTTCTTTCTCTCTGTCACTCCTCTGCCCATAAGTTTTGCTCCCTACTTCCTGCCCAGCTGTTGGCTTTCAGATCTTTATTACAACCAATCAGTATCGAGACAACCTCTGATACATTTCTAGATTGCTTTTAGGCAGGTGAAGAAGGACGAATATTTACAAATAGGAAACCCAGTGATGGACCATAGAAACGACAGTACCACAATCCTGCCAGCACTTAACCCTCTGCAGGTACAGAGTTAACAATTGAAAATACAGAGACACTCCTTCACACAATGTGAAAAGAGGTCACTCCAACATCTTTCAGTCAGTAGAATAGTGTGTACTCTCAGTCATTAATCCTTTTTGCACAGAACTTCAATAACACCAGGGAAAACAAATAAGAACTTGTACCTGTGTGTGGGCCCCTCCCCACTTAGCTGTGATTTTGATACTTCATGGAGATCATGTACTTCAGACTGTGGTTTTGAATCATCAGAATTTTTTAAATTTTATTTTATTTTTCTACTTATTCACTTTACATCCTGCTCACTGCACCCCCCTTTACCCCCTCCCACAATCCTTCCCCCATCCCCATCTTTGCTGAACTATTGCACCCTCCTCTCCCATATACCCTTACCCTGGCACTTCAAATCCCTCTGAGGCTAAGTGCTTCCTCTCCTACTGAGGCCAGACAGGGTAGCCAGCCCATGTACAGGAAACAGCTTTGGGGATAACCCCTGTTCCAGTTGTTCAGGACCCACATGAAGACCAAGTTGCACGTCTGTTATATATGTGCGGGGAGGTCTAGGTCTAGCCTTTGTATGTTCTTTGGCTGGTAGTTTAGATGGGGTTCCGATCTAAACAGAGAATTCTCAATAGAGGAATCTTGAACGGCTGAGAAGCACTTAAAGAAATGGTCAAAGTCCTTTCTCATCAAGAAAATACAAATCAGAACATCCCTGAGGTTCCATTTTGTACCCATCAGAATGGCTAAGAGCAAATACTCGAGTGATAGCACATTCTGGGAGGGATGTGGAGCAATGGCAACACTTATTCATTGCTGGTGGAATTGCAAACTTGTACAACCACTTTGGAAATCAATTTGGAGGTTTTTCAGAAAACTGCTTATAGTTCTACCTCAGGACCCAGCTGTCCCACATCTGCACAGACACCCAGAAGATGCTCCAACATCTCACAAGGACACCTCAATAAAGCCCATAGCAGTTTTATTCATAATAGCCAGAAACTGGAACCAACCTAGATGTCCCTCAACTGAAGAATGGATAATGGAAATGTGGTACCTCTACACAATGGACTACTATTCAGCTATTAAAAACAAATTAAAAAAAAACTAATTTGGGGGATGGGAAAGCAGGGTTTTTGAATATCACAAATACTATTCTCTAGGCTAGCACCTGACACATCTTAATAGAGAATGAAAAATCCTGATTTAATAATAATAATTCCTATTCAAAATTGATGTAAGATCATGTTACTTTTTAGAAAGACCAGTTAGTAGTCATAGGTTTTGTTACATTTTCTTGTGTGTTACTAGAATTCTAAGTATTCCTGAAGGTTCCTTTTAATGAATTCATTAGAACTGGGCCTAGCTATCTCATGAGGACTCTCAGCCAGGGTGAGGTGGGGTGGGTTTGTTGGTAATGGGTGACCATTCTTCTCATCAGCTTCCAAACATCATCAGCGTGTCTGCATCCCTTTTGCTTCTGAAGCAAAAGGCCTCACTCATTGCAGACAGGCCACAGTGTTGGGAGTTAGCCCTTCTGAGCCTCAGATCCTCAGCAATGTGGATTAGGGTGGATTTCACTTGTCTCATCACTTAGTAGCTGCCATGATTATTGCCCCAGGACCCTACTCTAGGTGAGTCCGGTAGATAGATACATTAGGAAAGAGCTAGGGGGCTGGAGAGATGGCTCAGTGGGTAAGAGCATTGACTGCTCTTCCAGAGGTCCTGAGTTCAATTCTTAGCAACCACATGGTAGCTCACAGCCATCACTAATGGGATCTGATGCCCTCTTCTGGTGTGTCTGAGGACAGCTACAGTGTACTCATATATAATAAATAAATAAATACATAAATACATAAATATATAAATACATAAATACATAAATAAATCTTTTTTAAAGAGCTGTGATGTTCTAGAAAAGAGGATGTTCAGATAAAAGTAGGGAGTAGAGCTGAGATAGCACGGAAACCATCTGTAGTTGGTGAAATTGCTCTTCTGAAGAGACTGCAAATGCAAATTTGAATAATTGATTGTGTTTTAAGTTTTGATATATCCTATGGCATAATGAATTATGATTGATTGAAGTACAAGGAATTAAGCTGGACCCCTTTCCTGTGCCAAGCAGTGTGTCCGTGATTTAATGTGACAGTCCCTT
This sequence comes from Rattus norvegicus, assembly GCF_021556685.1. Classification (NCBI taxonomy): domain Eukaryota; kingdom Metazoa; phylum Chordata; class Mammalia; order Rodentia; family Muridae; genus Rattus; species Rattus norvegicus. Next base: position 63,105,085 of record NC_141551.1, on the reverse strand, counting down.
TAGTCCTTAGAAAGTAGAGGGCTGGGGAGTGGACAGCACCCAGACTAGGTGACTCAGACAGGCCTGCAGTCCAAGAACGGTGCAGGTCGTTCTGCATCTCAGAAGGAATCTTGGCTTTTAAAGAACATTGTGTAAACACATTCTGCAATAGCTAGAAATGGGTGGGGTTTTTTCTTTTTTTTCCCCAAGGGAGAGAAGAAAGAACACATTACTTATATCACATCTACAGTGTTCACAGTAATTTTTCTTTTTTCCTCTCATTAGCACTTCTTTATTAGAGTATTTTAAAAAGCTGGTGATGTTATCCTCATTTTGCAGATGGATAATATGAGTTCTTGGGAAGGTAAAAATAAATGGTTTAGAAATGTTTGTTTATATTGTCATATAAAACGAGCTAAGTTTTCATATAGTACATTTAAATCCATTCTCTGGACAAGCAGGCAAATAATTGAGCCAAAGGTAAAGTATATTAAGATTGAGTTGCTATTAGTAGGAATGGAATACAGAAAGCTTATAATTAACTTGTAAATATTCATTTCAAATTTTTGGGGTTGGGGATTTAGCTCAGTGGTAGAGCGCTTGCCTAGGAAGCGCAAGGCCCTGGATTCGGTCCCCAGCTCCGAAAAAAAAAAAAAAAAAGAACCAAATTTTTTATTACATTTGTGTGTCGGTGTGTATGTGTGTACATACATGTTTGTTCATTTGTGTAGAGGTCAGAGGGCAACTTATTAGCACTGAGGTTCCTCTTTCCACCATGTGGGTCCTAGAGCTCTAACTCACATCATTGGGCTTGGTGGCAAGTGCCTTTAGTAGGCCATCTCACTGCCCCATATCTTTTATTAGTCAGATTTTCTTACAAGTTAGAAATGTATGGTTGGTACTATTTAAAATGCATTTTATTAATTGAAGTTTATAAATAAATTACTTGATAAATACTGTGCTAGTTGCTTTTCTTGTTGCTAGCCAAAATACCTGAAAAAGCAACCCAAGGAAGGAAAGTTTGTGTCCACACAATGTGTAAGTGTGTAGTCCTTAAGACAGGGAAGCATGGCAACTGGAGCTTGAGGCGGGGCTGTTTACACTGCATCACCGTCGGGGGGTGTGGTGGGGTGGGGTGGGGTGGGGTGGGATGGGGATGCTACTGTTCTTCCTTTTATTCAGCCTAGAACACCAGTCCATGGAATGGTATAATCCACATTTAAAGTGAGTACACCTCAATTAACCTAGTTTTAAGAAACCACTCCAGACATGCCCTGAGACTTGTTTCCATGGTGATTCTAAATCCCATCATGTTGACCATCAAGATTAACCATTACAAATGCATGCCAAGCATCTAGTAGTTCCAAAGCTCATATTAGCTCTGTGGGTGGACTTCTGCCTCGGGAAGCCTAGAGGGGAGCCCCAGACAAGTGTGACACTAGCAGGATGGATGCCAAGAGCCCACAGATGTCAAGAGGTTTGTAACGTGGGAGAAAGGAAGGCCGGACTGAGGGGCAGGTTTCAGTTGAACGTGATGTCTACAGACAAGGAGTGGACAGTGAGAGAGAGGCCAAGCCAGAGATCTAAAGATAACTGTTTGCAGTTATAATTTGAGAAAGTAGCTCAATATATTTTTCATGTTGGTTTTTAATTTTTATTTTAACTGGTAGAACCTTAAGAAGATTCAAGAAATGGAAAAGAGTGATGACTGTAGCACAGATCTGGAGGACCTGAAAAATGCAGACTGGGTAAGGAAATGGATGAGCTGCTGCTTGGTTTAGCTTGAAAAAAATGCTGGCCACTAAGGACCGAAGCATGAGTTAGTACATAAATTTGCACACTTGATTTTACAAGTAAGTAAATATTTTCATTATTAAAACTTTTCTTTTGACAAAGTTGTTTCCATTGTGTCTGGAGATATTTGTATTAACATTTATAATTATAAAGACTTTAAATAATACTCATGTACTCAAAATGGAAGCTCTGTGTAGCCTTGGTTGGCCTGGAACTTGCTCTGTAGCCTGACTTCAAGCCTCAGTTTAATCCACAGAACCCACACAGTGGAAGGAAAGAACTGACTCCTGGGAGTTGTCTTCAGACCTCACATAGATGCGCTCTCTCTCTCTCTCTCTCTCTCTCTCTCTCTCTCTCTCTCTCTCTCTCTCTCTCACACACACACACACACACACACACACACACACACACACACACACACACACACACACACCAACATCATTTTTAATCAAGAAAGAAAAATAGGTGGAAAGAGAGAACTGACTTACAAAGTTGTCTTCTGACTTACACGTGCTCCACAGGGCGGGGGTGGGAGTGTTACACCCATGTATGTGCACATCATACCTAATAATAATAGTAAGGAATCACTCGTTTTTAAAAATAATAATTAAGGGGCTGGAGAGATGGCTCAGTGGTTAAGAGCACTGATTGCTCATCCAGAGTCCTGAATTCAATTCCCAGCAGCCACATGGTGGCTCACAACCATCTGTCATGGAATCTGATGCCCTCTTCTGGTGTGTCTGAAGACAGCAACAGTGTACTCACATACATAAAATAAATAAATCTTTTTTAAAAAAAGTCAAAAAATATAGTAATTAAAATAACAATCCAAACTACAGCAGTCACTGACCAGAACCTGACAAATGTCGTGGGGACTCCACCTCTTCTTCATGACACCACTCAGGTGAATTATGTAGAAAGGTGAGAGTGGAAGGAGGGAAAGGTGGAGAACCTGGTTATTGTAAAGGCAGGCCAGCAGCCCAACAAGTACATCCATCCTCAGAAGAGAGTGTGGAGTGTACCGTTACATGTTGTAAATGAATACTGTCTGGAGGGCTTTTTTAGAAATGTAGTCACTTATTTTAAATAGAAAAATGTTTTGGTATTGCAGATAGGACCTAGAAACTCATACACACCAACCACCTCGTCTGTCAGAGAGCAACACACCTGAATGTGGAAATTCCTGTGACTCGACTTTATAACAAATACATTTAGAGAGCTACTGAAATCACTTTAACTTTAATAGGGAACGGTTTAATTAAAAACTGTTATCAATTGACTTTTCACTGAAATAGACAATGATACATTGTAAGACAAGAGAACAAACAGATTAAGAAACAATTATATGGGCTGGAGAGATGGCTCAGCGGATAAGAGCACGGACTGCTCTTCCAGAGGTCCTGAGTTCAATTCCCAGCAACCACATGGTGGCTCACAACCATCTGTAATGGGATCTGATGCCCTCTTCTGATGTCTGAAGACAGCTACAGTGTACTTATATATAATAAATAAATAAATCTTTAAAAAAAAGAAAAAAAGAAAAAAAAAGAAACAATTATATATATTTTAGTATATATTGAAAATTTGTCATTTTGAGCATTTGATTTATATAAAAGACAACATGTCGAGTCTTCATTATTAGTTATTTCTTCTTGATGAGATGAACTCGGAAACATAAAGGCACTGCTGGATGTCAGCAGCTAAGAGAAATGCTTGTGTCCGTCGGCTGTAGCTGCAGCCGTGCTGTGACACTGACCAGGACGCAGTCTAGAGTGTAAAGCAGTGAACCTACCTAGCTCGCTCACCATTCTTCAGGTCAGCTGTGGCACCTCTGCTCTGTCCTAGGAACAGAGCCACCAGGCTTGACACTTGGTATTTCTTGCTGCATGAAGAAGAAGTACAAGGAGGATAGCTTGCTGTACTTGTACTGTCCCCCCCCCCTTACACACACACACACACACACCCCACATGGCCAAACTCCAAGTCAAGATGTGGGGAATACTCCCTGCAGTAAGCGGAGTCTCACAGTAGTGTGTATTAGGGACACGCCTTTTAACACAGCCTACTGGCTTTCTACCCATTCCATAATTTTCTAAAATGTAACGTGTTTCTTTTATTTGGTGTTTTATAATCCATGCCTTTCCTTGATTCTCTATGACTGTAACCATTCAAAGAAAACGAGTGGATTATTTCTTGATAACTATCCTTTCTTGGTTCTTTCAGGCACGGTTCTGGGTACAGGTGATGAGGGATTTGCGAAATGGGGTAAAACTTAAGAAAGTCCAACAGCGGCAGTACAACCCATTGCCCATTGAATACCAGCTCACCCCGTATGAGATGCTCATGGACGACATTCGGTGCAAAAGATACACCTTGAGAAAAGTAATGGTAAGCACACAAATGGTCGCCTGTACTGTGTTTGTTAGAGATGGGCCAGTCAGGTACTTCTTCTCATAAAATATTTGACCGCTGTGGAAACTTGGAAAGTACTTTAAGATCAAAGAAGGAAAGTTATGAACATGTGATTTCATAACCAAGAAGAATCTTTTTATTATCTTGCTTTACCATTTGCATTCATACTCATTAACAACCCCCCCCACCCCATGTTTTCTGGTGAGTTTTATTGTTCTTGTTTTGAAACAGGGTCTTGTGTTACCCTGGCTGGCCTGGAAGCCCTTGTGTAGACCAAAGCAACTCAAGAGCGATCCACATGCCTCTCCCTCCGCCTCCTGAGTGCCAGCGATCCAAACATTTACCACTATGCCTGGCTTAATCAATCCTCAGTCTTTTTTTCTGCACTTTATTAGACAAGATGGGCTGATTTCAGTTTATAACTTATTAAGCTAGTTTCATGTTATCAATATTCTTCCATGTCATTAGTTCAACATTACTAATTATAAATGATTATATATTTTCTAGCTTATGGATATATCAGAGGTCATTAAGCAGGTCAGTATCAGGTATAGGCAGGCTGTTTAATGTATCCTGTTCTACACATCTTTAGTAATAGCTATACAGTGAAGCCCTTGAGCGAAGTTCTAAGGAACTTCTAGCTGATCAGCAAATCCTAGAAGCTCTGGCTTGAAAATGTCTCCTGTGTTAAACCACTTCCTCTCAGTCCCATCTCCTGTCCTTGTCACCTCACCTCTCATTGAGACTGTCACAGGCCTCACTGTTCTCCTGCTCGCTGGGACTACAAGTGTATAATACTACATCTTTAAATTTTTAGTCTTTTTCCCCTGACATATGGTCTGTCTTGAAGAAATCATGTACCCTTAGGGAAAAATGTGTATTCTAAAGCTGCCAGGTGTGGTGACATACATCTGTGATTCCCAGCACTCAGGACATAGAGGTAAAAGGGTCAGGAGTTCAAGGCCACATAAGTTACCTCTCAGGAATATCACAGAAAGGCAGAAAGAGAAGAATATTCCTTATTAGGTGGAGAGTTCTAGTTAATTTATGAAAACTTTCAAATCCCTCTTTTTGTTTTCTGGTTGATCTGTCTGGTTCAGGGCACTGTTGTAAGTGAAGGATTAAGGGACGCAGCTGTTGTGCAGTTGCTCCTTTCCCTCTCGTTGTCTGTCTGCTCATGTATCTTGGACTGGAATTTGGTTCATATTTACTAACAGTTGTTACATTTTCAGTAACTGGTGTCTGTTGTCTTTCGTGAGAGATGTTTGCCAGACGTGTTTGCCTGGCTGCAATGCTGCTGACCCAGCTCTTTTCTTCCATTGCTTACGGTTTACATTGGCATTCCTCTCCACCCCTCACTCTCAAGCTTATCCATGCAAATTTCTTTTTTTCTTTTTAAAGACTTATCTGTTTTATACATTTGAGTGCTTTGCCTGAATGTATGTATGTGCACCGTGTGTTTGCCTGGTATCTAAGGGAGCAGAAGGTGTCAGATCCCCTGGAACTGGAGTTACGAATAGTTGTGAGGAACTACTTGGGTGTTGGGAAAGGAACCTAGGTCTTCTGCAGCCAGTGCTCTCCCTGAGTCCTCTCTCCAGCCCCTCTTTTTAATTTTTTTTTTTTTTTTGGTTCTTTTTTTCGGAGCTGGGGACCGAACCCAGGGCCTTGCACTTCCTAGGCAAGCGCTCTACTACTGAGCTAAATCCCCAACCCCTAATTTTTTATTTTATCTTAAAAGTAATTCGCTCACTATAAATATTACAAAATATATATAAAATAAAATTCAGTTCTATCATTTTGTAATGTGTTTACTTCTTGATATTTTATATACTATTATATAATATAATTAAATTATATACTCTTGTAATACCATGTAAACTTTCCCTTCTGTTGAATATGGGGTAAACTTGTTTCTATATCATAAAATATAGTTTATGTCATTTTAAGAAGATTCCATGTCCATCAGTATTTTGCCTGCAGCTGTTTATGTGGTGTGCAAACCTGGTACCCATAGACATCAGAAGAAGGCATTGGAGCCCCTGGAATTGGAGTTATAAATGGTCATGAGCTCCCATGTGGGTGCTGGGAACCAAATCCAGGTCCTCTGCAAGAGCAGCCAGTGCTCTTGAACATGGGCCATCTCTCCAGCCTTTTTATTTATTTTTAAGTCATTTAAAAAGGCTCTTTTCATTATTGTTTTGAGACAGAGTTTCATAGAACCCTGCCTGGCTTTGAACTCTGAGTGTAGCTAAGGATGCCCTTGAACTCCTGATCCTCCTAGCTACACCTCTTGCTACCTAGAATTATAAACATGCCAGCATTCCTAGCTGATTTAAAATTTGAAAATAATTTGGTTTACGTACACAATGCATTTTATTCTATATGAACAAATTATGGTTTACTTTTGAAAAGTTGCTCTTTCATAAGTTTGTTTCTTAGAGACAACCAACGTTATTTCTTTGTATTGTTTTCCGTGTGGATGTGCTTCCCTGTTAATTAACAGGGAACATCTCTGGCACATTACAGATGTCTGTGTCTGTATCTGATGACTGCATTGTGAAGCAGCATGTGCAGAGCCTTTCACATTGTAGCCTTCTTTTCCATTGTTTCTAATTAGCATGCGGAGTTTCACTGTGCGTTGTCATACTTACATGGTGCTGTCCTGGGCTCCTTCCCTCCTCCATGCCAGAGCCCGTCTTTCAAACAGTCCCACTCCTGCGCTTATAAGCTACACCCATTCAGTAGCCAAGGCAGTCTAGAATTTTTAAAAGATGTATTTTACTACATCTTAATTATGAATAGATATGTGTGTCTGTGTGTAGGTAAGCGCACATGAGTGCAGGTGCTCATGGAGGCCAGAGGGATCAGATCCCCTAAAGCTGGAGATGTCGGGGGCACAGAGGTCTTTGTACTCACAGAAAAGCTTTAAGGAACACCAGGAATGTTAAATACACAGAGGCCTCTTCCTAGTGGAGGAGATAAAAATACCTGCTTTCCCATCCACAAGTCTGCAAATGGAGTTTGCTAACAACCTGGTGACCTTTTTGCCATCTGTGAAGGCAGACCTCACCTACCTTTTGCTAAAGAGGCCGACTTCACCCAAATTCTCCAGAATGGTTTTTCCAGACTCTTCCCTCCCTAAACTGTTACTCGCTCTTAAGGGAGATGTCACATGTACTTTATGACCTGCTGACCTCTGTGCTATCAGTCAGAGGTCACACTAGATTCTAGGCCTTTTAGCTATAGAACCCACCCTCATGGTCACATGCATTTTGTAAAGGAGTTTCTATGTAGTCACACCTTAAGCTTTATTGTGTACCTGGAGTTGGAATGATTGTTTCCTGGAAACCATGTAGAGTGTCTTGAGTATGCTGACCGTGACCTGCCTGGCACTAGAGTCCCCCAAGTCTGATCAGTTGACACAGTCGGTTTGCTCTGGGTTTTTATTCTCATCTCTTCTCACATCACTGCCTGCATGGACACCTGCCAGGACCCTCACATAGACAGCTGTGAACCACCCCATGCGGGGGTTGGGAACTGGACTCAGGTCCTCTGGAAGGGCAGCAAGTGCTCTTAACTGCCACCCCAGCCCAGCCCATGGTTTACAATTTCTAATATTCCAGAGTAATCTAGAAGTGGGCAAACCATAGTTGAGCTTATCTGTTGTTAATTTACTGTTTGTAAACCTTCTTAATATAAGCTGTAGCCACAGCTACTGGCTCAGTGGACATACATGTTTCTAGGCAGTGGTTCTGAACCTACAGCCCTTTAATACAGTTCCTCCTCATGTGTGGTGACCCCAACCATACAATTCTTTTTGTTGCTACTTCATAACTATAATTTTGCTACTGTTATGAATTGTAATGCAAATATCTGGTATACAGAATATCTGATATTCTATTCCTAAAGGGGTCTCTATCCATAGGTTGAAAAGGTCTGCTCTAAAACTAATAAATATTGCCAGATTGTCTAATATAATTGTAAGCCTCTTTGTGATTTGAAAGTCAGATACACATATTTGAAGTAATTCTGAGTTCTAAGACTATAGCTTCCCATAGTTCTAAAGAAGCTGTTTTCTCTACATGAGCCAGGGTCTCAGGTCAGGGCATGGGGTTTTTCAGCCCTCTCCATGTTTGGCACTAGTTGAAGTGTACATTGCAGCTTACTGAAGTGCGCATCAGTGAATTGTGAGACTTCACGTCCAGAGAGCTGCTAAAAGGGAAGGCTATGACCTGTGAGAACCAAGGGGACGGCAGTAAAGCAATTACTTTATCTGCTTTACTTCAAATTCAGCTGCCTCAAAATATTTATTTAAGAAACTAGACAGGGTTCAGGGTAGTTTTAAAATACTTCAAAGAAATCACTTTTTGTATACTACAAGATTTTTGTTTGTAAACCATTGTGCCCTTAAAATATGATCAGTTTCCTGTAATTGATCCTATTTTCTTTGAATTGACAATTTGTCCATCTGGAATCATTTCTTATCTCGGTTGGGACTGCCTTTTGTTTTGGCAGTGGTTCTGTGACCTGAGAATGCATCTGCTGGCCCTACAGTGCTCTCCACACACTGTAGCTTCCTTTGTGTCCATCACTGGGGTCCTCAGCAGGAGTCAGCGCACAGTTGAGACCCATGTTGTAGCTCTTGGACACTGAAGATAAAGCCAGCAGTGTTGGTTCATGCACACAGGAGTTGACAACAGAAGGATTAGGAATTTGAGGCATAGCAACTTGAGGTCAGCCCAGGCTACTACATAAGACCCTGACTGAAAAGCCAGAAATACCAGGAAAGTATCTCATGGGACACGCTTCTGTGGATGTTGGCACTTGCAAGCCAATCTCATTTTTTTTCCATTTTTTCTCAGTTTTCTGGTGATGGAAAATATTAAAGGCATATGAAAATTATTTAGAAGGATTACTCCTATTTAAAAGTAGAATCCTGGGGTTGGGGATTTAGCTCAGTGGTAGAGCGCTTGCCTAGCAAGCGCAAGGCCCTGGGTTCGGTCCCCAGCTCCAAAAAAAAAAAAAAAAAAAAAAAGTAGAATCCTAAGAATAGGAATATCTGGTTAAGTTGTATATATCACAGGTTTTTAAAAATGTTACACACTGGGAAATCCACAGGTAAGGGTCACACCACAACAGGCTAAGTCCCACAGCGCTATGTGTGCAAGCCCACGTGCAAGTACACACACACCCTTTTGATTTTTTGAGCTGGTTTTTAAGGGGATGGTGTTAGGTAGATCCCAGTGCAGTTGTCATAGGGGAAGAACCAGGCCTGAGGCGGCAGTTCCACCTGTTCTGTTTAAGTAAAGACTGGGAAACAAAGCCATGTACAATGGAGCACCCCTGTGACCCAGCACTTAGGCTGTAGAAACAAGAAGAGTGGAAGTCCACTGCATATCAAGTTCAAAACCAGCCTGGAATACACAAGGCCTTACTACAAAAACCTACCACATGGTAAAGTGGTGACAACTGTGCTATCAGGAAAGCAGACTCTCTGTTATTAAATGAACAGTGGTGACTCCTCTCTTCACATGATCTGATTTGTTCTTGTTTTTGTCTCCTTTTAGGTAAATGGTGACATTCCCCCTCGGTTAAGAAAGAGTGCTCATGAGATCATCCTTGACTTCATCAGATCAAGACCCCCTTTAAATCCAGTATGTAACTTAACACACTCTCTCCAAGGATGGGTCTGTAGCACTCCACCACATTCTCCCCTGACAGTAGGAAGCCCACCTATAAATTACAAACTAAAGCACAGAGACATACCTTCAGTTTTTTTTGGGTTTTTTTTTTTTTTTTTTTTTGGTTCTTTTTTTTCGGAGCTGGGGACCGAACCCAGGGCCTTGCGCTTCCTAGGTAAGCGCTCTACCACTGAGCTAAATCCCCAGCCCCATACCTTCAGTTTTTTAATGTAATTATTTGGTATGTCTTCACTCAAAACTCTGTTATTGTCTGACCTCCACTCCTGTGCAAGCACACAAAGTAAATTACACACACACACACTATGTATGTATGTATGTATGTATGTATGTATGTATGTATGTATGTATGTCTTGATATTGAATGACCTGATTAGCCTTTTATTAGGCAACATTACAGCCAGTGACATAAAGTTCATAATTCTGCATTATATGAATGACTTTATTAAATAAAGAATAGTTAATCAAGTCTCTAACCATTGTACTGCCTTTTCAAGGCTTCAGCCAGAAAACTGAAACCAACCCCACCACGGCCACGGAGCCTCCATGAAAGAATACTAGAAGAAATTAAAGCAGAAAGAAAGCTTCGGCCTGTCTCACCAGAAGAAATTAGACGGAGCAGACTAGGTGAGTCTCCGCTTCCTTTACTCATGAGTCACCGCTAGGAAAATTGTTTATACTTACACACATAGACGTTAACCCACAGACTTCTCGGTCCTTGTCTAGACCTCCTGTTCCTGTCTCCTCCTCTCCTCTCCTCTCCACCTAGCTTGCGTACGTATACCCTCACATTTGTTTACACTTGAAATTTATGTGACATGGCAGTGTTCCCCTTCTCTGATGTTGGACTACATGAGAGCATTGTGGCACAATGGCAAGAGCTGAGGTTTAAGGATGACACTTGTGGTGGTTTCCATAGGAATGGCCCCTTAGACTCATGTGTGAGAATGCTGAGCCATACATAGGAAGGGGCACTAATAGCAGGTGTGGCCTTGCTGGAGAATACCTCTCTGTGGGGGCCGGCTCTGAGGTCTCCTGTGCTCAAGCTGTACCCAGTGTAGCGCAGTCACCTGCGGCTACCTGCAGATCAAGTTGTAGAACTCGGCTCCTTCTCCAGCACATCTGCCTGCATAGCTCAGTGCTTCTTACCCCAGCAGTGATGACTTTCCTCTGAGGCGGTAAGCTCGTCCCAGCTAAATGCTGTGCTTTGTGAGTTGCCATGGTCATGGGCTCTTTACAGCAATAAAACTCTAAGATAGCATGCTTTCCCCTTCTAAACATAACTGCCTTCATCACCAGAAAGGAGGATAAAGGATCTTACCTCTGTTATATTTTTTTCTATGAGAACTAAATAGGATCTTGGTAAAAAGGAAAGAAAAACCTTATAAACTGACATGTGTGCAATAAGAGATGATAGAGACATAGCATTACTTCACTTCTTTCAGAATCCTTCTGATTATGCGTGTGCGTGTGTGTGTGTGCTCGCGCACTTGTGTGTATGTTTGTGTGTACATGTATGTGTGTGTGTACGTGTCTTGTCTGACTGCCTGCTTGCCTCTGTGTGTACATGTGTGCATGTGTGCGCATGTGCGTGTGTGTACTTCTCTGTATGCACAGACACAGGCCAGAGGTCAACATAAGGAGGGCTTCTCCATCATCTACCATATGTTTTGAGAAAAAGTTTTCACTGCACTGTTGCAGGTACGCTAGCTGGCCCAGTAGCCCCTGGAATCCATCTGTCTCCACCCCTCTCAGCACAGCTCTTACAGGAGTGCCAGGGTCCAGACTCAGGGCCTCAGGCCTGTGCATCGAGCCCTTTACCCACTGAACTCGATTTTGCAGGACTTTCCGTAGTGACCATACCATTGTGTTCTCTCCAGCAACAGCAAAAGCTCTAGTTGTACATCCTTGCTCCACCACGGGGGGCTTGGAGGGACTTGTTTGTTGACGATAACTATCCTGACATGTCTAAGGTGATTTCCAATTGTGGTTTGGATTTTCATTTCCCTAGTGATTGATAATTGATACTTGAACGTTCTTTCATGAAGTTGATAACTATCCTGACATGTCTAAGGTGATTTCCAATTGTGGTTTGGATTTTCATTTCCCTAGTGATTGATAATTGATACTTGAACGTTCTTTCATGAAGTTATGAACAGTTTCCGTGTAACCTTGGGATTGTCTTTTTAGGTTCTTCTGGGGAAACTACTATTGGAGATCCCCATGGCATAGGCAGGAGGAGACTGGAGGGATGGCTGAGTGGGTAGGAGCACTGGCTGTTCTTCCAGAGGACATGGGTCCAGTCCACTCACATGGCAGCTTCAACTGTCTACAGCCACAGTTCCAGAGGATCTGCTGCTGCCAGCCTTCCACCCCATGCTTCTGGCCCTGAGGGCCCACATACGTATATAAGTAGTATACACACTTTCATGCAAGCAAAACACTCAGACAACATAAAATTAAATAAATCTTTAAAAAAATTTTAAAAAGATTCTCTGGGAGCCTAGGAGTATAGCTCCATGGTAGAGCATTTATCATGAACAAGGCCCTGAGTTTACTCCTTGGGTGTGGTGGTGCACACCATTAATGCTAACACTCTAGAGGCAGAAGCAGTTTGAGGCCAACCAGGTCTGCATGCTGAGACCCTGTCTCAAAAAAAAAAAAAAAAAAAAAAAAAAAAGGAAAAGGATTTTCATGGGAACACACATCTGTAGTCCCAGCACTAGTTTTGATGGCAGAAAGATCATTAACTTGAGGCCAGCCTGGGCTATATATGGTGTGTAGCCTTAAAAAGAGGAGAGAAGAGGAAGAAGAGGAATAAATAGGCACAGAGAGAAAGAAGAAACACTGATTTTTTTTTTCTTTTTACTGGGATTGAGTTGAATCTGTAGGTAGTTTGGGTATATTGATTTTGGGGGTTTGTTTGGTTTGGTTTGGTTTTGAGACACAGTCACCATGTAGCTCTAGCTGTCCTGGAACTCAGAGAGATAGCCCTGCCTCTGCCTCCCAAGTGCAGGGACTAAGAACATGTGCTACTATGCCCAGAAGGTACCTGGCTACCTTAACAGTATTAGTTCTTCCAATCCGGGAGCACAAACCATCTTTGCATTTGTTTATGTCTCAGAGTTTCCCACATTACTGATGTTCCTGAATAGCTGATTATTTTTAGTGATGTAACCAATGGGCTTGTTTTCCTGTGTTACTTTTCACATGGGTTAAATTAACACACAGTACATTTGTTTTATGCTGATTTTCTATCAAGAAACTTGGCTGAATTTAGTAGCACTTTTAAAGAGATTTTTATTACTATTTTCCTTTATGTGTGCTGGTGTTTTGTCTGTATGTAAGTTCATATACCGTACACATGCCCGGTACCTGTGGAGTTAAAGATACTTGAGTTGCCACATGGGTGCTGGGAATCAAGGCCGCATTCTCTGGAAGAGCACCCGGTCCCTTAGCTGCTGGGCCATCTCTCCAGTCCTGCTTTAACAGCTTCATTTTAGTTTGGTTTTAATGGCACTTGTAGGATTTTCTTTATAAGATTATATCTATAAACTGGGATAATTTTATTCTTTCTTTCCAATTCGGGTATCAGTTCAGTCATATATCCTCATTCTCTCTGTATTGTTTTTCTTGCCTAGTTGCTTTAATTAGGACTCCTAGTATTATAAGGAACACAAGAAAGGCCGTGTGTCTTTATTTCGGATGTCAGAGGACCTTTCAGGTTTTCACTGTGAGTAGTGTAATGTGGTCTTCTCACAGGAAGGCCTCATTCTGGCAAGACGGTTTCTTTGTATTTCCAGCTTGCTGAGTTTTCGGCCTGAGAAGGTTGTTTTGTGAAATGCTTTTTCTGCAGTTCTTGAGATGACCATATTTTTTTTAATCCTCTAGTCTGTTAAATGTGTATCACATTAATTACTTTCTCTTGCTTTAATAAATAGATACTTTGACCAAAAGCAGTTTAGGGGAGGAAAGGATTTATTGCAGCTCACACTTGCAGATCACAGTCCATCATGGAGGGTCTGTCAGGGCTGCACTCAAGCAGGAACTCAAGCAGAAGCCATGGAGGATCACAGTGGCTTGCTCACTAGCTCCTGTTCAGCCAGTGTTTGTTTGTTTGTTTGTTTGTTTGTTTGTTTGTTTATTTATGGATTTATTTAAGGATTTATTTATTTTATATATGTGAGTGCACGGTGTTTGCTGTCTTCAGACACACCAGAAGAGGGCATAGGATCCCATTACAGATGGTTGTGAGCCACCATGTGGTGGCTGGGAATTGAACTCAGGACCTCTGGAAGAGCAGTCAGTGCTCTTACCCACTGAGCCATCTCTCCAGCCCTCAGCTAGTATTCTTACACAGCAGAGGTCCACCTGCACCGAGATGAGCCTTCTCACGTCACTCATCATTCAAGACAATCTCTGACAGACCAGTCTGCTTGAGGCAACTCTTCAGTTGAGTTCTCTTTTCCCAAATGAATTTAGGTTTTGTCAAGGTAACAAAAACTAAACAAGATACCATCCTTGTGTCCCAGAAATAAATCCTAGTTAGTCATGGTGTATGACCTTTCAAGGTTTTGTTTTCTTTCTTTGTGTTTTAGCTTTAGTGTTCTTCTGTGTTTTAGAACAATTTGGAAAGATTGGAATTAATTCATCTTTCAAAGTTTGGTAGAGTCATGGGTGAAGCAATCTATTTTGGGAGTTTTCTTCTTGGGAGGTTTCCTGTTTGATTTGTCTTTTGAGACAGTGTCAGGTGCTTCTCGGACTTGCTCTGTAGCTGAGGATTGATTGATTCAGGTGCTGATGTCACAGGCTGTGCCACCACTCCTACACTTTTGTTTGTTTTCCTGAGACAAGGTCACAGCTCTGACAGGCCTCATGTATAGACCATGATGGGCCCAACCTTGGCAGTGGTCCTCCTGAGTGCTGAAATCTCAGGTTGGGAGCTTGCGGACTACTGATACATTCAGTCTGTCATGGCAGGCCTTCTCATACACACTCCTTCTATTTCACCTCTTAAGAGTTTATGTAAAGGCTAACGCTGCTTCAGAAAAGCTGAAGGACAGGTTTATGTTGTTTACTGTATTTAAACCTGAGGTTGGTATTTCAGTGTCTAGCATCGATGGTTGTGGAAAGTGATTATTCAGACGCCGGTGAGCTGGCTCAGCTCTTACAACCCTTGCCCAAGCCTGCGATACAAGATGATCTCCAGTAGGACACACTCGGCAGAAGAGACTCCTCAAGTTGTTCTTTGAGACAGACACAGACAGACAGACAGACAGACAGACAGACACACACACACACACACACACACACACACACAAATAAAATAAATTATAAATTTTTGAAGAAAAGTGATTACTCTGGGATTCTTGCTTCTAGAATTCTGAGTTTAAACTAATCTTAAACCTCAAATGGAAAGTAAGAAATTTTACTCCCCAACCCCTACCCCACTGTGTTGGGTTTTCCTATAGACTTGTATTTTATGGTATTTGGTTAAGATTGGATTAGTAGGATTACCTTGAAAAAAACAAATTTCTCTGAATATTTTTATATTTCTTCCTTGTATTTGCAAGTAGAAACAATGCTGATGTTTGGGAAAGTCTTAATGCCCACAGAGAGTATTACCTCTACTTTAATCTGTGGGCATCCACTGTGAACTTGTGCCTTACAAAATCACGGTGAGGGCTAAGGAATGGCTCAGTCCGTAAGCCCTTGCCTTCAAGCAGGAGGGCTTGTGTTCAATCCTAGAAGCCATGCACAATGCCCAGAAGGTAGTCGGTGCCCAGAATCCCTGCATTGAGGGATGGAGGAGGAAGAGGATCCCTGAGGCTCCTCGGCCACCCCGTCTATTCCTGAACTGCAGGCACTGAAAGACATTACTTAAAGGAGCTAGAGGCCTTCCCAGTGCTGTCACCCAAGCCTGTCCTTCAGCTTCTGGACACCCTTCCACGCATAAAAAGTAAAATTAAAAATTTTAAATGGGTGGTGGTCTTACCCTTTAACCCCAGCACTCAGGAGGCAGATGCAGGCAGATCTTTGAGTTCTAGGCTAGCCTGGTTTTCTGGTAAGTTCCAGAAAAGCCAAGGCTAAACAGAGAATGTCTTAAAAAACAAAAAAGAGAAGGAAGTACAAAGAAGAAAAAAACAAAAGCAAAAACCAGCCAAACAAACAAAAAATAATGACAAAAACTATTCTTTTAGTTTAATACTGGGTATGGCCTGAACATTTTTCATCATTAAACATGAATCAAACATGATTTATTTGGACATGGTCTCCCAACAATGCCTAAGTGATTTATTTACCTACTCCCTTACTGTTACATGAGCCATTTCTTTTTTTTTTTCTAACAAATCTGAAATTATTATTGTTCCTCAATCTGTTCATGTCACTGATATTTTTCTGTTCTAAACTTCTTAGTTACAGTGATCCTTCACTGTGGTCCTCTTGGTGGTATATGATTATAGCTGAGAAAACAAGAGCCTCAGTTAGGGAAATTCACTCAGACCCCAAGCAAGCAAGTAACAAGAGGAGAAGCCAGGAGTGCAGCTCAGTTTATGGTATACTATCCTCCCTGCATAAAGCCCCCCAGTTCAGTTAGCTTAACAAATACAAAAAAAAAGGAGAGGAGAAAAATGAACCACATCTCCTAAGAAGGGATAGCATTTCTTTTGTGTGTGGTGGCCAGTTTATTCAAAAGTTATATTCATATACCAGAGAAGAGCTCAACAAAAGATATTAGCAAACTTGATTAAAGAGTGGTTTGAGAATGTATGTTATTTTATTGGCTATACTTAGAAAGGGAAATCTGGAATATATTTGAATTAAGAACTAAGTATTTTATTTTATTTTTAGATGGCAAGTGAAAAATTATTCTCATCAATACAAAGTCTCTATCTACTTTCCTGAAACATCTAAACATCTAACTTGCACATTGGGGTGGTTCCTGCCCATTAAACATTCTTTCATTTATTTTGTCATGAACATAACTTTTGAATGAAACTGAGCACTGCATACAGAAGGATGCCGTCACGTCTGGGAAGACTAGGTTCTTATCTTTTCTCTGTATCTTGTTTATCTTGTTGTCATTTTCAGTGTATTTAAAGTATTACTTTTACTTTTTATTGTTAGTTTGTTGTCATAAAACTGGAATTAAGACTCTTATAGTTGTTTTACATGTCAGACTTGCATCCACTAGCTTCTAGCTAGACTCCCAAGGAGAGCCAGTGAGAGCTCTGGCCCTCCCTGCCCTGTCTGTCTTTGGATCCCTGATGGCTGAATTACTTTCTCTTTGTTTGTTTTCTTTTTTGCAGCAGTTCGGCCACTTAGCATGTCTCACAGTTTTGACTTGTCAGGTAAAAAAAAAAAAGCACTTTCACACCTGACCTGGTTGCGTGGTTTCTGTGAATCACATTCATTTGTCTGCTTGTTTAAACATGTCAGAAAGGAAAATTGAAAAGCTTTCTTCTGAGCTGTGGTCAGCTTAAAATAAAGTAGCCTACCTCTTTCAAAGCAGTGCATGTAATTAAACCACAGTGAACGTGCAGCCTCCCAGCCTCACAGAAGGCGGTGGATGTGGCCACCCCGTATATGGTTGCTCTCACTGGGTCAGACCTTTCCTGTAAGGGAGCAGAGAAAACTGTAAAGAAAGTTTTAAAGTGCTCCTTTCTCTGAAACACCGAGAGCCTTGGGGGGCAGAAACTGTTTCTGCACCACTCTGCATAGTGGTAGAGCCTGTCCTCATGTCTCTGCCGATTATACCCAGAAGCTCACTGTCACTACCTTCTGTCATGTGCCCTAAGTTTACAGCGTGCTTAACGGTTTGTGTTGAGTGGGCCAGGATAATGGTTAAATGAATAACTGAAAATGGCTATATTTGATTATAAAACTAGCTTTTTTAAATAAAAATTTAAATATATTTATGAGTAAATTTTCATATTTTTCTTAATTCTTAAGATATTTTGCAAATTCAGTTTTTTAATTTCACAAGTCACGGATTCAGACTAACATGAGATTAAGATGTATTCTTTCAGAATGTTCTTTGAAATGTTACAGACTACCTCTTAAGTTACAAAGAATTGTTGACATACAAATTTATCCTTAATAAGCCAGCAGATTTTCTACATTATTGACTGTCTACTGTCTTGTGACCACAGGCTAGTCTCCACACTTTTCTGTTTATTTTTGTAGCTCTCAGGCATGACTAATATTTTGGTCTTAAACTGCTTTTTGACTGACCACCAAAGAGCCTTTTCTATTTTCTTTATCCATTTGGCTGATTTTATTTATTTTATGAATCATTTGTGTAGTGAATCTGTAAAAAATTTAGACTGAAAAATAAAGCCAAAATTTGGACCATGTGTGTTATGACTGATCTCTAAAAGCTGGCCACATCCATTTCCTGTCCTGTCACTCTGGATATGTGCTGGCCGCACTTGCACTGATTGTATAAGGAGTAGGAATGCCTGAGCACATGTCCCAGACCGGCGGGCGTAGCCGGGCAGCCTAGGTTCGTGTTGTCAGTGTTCCTTGTTTGCTGTCATCTCTCTGTGCCTTGGTGCTGTGCTGTGTGCCTGCCCTGTGGGCCGGCGCTCACTGCTGACCTCTCGTGCTGCTTGGTTTCTCATCGCTGCCCTTCACTCTTCATTAAATCGCCCCAGATCATAAGTGGGAAGAGTAATCCATTCTTCCAACTCTGAAGATGGGAGAACATCCTCTTAGTAGGGAAATGACTAGGAGTAAACAGCCTAAGCATGTAGCCTAGTAAATGACTGACCTTCAGTGCAGAGCGGGACATAAGGAAGTGTGTTCTGCCGTTCACGTGAACCTTAGAAATATCTTTTAGTGAGAATCCTAATAAGCCATTCAACATCAACTGAGGTAAGTCTGGTTTATTTTTCTTATGCAAATATTAAATATATAATCCATGTTCCAATCATATTTCCTCCAACTGAATAAAGGGACAGACAGAATTATTCAAGTATTTAATATCTTGGACGTGCCTGAATCTAAGACATGATAATTTCTAAAAAAGAAAAATCTCTATTTTATATTTTAACATGTGCTCTAAATATAGATAACATT
This sequence comes from Rattus norvegicus, assembly GCF_021556685.1. Classification (NCBI taxonomy): domain Eukaryota; kingdom Metazoa; phylum Chordata; class Mammalia; order Rodentia; family Muridae; genus Rattus; species Rattus norvegicus. The sequence goes on along the minus strand of NC_141551.1, from coordinate 63,086,120 downwards.
TTTCCCCTCAAGAAATTCTGTCTTTAAGAGTTTGACTCATCTCACTTAATATACTGAATCATATATATTATTTCAATATTAGATACAAGTAATCAAACTCCTTAAAATACATTGTGCCAAGCCTTATAGGAAATGAAACTACACAGTGTCTAGTGTTGGAGTCACCAGAAGCCTCCTGGCAGGACCATTACCAGTCACATCGTTCGCAAAGCTTCACTTAATACAGACGTTTGTTTCAGTCATCTTAGTCAGTGAACCACATGACAGCTGCTGGGAAAGCTCTTCCTGCCGCTGTATCACAATATCACGATGTCATTTAGTGGATTTCCCTAAACTGAAGTTTATATGTCATTTTACCAACTTCCTCGTGTGTGTGTGTGTGTGTGTGTGTGTGTGTGTGTGTGTGTGTGTGTGTGTAACTAATGTGAACTAAACCCCAGAGAGTTGCACAGTGTGGCAAAGTGCTACAGCACCTGAGTTACTCCCTTGCTCTTTTCTTTTTTGAAGTGTGTTTTGTTTGTTAAGGCAGGGTCTCATGTAACTCAGGCTGGCTCCTATGCCTGGTTTTATGTGGTGCTGAGGATTGAACCCGGAACCTGGATATACTGAATAAGCACTGGACCAGTGGAGTCCATTTCATTTTGAAGCAGGGTCGCTCAGGCTTGTTTTGAGTTCACTTTGTGTCTCAAGCAGACCTTGGTCACTGAACTTGTCGACCCTCCTGCCACCACCACACCAGGCTTTGGATTTTGCCAGTTGAAATTCTTCAGGATTCTCTAGAGATATGGAACTCAAAGAATGGGTTATTATGAAATCTGCATTGTATGTATATAATATATACACATGATTTAATAAGTTCTTGGCTTACAAGTTGTGTTCCCAGTGTTCCAACAATGACAATCCTCTGACAAAAAGTCCAAAAATCCAGTGTTGTTTGGTCCAAGATGCTGGTCTCTGATGGCAGTCACTATGCTTGGGAGGGGATGAACTTGCCAGTGAGAGGCCAAGCAGGCAGAGAGCCAGCACTTCCTCCTCCGTGGTCCTTCTATAGACCGCCGCCGCAGTGAAGGTGGGTCTTCCCACCCCATTCACGGGATTTAATTAAGAAAAATCCCTCACAGGTGGATCCAGCCTCTTGGGTTTAGCTAAATCTAGATATACTCAAGTTAATAAACAGAATAACCATCACACCAACACTACTTAAATATTTTTAATCTAAATTAAATACTATCAACACATCTTTAAATTTTTTTATTTTGTTTTGTTTTTCAAGATAGGGTTTCTCTGTGTAACAGCCCTGGCCACCTTGGACTCTATTTGTAGACCAGGCTGTCCTCGAACTCACAGAGAAATGCCTACCTCTGCCTTCCAAATGCTGAGATTAAAGGTGTCTGTCACCATGTCCAGCTCTCAACAGTTTAACATTTTTAGTCTACCCTGGCTCTGCAGAGATGACTTGGTGATTGAGGGGAGACTCATGGCTAGTCTGCAGAGGAGGGTTGTGGCAGCTCACAGCCCTCTGTCATTTCAGTCCTGGGGATCCAACACACACTTCTGATCTCCACAGGTACATGCCTGATGCACTTACCTACATTTAGGCAAAAACACGCATACACACAAAAAAAAAATCTTAAAAATTTTTAATCCTTAAATAACTTCTAAATTTTCTTCAGCAATAGCACCCACAAAAATGTGGGTCTGATATCATAGTTTTTTACAAGATAGTAAATGAATATATGGCCAGTAAAGTCTGTTTGCCTTGACAGTGCGAGCCCAGTCGTGGAAGCTGGGAGTCTTAAATCTCTGTCTAGGAGGTCAGCTAGGTCACTGACTTTTGCTGCCGGAACACAGGTAACTGAGAAAGGACACAAATGCAGTTTGTCTATATGTTTATTCCTTTTTGGGTTTGTTTATTTTTTGAGATGAGGTCTTACTATGTAGCCCTGGGTGTCCTGGAGCTGTGTAGACTAGGCTGGCCTTATCTTCTTGCTTCTGCCCATGAGTGCTGGGACTCTGCCTGGCTCAACAGTTGTTTTACTACTATTTTTGTTGATTAACTACAAAAGTAATTTTTGTAGGAGGTATGAACTACGGTACCTTTTTTCTTTTTCCTTTTTTTGTTCTTATTGTTTGTTTTGTTCTGAAATAGGTCTTATTCCCTAACCCAATCTAGCCACCTAGCAATCCTCCTGCCTTAGCCTCTCAAGTGCTGGGATCATAGGTCTGAGCTACCAAGTCTGGCTTCTTTTTTCTTAAATAGAAATTAATCTTCCAGTATCATATAAACTGAGCCTGGTGGTATACACTTGTAATCCCAGCATAAGGGAAGTGGAGGTTAGATGATCAGAAGTTGATCCTTCTCAGCTACATCGTAAGTTCAAGGCCAGCCTGGTAAGCATGAGACCCCATCTCAGGGGAAAAAAAAAAGGAAAAGAGGAGGAGGAAGAGGAAGAGGAAAAGATGATAGCTACACACTGAATGTTTTCTACTTCAGGCATGTAGATGAGAGAAAATTAACCTTTAATTACAAAGCTTTCCCATCTCAAAGTCTTTCTCTGTCTGGTGTTTAGAAGTCCCATTACCCAACAGAAGCTTCGTAGATGTTTCTATATGCAAAGAGCAATTGATTGCCCTGATCTGCACATTAAATTCTGCACTGATTGTCACATTTTTACTTCTCTGATTTTATAGTTAGCTATTAGCAGTAACCCATGTTGTCTTTATCTGAAATGCTCAGGAAAATCAATTCTGTTTGCATGGGATTATTCTAGGCTAGAGTACCAAGAGCAGGCCTTGGAATCAGCTCTGGCCCACATCACTGTCAGTCAAGGGACTGAGTTACTTGGAGAACTGAAAACCAGTGTTACTCTTGGCTAACATTGTACTAGGCACAGTATGTCATTCTGTTGCTACCCTCCTTAATCTTCACAGGTAGCTGTATGTTACCACTCTGCTTTCCAGGGGAGGAGCAGAGGTTAGGTAGCTTGCCCAGACAGCTAACATCAGAGGTAGACTTTGAGTCCTGTCTGCATTACACCAACTGTATACTGCTTTGTCTTCTCCCATATACTGGAGAGCTTCCTTCCTCATTCAGATGTGAGCCCTTAATCATTTAAATCTGATGTATTGAGGGGACCTGCCCCAGATTCTCTGTGCTTATATAAATGTATTTATATGAGTGAAGATTCTTAACTACTTTGATTTTTAGGACAAAACATTTTTAGATCTTATCCGTAGGAAGACTATGTGTACTGTATCTTCCCTCCACCCACTGCTAGCCCCTTTAAATGAGCACAGCTAGCTTCTCTTCTCTGAGACTCCTTTTATTTATCTGGGAAACAAGAGGTCAAGGTCACTTCTCTAGGATTCCTCCCAGAACTCCTTGAGTTCTGAACTACAGATGTGGATATATAGTTATTCATTTTAAGTTTTCCTTTAATCTGACCATAGCTTTAACAAATATTCCATATGAATAGGCATGGCATCACTGTGCCGGGCCTTTGTATTTTTATTCGTGTGACAGAGAAATGCTGTCACCTGGTTGTGCTTCTAACACAGATTACCTTTCCTGGCTCCAGAAAAGGTAAACTTTTGTCTTTCTCTTACTAGATGTTACTACACCAGAATCTCCAAAGAATGTGGGGAAATCATCTGTGGTGAATGGAGACTTAACATCTCAAACGAAAGAAAATGGGCTGGGTGCTGCCCAGCCGGGGCCTGCACAGCCAAAGAGGCTCCTCAAAGCCCCGACGCTGGCTGAGCTGGACAGCTCTGACTCTGAGGTAAGGCTGCCAGGCACTCAGATGCCCTCTGACCCTGTCCCTCTCCCAGTTCCTTGAGCTGTTTCCTCATCTCTTCTCATGTTCCAATCAGTAAAGGTAAGGCTGAAGTTAATGTGGCTGGCAGGGAGATTAGTTACTGTTCTTACTATAGACCAGTGTGGTGGATATGCTTAGAAAATGGCTACTGAACTTGAGGTCTGTAGTCTTAGATTAGAAGTAGGATTAAGATAAATCGACAATCTTAAACTGGCACGGCCTCCATCGTTGTGAGAAAAGGAGAAACTGAGGTCGAGACATGTTTCTGTAGGCTCTTGTCCCTCTGCAGTGCACATAGACACATGTGGGCTTCTTCTTTCCATAACAGCAATGCCAACAGACAAGCCTTCAAAAAGAGGCTGCCTTCCCTGAGTCTTTGCTCTACTCCGTGCCCTGCATTCATGAATGCTCATCCGTTCAGTGTACCTCAGTTTACCTCCATTCATGCTGAGCCTTCACCAGCTTCTGCTGAGCTATGAGTGTCACGGTGCACATTGCTTGGTCTCCATTGCCTCACCCAAACTTAGACAAAACGAGATGATCCCCCACTCTTCTCCATGCTGCATGGATGCACACACATTGTTGTATTGCTGGCTCCATCTTCCTCATGTCTATCCACGTCAGAAAATGCTACTTAATTGTTTTATTTTCAGTCTTCACCACCATCCCAAACAACACCAATAATACGGTCTTTCTACTAGAAGTTTTCCCAATAGGGCTAGGAAGATGGTCCAGTGGGTAAGAGTATTTGCTGTGTAAGCATGAGGAACTGAGTTCAAACCCCCAGCACCTAAGTAGAAGGCAAGGCATGGATGCACCCATGTCTGTAAGCCCAGTATCATGAGGGTATAGACAAGAGGATCACTGGGGCATGCTGGCTGTCAGCTAAGCTCCAGGTTCAGTGAGAGACCCTGCCTCCAGGGAACAAGGCAGAGAATGATATTGACAGGTAACAGACCTCTTCCTTGGGCTTCTTTGAAGGCTTTTGTGTATTTGTGCAATTGAGGGCATATAAATGTGCCCATGAACCACACACACACAGCAAATATCCTTATTGCTGACATTAATGAATGTCTCACTACCTCTTCTGTTTGATTTTCTTTTCAAGTTTCCCAAATCACACCCTGCAGGGATCCTTTTTCACTCAAGAGTTTGAAGGCCCCCATCCTATATAGCAGATACTTCATGTTTCCGAAGGATACAGATGTTAGAGAGCCCTTCCCCAATCCCCTGCAGAGAGATGCTTATGACCCCTCTATCCTTGTCCCACACTCTCCTAGCCTCCCATTTTATGTGACCACAGGTGTGGCCATTGTCTTCCCTAAACAGTCTTCAGTTCCTCAGCTCTGTGCTTATCTGTGCCCACAATTTGTCTGTACTCCTGAGATCTGTTCAGCCCTGAGGAGTCAGAAGGCGTCTTTGTATTTTAGTGTATTTCCCATGCTACTCGGGCTCTTCCTGTGGTTCTGTGCTAACCCTTCAATGGCTCTGTTCCCCTCAAGTAGTGGTTCTCACCCTGTAGGTCAAGACCCCTTGGGGGTATCAAATGACCCTTTCATAGAGATTGTCTAACATAGAGATTGGAAAACCTAGACAGTTATATTATGATTCATAAGTAGTAACAGTAGCAAAATTACAGTTTTGAAGTAGCAGTTAAATAATTTGGTAGTTGGGGATCACCGCAACATGAGGAACTGTATTAAAAGGTAACAGTATTAGGAAGATTGACAACCACTGCTCTAGAGCCCCTGTCTTCGTTAGGGTTTCTATTGCTGTGATTATTTAAAAAAGAAAAAAAAAAAGACCAAAAGCAGCTTGTGGGAGGAAAGGGTTTGTTTTAGCCAATATTCTACAACTCAGTCCATCACTCATGGAAGTCAAGGCAGGAACCTGGAGACAGGAGCTGCAGAGGCCATGGAGGAGCACTGCCTCCTGGCTTTCTCCCCATGGCTTGTTCAGTCTAATTGTTTATAGCACCCAGAACTGCTAGCTCGTGGGTGGCACCACCACAGTAAGCTGCTCTGCCTCACATCAGTCAAGGACATGACCTGTAGACTTGCCTATAGCCTAATCCTACGAAGGCATTTTCTCAGTTAAGATTCCTTCTTCCCAAGTGACCCTAGCTTGCATCAGTGAAAGCATAGCCCCTAACCTCTTGTCACGTCATTGACTGCTGATCTCCATCTCTCTCTCTGCTTTGAACCATAACTACTATGGCCCAGCAGGAGACACTCAAGGATTTAAATAAATCTTTGCAAACTTTATAAGGATAATTTAAATTGTGAAAGCATTTAGCTTAGTGCTATCTAAGTGGAGCTCTGTGCTATCTGGAACAGTGTTCCTTGTCGCTATTTTTATTTAAATAGGTTATAATTAAATTAAGGATCTTCATTGTCAGTCACAGGGGGTACCAAAGAGGACAATGAAGATATGACCGTCCGCTCACGAAATTTCTTTGGGCCCCACTGATCTATTCAGTGGGGAATTCACTGATCTATTCTCCTGGGAATTTGCATTCCTTCAGTGTCCGCCACGTCACCTCTGTCCACGTCCTTGTCCAGCCCCCATCACACATTTGCAGCATTACTGCGTACAGTGTCGTGACTGGATGTCTGCAGCCTTTACAGCCTTGGTAAAGGATACCCTAAAACAATATTGATTTGCTTGGCCATATTTGCTTTCTAATAGTGGCCATAAAAGCAAAGCTGCTGGTGTCCTCATATCCATAGCAGACTCTATTCACTTTATATGGTAAAGTTTGTTTCCTACTTCATGTATTCTTTCACTCTTCTTTTTCTTTTCCAACTTTTCCTCAGTTTTTTCCAGTGAAAGTTTCCATGTTCCCATAGTAAGTATCAAATGCAGAGGCAGAAGTGTGATGGCGTTCACACCTGTTGCTTCTAATTGAACAAAGCATGCCTGGTGAGACACGTTTGCTCAGCAGCACCTTGGCTGTGCAGCTAAATCCTGCAGAATTCAGAGCTTGAATAGTCTGGAAGAGCTAGGGAAGCCTCAAGATTGATTGGTGCATACCTCAGACCGACAGGGCACTTCCCATGTTTCTGTGTGATGTTGGTTGGTCTTGCTGTGTCGTGGAATGCTCATCTGATTCTCCCCACTAGACTCATGCACACACCTTCCTCAGAACTGATCCTGACTGTGTGTCTGTGTCTCTGGCTCTGCTGTGAGTCTGTACAATGAACTGTCCTTCTGTCCCTCTCTTGCTCCTCTTCCTCATCCTCATCCTTATCCTTCTTCCCTTTCCACTCGTTTTTCCAGTTTATCTGAACATTTCCCCATCTTGAGGAACATCCAGATTCCTTGTTTTTAAACGTCAAGACACATTTTTACATCAGATTCCCAGAGAAGTATACGTCCAACAGCTCAGAATGGGATGGAACTACAGCTAAGTCCACCCAGCACCTCACCTTTCAGGACCGTAGGGAACACTGGTTAGTTCATCTTCCACTTTAAGAGCAAGTGTCGAGGCTGGGGCCCAGTGGATAAAGCTCTTGTTCTAGTCTGTTTTCCTGTTGTTATGATAAACACCATGTTCATGCATTTATTTCAGCCCATAGGTTAGGTTACAGGTCCACCATTGAGGGAATTCATGGTTAGCACTCAAGGCAGGAACCTGAAGGCAGGAAGGACCTTACTGCCTGGATCTCTCCAGCCCTGTCCCATCACTTTTAATTAGGCAAAGTGAGGACATCAGCTAATCCCTAATTTTAGACCCTTTCTCGTTTGTCTGGAGCCTTTGACAATGTAATTTGGTGTCTCCTGTTAATGTATCTGTTTACTAGAATGCTATTAATCTGAAGCTCATGAATTTGCCTTTTTCAGGAGGAAACTCTGCACAAGTCAACCAGCAGCAGCAGTGCATCTCCCTCCCTCTATGAGGACCCAGTACTGGAGGCCATGTGCTCCAAGAAGAGTGAGTGCACACTGTAAAACACGTGGCCTAGAGCAAGGACCCCACAGTGCACTGATCATTTGGAATAGATAAAGCTAACCCTTCAGTGTCAGGAGCAGACAGGGTCAGGTGTCTTCCCTTAGCTCGATCAGGTGCATCTATCCGTCCGTCCATCCACCTGTCCATCCACAGCACACATATGGATAAGTCAACAGTGTATATGCATGCATGCATGCATACTTTTTAGATTAATGACAGGCTCAGATGTCTTCCCACACTGCATGAACAGTTACGTTAACTCAATCATACTGGTTGATTGATTGATTGATTGATTTAAACATAGCATACATATGGATAAGTCAGCGATGTACATGCATGCATGCTTTTTAGATTAATGACCTCCTAGTCTGAATTTAAGCTCAGAAGCACTAAATAACCATATTTGCTCCCTACCTCCCCATATATACAGCCATGCCCAGTGTATGTATAGGTAGGGAAAACACTTTACAGCTATTGGGTAGTGGATTGTAAACACAGTGTCTAAAATTAAGAGATTTCTAAAGGCCTCTAGTAATGTGAAATCATTGTGAAGAGCTAAAAATTAATTCATTGAATATTAAGCTATTCTTGGGGGATGGAGAGACGGCTCAGAAGTTAAGAGCACTGGCTGCTCTTGCAGAGAACCTAGGTTAGGTTCCCAGCACCCACATAGCTGCTCAGACTCATCTGTCACTCTCTTCTGGCCCCTAAGGCATCAGGCACACACTGTGCAAATATGAACATGGGGACAAAATACTTATACACATAAGACAGAAACAAAAAAATTTAAGATATCCTTAGAATGTTGGCTTGATTTTCCATATTCTTTTAAAACAGAGTCTCATGTACTGCAGGGTGGCCTTGAACTTGATTCATAGCTAAGTCTGGCCTTGGACTCTTGATCCTTCTGACTCTCCTTCCCAAGTGTGGGAATTACGTAGCATTTCAGTTACTTAAACAGATTATATAAAAAACAGTGTGGGGGCGGTGCAGGCAAGATGACTTAGAGGGGAAAAGCACTTGCCGTGCAAACCTGACAACCTGCTTTCTGTCCATAGATCCCATTGTGGATGGGGAGAATGGTGGCAGGTGCACATCTGTATTCATATCACACACACACACACACACACACACACACACACACACACACACACACGGACAACACACACAGACAACACACACAGAGACACACACAGAGACACACACACACGGACAACACACACAGACACACATACACACACACGGACAACACACAGACACACATGCACAGAGACACACATACACACACACACACACACGGACAACACACACACACATGCACACACAATAAATGAAAAAAACTTAAGTCAGTAGGAGTTGGCTTTGATCGTTTCCTGTGATTAGTACTTGGCCAGGCCTGTTGCACATATGGAGGCAAGAGCTGGAGCTCTAGCTCAGTCGAAGAGTGGTGAGTGCCTTGTACACGCGAAGGCTTAGATTTGAACTCTAACACTGAATTAAACCAGGAACGGTGGATCGAGTTTATAATCTAAACAGTCAGGAGGTAGATGTAATCGGATCAGGTCAGTAGTTTGAGGTCATCCTTAGCCATGTAGTAGATTTGAGGCCAGCCTGGACTACATGAGATCCTGCTCAAAATGAATGAATAAGTAAATAAATAAATATTATAGAGTACCCATCATATTGTGCAGTGAATTTCAGTACAATTTCTTGACTGGAAATTACTTTTAGTCTTTTGTTTGTCTTAGTAGCTTGCCTTCATGGGTTGATCCAAATCCATGAATTCCTGTATTTCTGTGTTTATAAGTAGGAGTAGAGAGCCCAGTTGGAAAGTTTCTGGAAGTAGCATGAGGGCATCTGCACATACACATCTTAAAGCTATCATAATGTGTTTTAATGCGAACTCAAACAGAACTCTCCCCACCCCACCCCCATTTTCCTTGCTGTTCTGTACCAATGTATCTTTCAAAAATATTTGAAACAATTCTGCCTCTTCCTCCTGAGCTGCTGGCCTAAAATAGCTTTCTACTGAAGTAAGTCCTTCATCTGAATGCAATGGCCCTGCGTGATACAAAGGTTCTGTTGGGAATCTCAGAGTCCAAGATTTTATTTTGTAAGAGAGTTCATTTATTTGATTAAATCTTCAGAGCCTCCAAAATTCTTGCCCATCTCATCAACACCCCAGCCCGAGAGAAGGCAACCACCACAGAGGCGCCACTCCATTGAGAAGGAAACTCCTACAAATGTGAGGCAGTTTCTGCCCCCATCCAGGCAGAGCTCACGTTCTCTTGTAAGTACCAAAGGATGAGCAGGGATGTGCCTAGGAAGGCAGCAAGCCTGTTTGCAAAGAACAGGGCGGAGAGCCCCACAAGTTAGCTGCACTGTAACATCTCTCTGCTCAAGATCTAAGGGGTGGGCTCTGGCTACACTGGCCCAGCCTTTGGTTTATTTTATGCACTCATTTTCAAAAGCTTTATCGGTGAGTTATTATTAAAGAAATGTTTTCTTTCTCTTAGAGGATATTAATCCACTTAAAATTGTCAAAGACATCTTAGCATAATCTGACTAGAGTAGATTATTTTATCTGAGCAAAACAGAAGAGTCGACCACACATAGCCACTGTAACTTGTGTTCTAGTGTGTTTATAATGCAGGGGGAGAGCTGTTATGTGAGCCGCTTAACAGCTTCTAACTGCTCGTTGCAGTAGGGGAGTTTATTGACCTAGCAGCCAGAAGTGTGCAGAATTTCCTTTTGGTTTCCTCATGAGCTTCCAAGGTGTCCACCAACATTCTGCCCACAGTCTGACAGCTCTTGTTTTCTTCAAATTCTGAGGAAGGAAAATCACATGAGCGTGCTTATAGCTCCGTCTTTACCTGCGATGAGTCATAAGTTGTTCAAGGAGGAGACACGGTAGTCAGTGTAGACAGGAAGTATGAGCAGAGCTTAGAGTGCTGGCATTTGCTGTCACCTCTGGTCCAAAATGGTACTGTTAAAGCATTCATGGGGTTATGGCCGTATTTTTATGAATTTTTTCTAACTCCTACATAGTCATTGAGCCACTGTTCTTGCCTGACTTAGTATTGTACATGTAGAGGGTCGCCACAAGGTCCAGGCCAACCTGGGCTACAGAATAGGAATTTGTTTAAAAAATAGAAATTGCTCTTTGAAATACAGCCTTGTTAATGGCCTATTAGATATAAAATAACTCAGCACAAGAAGCTCGGACTTTAACTCTGTTAGTGAATATGGATAAATTATTACCCAAATACACAGCTGGATATGGTGGTGCACACCTGTAATTCTGACCCTTGGGAAGCTGAGACAGTGAAGGTCAGAAGGTCAGGGTCACCCTTGGCTACAGCCTCCAAGGTTCCATGAGACCCTGTCTCTCGGGGGATGGGGGGTCAGCATAAAGGAGTTCGATCTCATACTAAGCGATGCCAAGACCTGCAGCCACATGCAGTGCAGACAAAAACTGTCTGTGATGAAGGTGAACTGTGGTGTGAGCCGGGTCAGATTGTGAGCTCTCTGTGGAGAAGGAAAGAAAACAAAGAAACCTGCTGGGAGTCACCGAGAAGGGTCTTGCGAACAGGCAGTGGGAAAGGAGCCCTGGGCCACACAGATAGTGCAGGTTAAAGGGCAGGGAAGGAGGTCATGCTGGGGGCAGCTCCCTCAAGTGCACAGGGGCCCCAGATGAGAGAAAGAAAGCCTCCTCCACATAATGGCTTTTCTCACTAATAACTCCTCACTAGTAGCTTGGTGAGTTTATGAAAATCACTGACAGTGAAGTTCTTACAGGATGTCCTGGGAAACTCTCGCTGTACTCTGCAGTGCAGTTAGGAATAGTTTCCCTTTCGTCCCTTCAACTGAAAATGTCAGGATGCTATTGCAGTTAATACATTTTATTATGTTTAAATGCTCTTTTATTATTTGGTGAAATTACTGATACTGATTGCCCATTCAAGTGAAAAGCAGTTGCCTTTAAGGACCTGCTCAGGCACAGCAGCTGGGCCTGTGGGCACAGAACCCAGGCACTCTGCCCTGCCCTGCATCTCAGCCAGCCTCTTTTGGGAGAATCAGTGCTCACAGACCACCAAGTTAGAACAGCCATCAGTGTCTCTGCTGTGTGACCCCGGGGCATGGCTTACTGCTGATCCTGACGGTGAGAATGAGTGGGATGTCTCGTGGACCATTGCCATCCTCATGGTTTCTGTTGTGCTTTGTTTTGTTTTTCTTTCACGGTCTGTAATTGCTGTTTGCAGGTCACTTGTTCAGCATTTTCTCCTTTTCTTTTCCCTGCTGTTTTCTTTCTCCCTCCATTGTTCAGGTTCCTAGGATAACCAGTGTATGGCCAAGGACGCCTTTCCGACCACTTTTCTCTGCCATACAAACAGCTTCTCTGCTGAGCTCTCATCCTTTTGAAGCAGCCATGTTTGGGGTAGCAGGGGCTATGTATTATCTGTTTGAGAGAGCTTTTACCAGCAGGTGGAAACCCTCAAAGGTTGGCCTCTTTCTGCTGGTTCTGGGAATTCCTTTACTCTCTGTCTGACAGTGACACCTCAGCTACTACACTCTGCAAGAATTAACAGCTCAGATGGGCACTCTGCTTTTGATTGCTGATTCCAATCTTGTATAGGACGCATAGATCATGCTGTGATCTCATTGGAGAAGAAAATAGCTGAAAGGACAACAAACTCAAAATGCAGCATCAGCTAGAGAGCCTGTGGGTGTTAGTCTCTGGGAATGGCTCCCTGTCAGCAGGGCATTGCTTCCTCCTGACTCATGCTCTCCCACCAGTGGAGTTTTGGGAAGGGTTTATTCACTCGCCCAGCTGGCAAACCAGCCCCTTGCTAGCCAAACAGCCATGATGGACAGCCTGCCACACCTATAGAGGTGTGTCCCTGGCATTTCCTCTACACTTCATCATCAGCTCTGTGGCCCAATACCCCACCCCTCTCGGAGTGCTGCTTCTCCAGAGAGAAGTGAGTTGTCTTTTTACTGATAGTTATTCAAAACATTTTTTATTATTTCTCATTACTTTTGGGGGATTTTTCTCCTCACAGAATAATAAATGTCACTATCATTTGAATGTTTACAAAAAAAACAAAAAACACATTAAAATCCCCCACTCATTCCCCAGTGTAGAGAGCAGCCAGGACCTGGCTCTTCAAGGATCTATGTTATAGAACAAACTCTGGACAGATGACTCATTCTTTACTCATTGTTATTCATCTGAATATAAAACACATGGGGCACAGAGAGCCTGATCCTATATTTATCATTTGTCATGAAATCTCTATGTCCTGTCTTCTGTCCAACACTCCCCACCTAATTTTAGATTAGCTCCATAGACAAAATGGGTGGCTCTCTTAATTCCTCTTACAGCCACAGGTTGACATTTTTACTATGAACACCCTCAAACAGAAATATCTACATGCGGTCCATAGACTGTTTTAAGGAAAAAACAAATTCACTTTGAGTTTTAAAATTGGATTTGAAGAAGTGGTTAAGTATATGTCAAATTTTCTATTTAAATTGACTTCCCTTTCGATGGTTCTTAACTGATGGTTTTACAGCTGGTGTATGGAGCTTCTTTCTAACGGAAGCCATCATATGAAAGATGTCTGTTTGAAGCCCGCACGGCGCGCAGCAGGTTAAGGCGTCTGTTACCTGCCGAGCCTGCCAGCCTGAACTCAGTCCCCACGACCCACATGGTGGAAAAGAGAACCACAGTGATCAGTCCACACCTCACTGTTATATATATGTCCCACGCCTAGCATGTGATAGATAGATAGATAGATAGATAGATAGATAGATAGATAGATAGATAGATAGATAGGAGGTAGATCTAGCTCATTTCTCTGTGGCCCAGTCACTAATAATCAGTTTCACTTTCTGCTCTCTGGTTTCTGTGCTGCCTCATTCTGACTCCATTTGTCTAAGAGTTAACCAGAATATTCAGTAAAGCTCAACTTGTAAATAAGCTATGACATAACTGCCCCACTGCCAACGCCTTTGCTGCTTTCCCCACACTTTGAGTTACTTTGGGACATAGAGCTCCAAGGGTGATGGTGTCAGGCTGGCTGGCATAACCCAACCCACTGAACCCACAGCAGGAGACGTACAGGGTCATGGTGGACAAGGTACTCTCTTAAATGTTCTTGTCAATTGGAAAAATAATTGAAACTATTCTAGTTAATTTATCTTTTTATTTCGTGTTGCATTGAAGTCTTGTTGTCCTTGGGCAAGCTCCAGATTTAACATTAGCATTTGACCTGATGGAAATCATTTTATTAAAGGATGGTATGAGTGAAATTTTTAAAAAGAGTAAGGAAATACACAAACTTCATGATCTCTTACAATGCTGTACAGATTTAAAATGGTTCAGAGCTGAAAGTTGAGGGTGCACTTGACAAAGGACAAAAGTCTTGTGACTTAGACTGCAGAGAAGGAAGGAGCAAGCCGTCAGCTTGTTCCGTGGAAGTCTGTCCCCAAGTTAAAACACTCAGCAGCCAGGGACCTACAGGGCACAGGGGTCTGAGTGCCTCCTTAGGTTAGACTAGGTTGGTTGGTTGGGTGGTTGGTTGGTTGGCTGGTTAGATCAGTACAGTATTTTGGTGCAGCTTAGCAGTTTGGTCATAGTTAGCTGTCAGCCACCTTTTATTAAATACTGGTGGGAAAACTTCTACAAAAGCTAAAGCTGAAAACTCCTGTGAGCGTGTTCAGCCAACACTGCTTATTTACTAGCCCGCTTAGATGATCTAACTTAGAGGTGTCTAAGTTGTCCTTTGACATAGCTCTGTTCAGTGGGTTAAACAAACACATATATAAATTGAGCATACTGCTTAACTGTCATCTCTGAAAGCTGTTCCCACTAAATGGGAAACTGTGAGATGGGCAGCTCTTTTTTGAATGCCCATTGTTGGCATCGTAAAGTAAATGACACAGTCTTCTTCAGCTGGCCCCCAGCTACGAGAAGCCCTCCTAACAACTCAACAGCGTAGTGATTCTTTCCAAAGCAAGCATAGCCTTCCCTAAGTTAGCTCAATCGGATTCTGTATTGAACTGAAACAAGTTAGCCAGACTACTGTTTTTTTTTTTTTTAGTAAATGCTAATGTTTTTCAAGTTTGCAACCTAGATTTATGTTTGTCTCTCTGATTGAAAGACAGAACTGAATGCTAACACTCCATAAACTGACTGCCCTCGTGGTCATGTGCTTTCTCATTTGGCTTGTTTGGTTCCAGAATGCCTGGGAGCAGTGCTGTGGTGTGTGGGAGTGAATTGTAATGTGTGTGCTGAGAACATTGAGTTTCAGTGTCAATACACCACAATGGCCCCTTGAAGCCTGGCAGGGCCTGAGTGCACAGGGCTGTTCTGTCTTTCTCTTAGATCCACCAATCAGCAGCGCCGGATGGAGAACGGATGGTTCGAGGCTCTTATTCAGTGGATCAGTTACATCAACATTTTTCACAGCTGTTTGTAAGGAAGCCATTAACATAAGAACCCAACATAAATATTTATCACGAAAGGCTCTGTCTCCATCTGTGCTGACTGTGCATTCAGCAGCGTTGAAAAGACCTGGGGCAACGAGAGAGATGGGCTTCTGGAGTGAGCTGTCCTGCCTCCCGCTTCCTGTTACAATTCCACTCAAGCCTTCAGGGATTTTTGAAAGTGTGCTGATGTAACTGATCACTCAGTAATGCTTGTCCATATAAAGTACTAACCACCTTCGCTTGGCTACTCTGGGTACCACAAACAAAATCCTGCAGTTTTGAAAACAGGACCAAACTTGTGAATTTGCTGCATTTCTAATAAGAGTATAACTCACAGCACATTTGCATAATCTTCTGTGACACAAAACTGGTTTAGCATAACAATGCTTTCTCAAGTTCTCAGCTCTGCTGGAGGCAAAATACCTGCCTTAATGTGAGGAACTGGTTTATTAGAAAGTGCTACAGTGTTTCACTCTGCCAAGGTCCTGTTCTCTACCATGGGCTTAGGAGTGATGTGGTCCCCAGAGGGAGCCAGCTCTGTCCCAGTGATCATGGGAATCCTGTTCTCTGGAGCTACTAACCAGGTGTCTGATTTGAAGGGAGCACGGCAGCCCTAGAGCAGAGCGGGTGCGCCTTGCTCACGAGGAACTTTGAATTGCAGGAGGAATTCTGCTACCCAGTGGAATGCCTCGCTCTCACTGTGGAGGAAGTGATGCACATTCGTCAGGTCCTGGTGAAAGCGGAGCTGGAAAAGTACCAACAGTATAAGGATGTCTACACTGCCCTGAAAAAAGGAAAGGTAGAACTGTTTAACGTTGATTGACCTGTATGAGAATGGCCAGTCCCAGGCATGGTCTTCTGTAAGAGGCCTGTGTGCTTAGACAGGTGGTACAGGATTTTAGGGGTCTTAGAGGTGAGGTATTTATATTCTAGGCTGATCCCTGTTCTTCCTCACTTACAAGATGGGATTTTTGTTTTTCCTTGGCAAAATTAGTGGAAGTTTAAAAACCACCCTAAAAGATAATAGTATGGCTTCCTAAGGCCATGTGCACTAGAGTTGTAATTTTAAAGGATCAGGAGGGGCTGGAGAGATGGCTCAGTGGTTATGAGCACTGACTGCTCTTCCAAAGGTCCTGAGTTCAAATCCCAGCAACCACATGGTGGCTCACAACCATCTGTAATGAGATCTGATGCCCCCTTCTGGTGTGTCTGAAGATAGCGACAGTGTACTCATATACATAAAATAAATCTTTTAAAAAGTAATAAAATAAAGTATCAGGAAAGAAAACATGCCTGAGAAGCAGAAGTTAGTTACTTTTCCTCAGAATTGATCCTGTGACCACGGGATGCTTGAGCACTGTGACCTTTCATGACCAAACCAAGCATAAAGCCCAGGTTTGTGTTCCTCACCCTCATCTTTCTGCAAATGTACCTGGACCATCCCTAGATGACCAGGAAGTGGCTCCATCCCAGGAGCCTGCAAGCAGTGGCCCCACCTCTCTTCTCCTTTAACTTTGTATTTTTTAGCTCTGCTTCTGTTGCCGAACCCGGAGGTTTTCCTTCTTCACCTGGTCCTACACCTGTCAGTTCTGTAAGAGGTAAGGGTTCTGTCACTGGGGGTCCAGCGGCACCGAGAAATGCACTTGCCTTTTTGGTTCCGTCTTTCCCCGCTTGGGAGAGGAGTTAGAGGTGGCCCGGTCTGTGGCTTTGCTCTGCCTCCTTACTGGCTTGGCATAGTGGATCCTAACACTTGATAAACCTGGGTGGAAATGTTACTCTGCATGTTACTTCTTTCTTTTTTATTGTTGTTGAAAGGAGGTTTCATGTGGCCACCAGTCTCAAACTCATTCCATAGCCTTGGGGGAGCTTCAGCTCCTGATCCTCCTGCCTCTACCTCCCAAATGCTGGAGTACGGGTGCATACCACCATGCCTGGTCTGTTTCTTTTATATAAGCAAACCGAGACTGTCGTCCTCGAACAGGACAAAAACAAAAACCAGCCATGGTTATCATATGATCCCTGGACACACTACTAAAATTCCGCATGGACGTTGATCCTCTTTATTTATTTGTTTGTTGTTACGTTGTTGTTTTAAGGTTAATTTTTAGGTGGTGGTGGTGGTGGCACAGGTCTTTAATCCCAGTACTCAAAGGCAAGAAGTGCTCTGTGAGTTCAAGGCCAGCCTGGTGAGTTCAGGCCAGCCAGGCCTACATGGTAAGACTGTCTCAAAACGAAAAAGATTTCTTTATATTATTCTTATTATGTGCATATGTGTGCTCTATGAGTGAAACCCCACAGTGCGGTGCCATGGAGGCCAGAGGCATGGATCCCTTGGATCTAGAGTTACGATCCATCATGAGCCTCTTAATATGGGTGCAGGGAACTGAACTCAGGTCCTCCCTTTGGAAGAGTAGTAGGCACTCTTAACTACTGAGCATTTCTCCAGACCCACTCTCTAGCACCCCTTTTTGGTTGTTTGTTTTTTAAGATAGATCATATTATAGTATAAGTTGGTCTGGAACTCATTATGAGGCTGTAGTTGGCCTCAGACTCTCAATGGTCTCCCTCTAGTGTCCCAAGTACTGAAATTACAGACATGAGCCACCATGCTTGACTGACCTGAGTTTTTTGTTGGTTTGATTTGGCTTAGTTTGGTTTTTGGTTTTTGAAGACAGGATTTCTTTGTGTAGCCTTGGGTGTCCTGGAACTCACTCTGTAGACCAGGCTGCCCTTAAACTCACAGAGATCAGCCTGCCTCTGCCTCTGGAGTGCTAGGATTAAAGGTGTGCACCACCACCACCCTGCTAGCTGATCCTGTTTTTATGAAGCAGTGTAGTAGCTAAATTTTATAGATTGTCTCTTTGGCAGTCTACACTTGTATCATTACATTCCAACAGACCGATAATGTCTGACAGAACAGC
Source organism: Rattus norvegicus (assembly GCF_021556685.1). Lineage (NCBI taxonomy): Eukaryota > Metazoa > Chordata > Mammalia > Rodentia > Muridae > Rattus > Rattus norvegicus. The sequence goes on along the minus strand of NC_141551.1, from coordinate 63,067,935 downwards.
ACAGCTCTGTAGCCCTGGCTTCACTTACATTCACTGTGTCCACCAAGTAACACTTCTCGTTTTATCCACAGGCCCGTGTGCTCACAGTGTTGCAAAAAGGTAAGCTGAACTCGGTGAAATCACCAGTGCATCTGGTTAGGGCCTCTGCAAGTGCTGGAGCTCATTTTCTCCTCATTTGGGATAACAGATGCGGCTGCCTTCGAAGCCATACTCCACTTTACCTATCTTCTCTTTGGGACCTTCTGCCTTGCAAAGAGGGGAAAGTTGTTCGAGGTCAGAAAAACCTTCTACTGGTCACCATCGGCCGCTTCGAAGTATTACCAGGTGAGTGGGGACCTGGATCTCCTAGAGCATCCTCTGAAGAAAGAACGCTTGGGGTTAGGGTGGTCATGACCAGGGCTAGGGTTTGACTCGGGGCATGTTGCCGGTTCATTGGTTTTCAATAGTTTTAGTCTAGCACAATTCTTCAGAGTTTCCCAAGGTACTTTTTAGGTGATAATGGCTATTTCCTTAAAGTTATTTTAGCATAGCTTTGTTTTAATTAGATTTTGTAATAACTTTTATACATTTTCAAAGACATCTTTAAAACTGACTTTTAGGCTAAATGAGCCATGCATGTGATCCCAACAGTTGGGAGAGGGAGACAGAAAGAATGGAAAGGAAGTCACTGGGATTGAAGAGAGGCTCAGTGCTTAAGCATTTGCTACTCTTGTTGCCCTGCTAATGAAGCCTACCATTGTCTGAGCGGCCTTCCAGAGGTGGCACAAGATGACAGACTCTCTTTAGCAGCAGGGCTTCTCCTTCTCTAACTTTGTCTGGGGAGTTTAAAATCCTCCACACACCTCTACCTGTGGAACATTACTTAGCCTTAATTAGATTACAGGTTCAACTTCCTATCTCCGGATTAGAACCCGTTCAGCTAGCACCTGGGATTCCTGAAATGCTTCTCTGTGTCAATGAGGCACCTTGGTATCTTCCGCCTTCAACCTATGACTTTCTGGATACCCATAACCCCTCCACCCCCAGAACTATATAAGCTTTAAGTCGCCCCAAGTAACTTGATCTGCTTCCATGCAGCTGGTCCCAGTGTGTCAGCACTGCCATACATACTCACAGGGCTTCCAAACCCCCTTCAGTAGACTCTTCAGTAGACCTACATTCTCCAGAGGGCCTACAGAGGGCCTAAGTTCAGTGCCCAGCACTGACATGAGACCTCACAACTATAATTCCAGGTCTAGGGACTTTGGTGCTATTCCAGCCTGTACAGGCACTATACACATGCATGTAGGCAAAATCCTCATACACATAAGAAAATAAATCTTAAAAAAATAAATTACAGACATCCACCATGCCTGAGAAGAGTGCAGGACAGAGAGGCATAGTCCCCATGTGAAGGAGCCAGGAGATCGCAGCCCAGAGGGCTGTTCAACTGGGTCCAGAGCAGCCAAGTTAGAACACAGAATGTAGTAAGTAACTTGGGGTTATCAGTAGGAGGTAGCGGAGGTTAGGTAGTGGCCCATCTGTTGTGCTCTTTAAGGCACGTTAAAATGTAAAGGCTGAAAAAAAATAGTTCATCTTCAGATAATAAGAGCAGGCTGGGTTTCCTGAGAGCCTATTCACAAAACAAAACAACAGTAAAACAGAAAAAGTCCTTTTCCCCAGTCCAGCCCTCCGTGTCTAGCTAAGATAAAACCCATTGACACCTATGTTTATAATGACTGCTATAGTTTTGAGTTGCTCTGCTTATTGTAAAGGCTTTATGCCAAGAACAGAGTCTCAAACTGTTGCACTCTGTACAGGGTAAGGCAGTATCGTTCTTAACAGAAAGGTCCACTCAGGCCACATGCTGGCTGGGCCAAGATATCCCTGGCTCTGGACTGTGGGGTAAGAACACCTCATGCATTGAACCTGGATCCTGAAGCCTTGGGTCTTGACTTGCCCTCCAGGTCTTTGGGTGCCCATACTGAGCACTGGTAGGGCAAAGACAAGCCAGGACAGCCATCCATGGTCAGGGCATTTTTTCTATTCAGTGATGACCTTGAGCCTTCTGTGACTTCCTTTTTGCTTTCCCCTTTGGGAATTAGTTAATTGATGTAGTAATGAGTTAGATGATCCCCAGGTTGATTACCTCAGACTTGAAAACATGATTATAATTCAGCTCTCTGGATTTACCTAGCCAGTCACTCTTAATAGAGTTGTTGGGGAGAAGTGAACACATTTGTTAAGATAAGAACAATGGTGAAAGGGTGTTTTTCAGAATAAGACACATAAGCTCTTTAGCTTCCTATAGTCTGACTTACTGTCTACCACCTACTAAAGTTGATTGGTAATGACACAGGGAGCTGGACCTTGGAAAAGGACCTTAAGGCCTTCTGAGTCATCAATAGAGTTTTTACAACACATATTTGTATTCCATTCAGGTATTTAAACTCAGTCCATGATGTGTGGTGATCAAGAAAATACCTGGACACCCTATTTTCCAAAAATTCTACAAGATGAGAATCCTACAAAATGAGATCTCATTTTCTTTGTTTCTTGTTTGTTGTGGTCCTGGGGTTGAACCCAGGGGCTTCTCTCCCTAGACAAATTTACCATTGAGCACCCAAGCAGCACCCAACCACAGTATTGGTTTTTGCTGTTGGCTCTGTTTTGGTTTTGAGTGTTTATGTGTGTTTGCATGTGTATGGGCACACAAGTGTGTGTGTAAAGGTCAGAAGTTGATGAGTAGTGTCTTCCTCAATCATTCTCTGTCTCATATATTGAGACTGGGTCTGAACTTGGGCCCTCCCTCTAGCTGTCCTCTTGCTGCAGGGTCCCCAAACTTTGCCTCCTGGGTACTAGGACTAAAGGCAAACTACCATGCCCACTTGGGTATCAGCACTCCTGGTCCTCACTTTGTATAGCAGGAGCTGTAACCTGCTGACCCATCACTCAGCTCTGCTCTTGACTTTTGTATTACTTTATGCATAAAGGTATTCTGCTTGCAAGGAAGTCTGTCACCTCTTGAGTGCCTGGTACCTATGGAGCCCAGAAGGTTTCACACCCCCATGGTCTAGAGCTGCAGGTGCCTGTGACCTACCATGGGTTCTGGGAATCAGATCCAGGTTTTCTGGAAGAAGAACCAGTGCTCTTAATCCCTGAGTCATCTCTCCAACTCCACCCTATCCTAGAGTATTATTATTTTTCTTTCTTTTTTTTTTAAAGATTTATTCATTTATTATATATAAGTACACCGTAGCTGTCTTCAGATACACCAAAAGAGGGCATCAGATCTCTTTACAGATGGTTTGAGCCACCATGTGGTTGCTGGGAATTGAACTCAGGACCTCTGGAAGAGCAGTCGGGGCTCTTAACCACTGAGCCATCTCTCCAGCCCTGTTATTTTTCTTCTCCTTCCCTTTCTTCCTCTTCTTTCTTCTCCTCCTCCTTCCTTCTTTTGTTGTATGTTTTTGGAAACAGTGTTTTTCTGTGTTGCCTTGGCCTCTAACTGACCTGGAACTCACTCTGTAGACCAGGCTGGCCTCAAACTCGGAGATCCACTTGCCTCTGTCTCCCAAGTGCTAGGATTAAAGGCATGGACCACCATGCTCAGCTAGTATTACTTCTTCTTTTTTTTTTTTTTTTTTTTTTTGGTTCTTTTTTTCGGAGCTGGGGACCGAACCCAGGGCCTTGCGCTTCCTAGGCAAGCGCTCTACCACTGAGCTAAATCCCCAACCCCTTAGTATTACTTCTTAATAAAACGTGTACCTGATTTCTAAAAAGGTTGTTGAACTCTATCTGCAATAATAAATTCCTTCATAGCTATGACATAATCACACACCCTTTTCTGTGTTGTTTTGTCAACCCTTTTAAGGTTTTTTCTTTTATCAATTTTTAATATTTCATTTAAACTATTAAAAATACTAAATATTACACTTAGCTGGCATGGGAAGATACCATGATCACAAAGGTGATTTTCCCAGGGCAAGGCTTGTCCATTGCACTCCGGATGTACTGACCCCTGCAATTTCCCCAAATGAGAGGAAGCTCGACTACTTAATTTGTGGTAGTGAGGGACTGTGTTGCACTCTCCCAGAAAAAATAAAAAAAAACCTAAATATTTTTTGTCGGCTCTCCCCACCCCAGATTCTCTTCAAAATCAAAGTCTGTGGACAAATCAGATGAAGAACTCCAGTTTCCCAAAGAGTTCATGGAAGATTGGAGCACAATGGAGGTGTGTGTAGACTGCAAAAAGTTCATTTCAGAGATCATCAGCTCAAGCCGGCGCAGCCTGGTGTTGGCCAACAAAAGAGCCAGGTTGAAAAGGAAGACACAGTCTTTCTACATGTCCTCAGCGGGCCCCTCGGAGTACTGCCCTTCAGAACGGACTATCAACGAGATCTGAGCCCTGTGCCTTCCCGTTCTTTGTGTCCAGAGGCGGGCAGTGCAGCAGGGCTGCAGGACTGACTCTCTTCCCAGGGGTTTACTTCCCAGGCTCCGTCGGCAGCAGCTCAGGCTTGGGCTGTACCATGAGACACAGACTCAAGGCTGTATTCCTATCAGCTGATGGTACGCGGCAGGTCAGCCACTTGTTCATTTGCACTCAGAAAGCCTAAAACTTGATTTTGTGTATGTGAGTAGGGAAGCCAGAAACTTCCTTAGTTCGGTTCCTCAATGTTCTTCGGATAATTTCCTGACTAAGGCAAAAAGCTTCTTGTGTGTGAAGTCAGTCTGCTGGAGTGTTGACGTTAGCACAGTTGTAAGCAGTAAGTCACACTGCATTCCACACCACAGTGTCCCTATCTCATGCACAGACAGAGTGGCCCAAAGCCCTGCCACACACCGGCTCCCTGGGGTGGGCCAGGTTGGTTCAGTCTCACAGCACAAGTCTAGAAGGCCTTGATGATAATTCTCTTTTGGGGCTCTGCTACATCCAGTGCGGAACAATCATGTAAGCTGTACACTGCATGGGTAGCCACTTCTCTGAGCTCGGGGTCTGCCCAGGCACAAGCCTCAGTGTTTCCTGAGCTGCTAACAGGCCTATTGTGAATGTATTACGGTTTTGGATAGTTTTATAACACATGTCTAAGAATTAAGACTTTGTGGACGTTTGAGGAAAAAGGAAGACTACAGTTTTGTCAAGCAGCTGAGCAGGTGTGGTAACTGATAGGCTGTAACAGCAGGGGTGCCAGCAGAAAGGAGCTGTGTCTCCTACCTTTTCACCTACATTTTCCATAACTTTATAGTGTGGCCATCGTGACTAAATTAACCACAGTTTGGTACCTGAGTCTCAAACTGAAATTTATTTTTATAAATGAATTTTAAAAGAAAAACCTTGGCTGTTTTAAAATTTCAAGAAAATTAATCTGCTGCCATGCATAATTTTTTGATGCTTTTTGCACTAGTTGTCTTGTAAATGTCACTGAGTTTCTGATGAAGGGTGACTGACAGGTAGTGTTGTGTGCCTGAAATTCCTCAGCTCCTGTGACACATATCATGGCTGCCCCTCACTTCCACAAGCTTAGTTAGAAATAACCAGTCAACCAAATCACCACTAATGTTTGGAAAATGATGTAAAGCACATGCACAGTCTAACTCCTGAAAGCTATAAAAACCCACCATCGTAATCACCACTGATGACAGTTCTGTTTAATAAAAGGCATGACAGCTGCATTTCATACCAACATCCAGACAGTAACATTTCCCATTAAATTGACAGCAACACCTCAGAAATGCTCCAACAGTCATTTCTAATGCACTGGAATTTATAGTTTAGTAAATGGCTTTAAATTCCTTATACTGACGAAATAAACTTTACCAGTTGACTGATTTAATGCATGTTAGTAGTTCATCTGTATGCATGTAGAAGTGGGCCGCCAGAAAACCCTCACATTCCAGCTATTTTTAAGACTAAGAGCTGTAAAAATTGCAGTGTGTGAATTCCGTTTCTACAGTTTTCCTGAAGACCACCAGAACTTTAGACTGCAGTTAGGTGGGACCACTGCTGCTATGGCCCCAGGTCTGTATTCTAAAATGATCTCCTGGAAGGAAGCAAGGAAGAAGGAGTATACCTGTGTGGGTTTATAAGCATGCATATAGGGTAACATGCTTCTGCAAAATGGTGACTAGTGTTTGACTTCCCACGTAAGATACGGAGCCCACAACTCCACAAGTGAAAATTGTATTCACATTCACAACTCAGTGATCTAGTAACTGTCACACATTTGACTCCATTCCTTCAGGCGCACAGCACTGTGCACAGTGTTTTGAACATTACGGCCCCTTGTACCAGAACATCAGGATATAAATTCTTCAGCACATTAATGGATTTGCCAACTGTGTTAGGAGTTCAAGTATATGCCATGCCCAGTAAACAACCTGCAGGGAATAGTGGAAAAAATGGCAGGTGGCAAGGTAGAAATTACAGAAATAAAATTAACATTGTTTGGGAGACACCAAAAAAAAAAAAATGTGCATTTAACTGTGTCTTTTCTGCAAGACTGACTCTTCCCCTCAGCACTCATACTAAACTAGGGTTCCATAGGCTAGGGCTTTGGCCAGAGAGCGGGTGCTGCCAGTGTGGCTCGATTAAAGTCCTAGCTGACAACAGTTAGAGTTTCCTGCTCCTCCAGTAACCTTGTGCAGGGCCCCTTGTCCTGCTTCCCTGCTGTGTTGCTCTCTCCGATCAACAGTTGTTTATGGCTGACCCCAGAGTCCGATGCCTCTCCTGGATACAGCTGTACGTCGTTCCTGAGCCTCCAAGTGTGAGCACCAACCAGTGGTCCCATGTCCCTGAGGTCGAGTATGTAAAACTGCTGTAAATATTGTAACATACTCATTAATATTTGAAAGGCATTTTGTCATTGGCAATGGAAATTAATTCTCCCAAGATAAGTAAAATTAAATAATTGATTTGCACATTGACTTAATGACCTTAATTACTTGATTTCAAGTCTCTGACCTTTAAAATTAAACCCAAAAGTTATTATACAGTAATTCTTAAAATGATGTGGTTTTTTTTTTTTTTTTTTTGGTTCTTTTTTTCGGAGCTGGGGACCGAACCCAGGGCCTTGCGCTTCCTAGGCAAGCGCTCTACCACTGAGCTAAATCCCCAACCCCTAAAATGATGTGTTTTAAAGAGTGGTTAGTACCATGAACTCCCGCCATGAAATCCGCAAGATTTTATTTTCCTAACTGTACTATAGAGGACTGGACTTTAGGTGAGTGCAGGAGGCATGGAAGCTTTAACCTTTGTTGCTATTTGTTCAAATAAAACAGAAAATTTTACACATTTGAAGGACCAGTGTATGAGCAGAGGATGGCTGATATTCCAGGGGAGGTGACAGTGCTCAGTGTGCTCCACAGAGTGAGTATTTCAGCCAGGTGTGACGCCAGCATTTAGGTCCAGCATTCCAGGAGCAGAGGCAGAAAATCTGTGTGACTTCAGGGCCAGCCCGGTCTACACAGTAAGACTTGGTCTTTTTTTTTTTTTTTAAGGTATTTTATTTTAGAACTTATGAAGAGGGAAGATAAACTGGCTTTTATCATACCTTCTGTGTTGAATTCCTATTGTAAAATTGTGATGTTTCCAGGGATTAACAAGCTTTTAGATATCACTCAGGCTGTAAAGAAAAGGTAGGTTCTTGAAGCAGCAGTTTAAACATATTTGAAAGCCAAGTGGTGGTGGCTCACACCTTTACTCTCAGCACTCTAGAAGCAATGGCAGGTGGACCTCCAAGTTTGAGGCCAGTCTGGTCAGCAGAATGAGTTCCAGGACAGCTAGGGAGAGACTTTGTCTTCAAACAAACAACTTTATAAATACAGTTCCCAAGGACCAAACAAATTAAAACAGCTCCACCATCAGGGACTGCTGTTGTGAAGCTATGTGACTAAAGAGGGATTGCCAGGGACGGTGGAGCATCTGTGATTCCAGTGTTTGGGACACGGAAACAGAAGGATCGTGAGTTGAAGTTAGCCTGGGCAGTGTGGCCATGGTGCAGCAGCCGTGGTCCTCCGTCTTCCCTCCACTGTGTGCATCCACTTGGCTTGTCACCCATCGGCCATCTTAACAGGAGAGGGGGAAAGTGCAAACATGGGTCTCGGGTATCATTATCAAGAATGCTGCCCACATCTTTGGGAAAGGGTCTATCATTGCTTACCAACCAGACTAGGCTGATTTTCCACGTTTTTGTATACTTCTGTTGTTTCTATTGATAACCACCTTTAATCTTACCATGATGGTCAGATAGGATACAGAATGTTATGTCAGTTTTCTTATATTTGTTGTCTTAGTGTGTGGTCAGTTTTAAAGAAAACTCAGTAGCTTCTGGAAAGGAAGTATATTTCATGGTTGGGTGGAATGTTCTATAGATGTCTGTAAGGTCCATTTGATTTATGGTGTGAATGTCATAATTTCTAGGTTTAGTTTTTGTTTCTATGACAAGTCTAATGGTGAGTAGATGTTGGAAGTTACACACTATCTCTGTGAAGGTCAGTATGCAATTTGAGCTGTAGTGTTTCTTTTATGAACTTGGTTTGAAATCTATTTTGTCTGGTACTAAGATGGCTTCTTGGTTCCACTGCTTGGAATAGCTTTTTCCAACCTGCCCTTAATGGTGAGGTGAAGTGTGTTTGTTTCTTGGATATGGCAGAATCTCTCTCTCTTTGTCTGTCTCTGTCTGTGTGGGGGGGGGGGGCGTTGCATGTACGTGCGTTTCAAGACAAGATTTCTCTTGTCCTGGAATTCACTCTGTAGATTAGATTGGCCTCTAACTCACATACATCTGCCTACCTCTGCTTTCCAACTGCTGGGCATGCACCATGCAACTAAAGGCATGCACCACCACACCTAACTGGATCCTACTTTCTAATTCAGTCCGTTAGTATGTGTCTTTTTGATGTGAAATTGAGACTATAATAGTTATGGGTAGTTTTTATTGGTTCCTGTTATTTTGTTGTGTGTAGTTTTTTTATCCCTTCTGATTTACTGTTTGGCAATTATATGTTCCTTTTGTCTTCTTGGGTGTAGTTAACTTCTTCAGAGTGAAGTTTTCCTTCTAGTGCATTCTTAAAGCTGGATCCATCGATAGAAATCACTTAAATTTGGTCTTATCATTGAACTTTTTTTTCTTTCTCCATCAATTGTGCTTGATAGTTTTGCTGGGTATAGTAGTATGAGCTGGCATCTGTAGTATCTCAGACTTTGTAGAACATGCATCTAGGGCCTTCTGATTTTCAGACTCACCATTGAAAACTCAAGTGTTATTCTAATGGGCCTGTCTTTTGTGTTACTTGCCCTTTTCCCCTTCACTTTTTTTTTAAAAAAAGATTTATTTATTTATTATTTATTTATTTATTACATGTAAGTACAATGTAGCTATCTTCAGACACACGAGGGCATCAAATCTCATTACAGATGGTTGTGAGCCGCCATGTGGTTGCTGGGAATTGAACTCAGGACCTCTGGAAGGGCAGTCAGTACTCTTTTTTTTTTTTAATTTATTTATTTTATGTATATGTGTACACTGTCGTTGTCTTCAGACACACCGGAAGAAGGCATCGAATCTCATTACAGATGGTTGTGAGCCACCATGTGGTTGCTGGGAATTGAACTCAGGACCTCTGGAAGAGCAGTCGGTGCTCTTAACCACTGAGCCATCCCTCCAGCCCTCCCCTTCACTTTTTAATATTATTTCTTGCTCTGTACATTAAGTGTTTTGATTATATTGTGTATCATGGAGTATTTCTTTTCTGGTCCTATTTGGTGTTCTTGTACCTTATATTAAGGTACCTCTTACAAACTGGGGACATTTTCCCCCTTTGGTTTTTTTGAGACAGGATCTTCCTACATATTCCTGGCTGTTCTGAAACTCACCATGTAGACCATGCTGTCCTGGAACTCACAAAGATTGACTTGCGTCTGCCTCTGAAGTACTGGGATTACAAGTGTGTGCCACCACACCTGGCCAAATTGGGGAAATTCTTTGATTTTTTGTTAAAATATTTTCTGAGCTTTTGACCTTAGTTTTTTTTTTCTCCTTTCTCTATCTCTATTACTCATAGGTTTAATCTTCTCATAATGTCCCAGATTTTCTAATTGTTTTATGATTGGATTTTTTTTTCTTTGACTGAGTGTCTTAGTTAGAATTTTATTACTGTGAAAAGACACCATGACCATGGCAACTCTTATAAAGTAAAACATTTAATTGGGGCTGGCTTACAATTCAGAGTTTTAGTCCACTATCTTCGAGGCAGGAAGCATAATAGCTTCCAGGTAGACATGGTGCTAGAGGAGCTAAGAGTTCTGCATCTTGATTTACAGGCAGCCAAACTGACTGAGACACACTATCTAGACTTGGTCTTCTAAGACATCAAGCCTACCTTTGATCATAGTGGGTCAAAACAAAGCCACACCTACTCTAACAAGGCCTCGCCTTCTATAATACCACTCCATATGAACTAACCATCCAAATGCATGCATCTATGGGGCCATATCTATTGAAATCACCACATTGAATTATCCTCTGTGTGTGTGTGTGTGTGTGTGTGTGTGTGTGTGTGTGTGTGTGTGTGTGTGGTTTGTTTGTTTGATTTTTGAGACAAGGTTTCTCTGTGTCCCTGGATGTCCAGGAACTTGCTTTGTAAACCAGGCTGGTCTTGAACTCAGAGGTCTACCTGCCTCTGCCTCCTGGGTGCTGGGATTAAATGTATATGCCACCACCATCTGGCCATTTATCTTCCTATCTTCAAAACTTGAGATTTCTCTTCCTTGTCTAGATATTCTAAGCTTGTTTTATATTCTAAGCTTCTCATTTCCAGTTTTACTTTAGTTCAGGTTTTCTTTGACTCAATTGTTTGTCCCCATGTTCTTTCACTTAGATGCTAGTCATACTCTCTCTAAGGTCCCTGGACATGTTCATAATAGCTATTTCAAAGGTCTTGTGCTTCAGCTGAGTCTTGTCTCAGCCTGCTTCAGTGTTTCCCACTGCTGGAAGAGACATTTGCTTGACTATTCGTATATTCGAGGTGTTTGTTGGTCTTGTCTTTGTTCTGATCTTTTTTTTTTTTTTTTTTTCCAGAGCTGGGGACTGAACCCAGGGCCTTGCGCTTGCTAGGCAAGCGCTCTACCACTGAGCTAAATCCCCAACCCCTGTTCTGATCTTTGATTGCTGTTGCCCACCCTGAATCCTAAGCATGTCTGGTGGTTCTGGGATCCTTGGTACAGAGTACTTTCTCATCTGCAGATGCCACAAAAAATGGAAATGGACCAAGAGGAAAGGCTGAAGGGGGCACTGGGTGCCAGGGGGAACTGGGGTCCACAGCATGTCTGCAGGGCATGGATGGAGGTGGGATAGGATGAGGTGCTCCTGCAGAAAGGTGCAGTAGAATGAAAAGTAAGCCTAGAGAGAAGAGTGAGAGGCTGTTGGTTGAGATGGACCTCATGTAGCCCAGGCTGCCTTGAATTCCTGACTTTCTTCTTCTCCCGCCCAAGTGTTAGGATCACAGGTGGGCATCACGAGGCACAGCTCTGTGTGCAAAGTAGTTCACCTGATGATGGGTCTGGGATGCATCCTCACAGAGTCTGCTCACATGTGCAGTGAACTGCCAGCTGTAGCACAGAACAATGGCACGTGGAGGCAAGGCAGCTCAGAGGGAGAGCAAGGGCCATCTGCCAGCCACATCACCACCTGTGCCAGGACCTCAGCTTAGATTTCAGAGATCTTTCTTCATCAGAAAAGAGTACAATAAATAAACGAATGGAGTTAAATCTCCCTAAAAGAGGCTTCCTAGTCAGGATAGTATTATTTGAGGGAAAACTTAGAGTGACTGGATCGTTGTGAAAGGGAGGACCTACTGTACTTACATGCAGAGTGACATTAGAGACGACAATGGACCTATCTTCATCTGAAGGCTGCACTGGGCTGCAACTCTGCTTCCAACGTGGCTGCTTGCACAGCTAAGTGCGCTATGGGCCTTCTGGGCTCCTCAGTGACCTTACCATATGGCAGACTGAGTCACGGCACCACAGGCACTGCCTGCCTTACATGGCTGAGTGCAGCAGCCCATATACATGCAGACAGACAGCTCAGGAGAGGTCATGAGGCACAGCCTCCTGGGACCATCATGGAAGTGACAGATTGGTGCAGAATGAGACAGTGAGAATATGAAGCAGATGGATCTAAGGTCTTCCTAGGGAGGCTTTCTTGTCCAAATGGCTGCGCAGGAACCTCAGGAGAAAGTGTCTTAGTAGGAGTTTTATGTTGATGGAAATATAACTGTATATCAAGAGAGGAAAGCTGTCTGGTGGGAGAAAAATTGGTTTTATTTACAATGACCGAACACAGTGGGGCCCTTAGAAAACTGGGCACTGTGGGCGTCCATGTCTCTGCCAGATAGCCTGGAGTTGAGAGATTATTTTCCATAACCCTCTGAAAATAGCAAAACTATCCCAGCAGTAAGCTTGTCTGCCTGTGTGCTCTTACCAGCAAGTAGCACAGAATGTGAAAGAGCAGGATGGAGACCTACATGGATTCTGGGAAGTGCTGATTACTACTGGATGGTGTCACAGTTGACCCTTCTTACTAATGACTTCAAAGTTAACACAAAGAAAGAGTACCCTCGCCCACTGTGCAAGCTCTGTCACTACAGCTTCCTCAGCACCAGCAGCCCCATAGCCTGGGAGCCCCTCACTCTGCTCTGATGCTCACAGCCCTTTGGAGTATGTCTCCATGTCCTTGTTTCTTGCATGTTCAGCAGGCACAGGCCAACTGAGTTTTCTCAGATCACTGTAAAGACCAGATGATGCCTGGCTACCTCAAATTCCCAGCACAATCCAGTTTCAAATCCTAGGGATACCAAAGTTCTAACAAATGTTTCGAGCCTAGAATTGTGGCTCAGCGAGAGCACACCAAAGAAAAAGTGTTTGGTAGGCTCAGCCCTAAGGAAGCCCATAAGTTGGAGAGAAAATGGCAGAGAAAAGAGTTAGCAAACTTCCGGCTGGGGATTTAGCTCAGTGGTAGAGCGCTTACCTAGGAAGCGCAAGGCCCTGGGTTCGGTCCCCAGCTCCAAAAAAAAAAAAAAAAGAACCAAAAAAAAAAAAAAAAGTTAGCAAACTTCCATATCAACACTCAGGCCACCTGAATATGAGTTGAGTTGAAAGACCTCTTCAGAAGCTAAAACCCACTGGCACAGAGAGGTAATCAGACACTATGTGTGCACGTGCATGCATATGTGTAAAGATTTGTATTTTATGTGTATAAATGTTTGTCTGAATGTATATCTGGTACTATATGTTTGCCTGATGGCTAAGAACCAGAAGAGGGTATCAGATCCCTGGAACTGGAGTTACAGGTAGTTATGAGCCACCATGTAGGTGCTAGACACTGGGATCCTCCTGCTCTTTAAGAGCTGGGCCACATTTCCAGTCCTATAGATAGAATTTTGATCCCTAAACCAAATAGGTAGAGAAACTTTGAAAATGAATGCCAGTGATTCTCTACAAAGAAGCCTGCTAAGCCTCTTTCCTGGGTTCCAGAAGCCCAGCTTCTGAGAGGGAACACTATCTTCCCTTGAATGCTGGTCTAGCACTGTGTGGCTCTCCTCAAGAGTGGCAGCCACTTCAGATGCTTAACACACTCCTTACTTGCCAATACTATCTGATGATAGAACCTAGAAGCTTTCTTGTCATTATCCCTTAAACAACACACTGTAATAGTATTTATGTAATGTATAGAATTAGGTATTTTTTTCAAAGATTTTATTTATTCATTTTATATATGACATGTACACTGTCACTGTCTTCAGACACACCAGAAGAGAGCATCGGATCTTGTTACAGATGGTTGTGAGCCACCATGTGGTTGCTGGGATTTGAACTCATGACCTCTGGAAGAGCAGTCAGTACTCTTAACCACTGAGCCATCTCTCCATCCCAGACTTAGGTATTTTATCATTGAGAAAGTCTTAAAATTAAAAACATTGTCATTTCATGAAAAAAAAAAGCTGAAACAAATTGTCTTTAGAAGAATTTATAAGGACAAGTTATAGCACATGGACTCAGGCAGCCATGAGGCACCAAAGGAGGAGGGCAAGCCAAGATGAGTTTCACTGGAAGGGGTAGCCATCAAGGGTCCTGAAGGAAAAGCTGTCGATCCCCTCCATTATAAAGTGTGTCAGAGTTGCACATGAGTCTCAGGGAAACAGCCTTCAATTCCAAAGTAACTAAAGGATTGCCCTCTCTTACAAGTTTCTGGCAAGGGAGTGCCCTCCAAGGATTTCTGAGTGCCTTCTCTTACGGGTTTCTAGAAAGGGAAGTTAGTTTCTAGATCAAGGAGCTCCATCCAACATTAGCCAGCTCTCGTGCCCAAGAAGAATCACTAGGCAGGAAAGCACTAGATAAAAGCAACTTCATGGTTGTCTTGGGCTTGAGCATGGGACTGTTGTAACACCAAGTCCCATAAAGACTTCTCTCGTGAGTGATGGGAGAGATGACAGCAGTCGAGCTCTTCCAGAGGACCAACGCTCCATTCCTAGCACCCACTCAAGCAGCTCACAACTGCCTCTGGTTCCAGCTCCAGGAAGACCTACCCCCCACCAATCCGCCTGCTTCCTCAGGCGTCTGCACTCTTGTGACATATCCATAAATAAAAGTAAATCTTTAAAACAGCAGTTTGGTGACTACAAAGACAGCTCAGACAGTAAAGTGCTTAGCACACAAGCATGAGGGCCTAACTCAGATCCCCAGCACGTGTGGAAAACAGTCCGGCATAGTGGCAAGCAGTGAGGCCACTGGCTTCCTGGCACACCTTCCCTAGTGTGACAGCAGACAGGGACAGCACCCTGGCAGTAAGCCCAACTCAAGCCTCCGTCCCCTGCGTAGTCTCATGCACTCTCACGGCTGCAGCCCACATTTCTGAGTGCACAAAGGCCTGGCTCCACAGGCTCTCAACCCTGCCAAGACCGCCCCACTGTGGCACTTCCTAGAGACGAGTGGGGCTTCCTCACACACTATATTCTGGGTTTTGCCTGTTAGGCTCCTAGTTTGTGTTTTTTCTGTGGGTTTTGTTACTTTGGGGGTTTATGGGATCCTTCAGTGGAACATACTGGAATATGAGGCTGTCCTTTGAGATGTTTCTTCCAGGTACTTGAGCACTGACTAGCTGTGGAGTGGGATGTGTGAGGCTGATGTGATACTGTATTTTTTTGAGCTGACTTGTGTCTGTTTTCTTAACTTAAAATTAAGGTCTAGCTCTCGGTCCCATACTGAACTCGAGTTGGAAGAGGCATGCCCGGTCTCAAAATGGAGGTAAAACCACCCGCCCCCCAGCCTGACTCCAGCCTCAGTAGGCTGGAGTAGAGGTGGGGTTGGGGTTGGGGGCGGATGCAAAGGAGCCAGAGCAGTGAGGAAGCCGTTTATTGGTGGTTGAGCTTTGAAAGCACAGGTGATAGCTTAAGAGAACATTTTGAGAAATGGGGCACACTTACAGACTGTGGTAATGAGAGATCCTCAAACACAACATTCCAGAGGCTTTGGTTTTGTGACCTACTCTTATGTGGAAGAGGTGGATGCTGCAATGTGTGCTCAGCCACACAAGGTTGATGGACGTGTGGTGGAACCAAAGAGCTGTTTCTAGAGAGGATTCTGTAAAGCCTGTTGCCCATTTAATGGTGAAGAAAATTTTTGTTGGTGGTATTAGAGAGGATAGAGAAGAATATAATCTGAGAGACTACTTTGAAAAGTATGGCAAGATTGAAACCATAGAAGTTATGGAAGACAGGCAGAGTGGAAAGAGAGAGGATTTGCTTTTGTAACTTTTGAAGATCAGGACACAGTTGATAAAATTGTTGTTCAGAAACACCACACTATTAATGGGCATAATTGTGAAGTGAGAAAGGCCCTTTCTAAACAGGAGATGCAGTCTGCTCCATCACAGAGAGGTCACGGAGGTGGACCTGGCAACGTTATGGGTCATAGAGGAAACTTTGGTGGAGGAGGAGGCTATGGTGGTGGAGGTGGTGGCAGCAGAGGCAGTTATGGAGGTGGCAATGGTGGATATCATTGATTTGGAGTTGATGCTGGCAACTATGGTGCTGGTTCTAGTTACAGTAGTAGAGGAGGTTATGGAGGTGGTGGACCAGGATGTGGAAACCAAGGTGGTGGATATGGTGATGGTGGAGGACATTATGGTTACAATGGAGGAGGAAAGTTTGGTGGAGGTAACTATGGTGGTGGTGGGAACTATAATGACTTTGGAAATTATAGTGGACAGAGACAGTCTAATTATGGTCCCATGAAGGGGGTAGTTTTGATGGCAGAAGCTCAGGCAGTCCCTATGGTGGCTATGGATCTGGAGGTGGAAGTGGTGGATATGGTAGCAGAAGGTTTTAAAGTAAAACAGAGACAAATGGAAAAAATTAAGGTCTAACCTCTTATAACACTAGATCATAAACCATTAACTCTTATGATGATGAATCCCAAAAGGAAGGAGGGTTGTGGAATCCACTTCCAACTAAAACAGAAGTTATAAAGCCAAATGGCTTTACACAGAACAAACATTGAACACAACTATACTCCTTAATTTGATTGAACTTCAAACAAGAATTACCTACTTTTCTCACTGCTGTGACAGGAGGCAGCTTATGGGTTTGACACAGTTCAGAAGAGTATAGTCCATTGTGGCTGCAGAAGTGGTGTGGTCTGAGGTGCCAAGCAAACAATGAGAACCCTGCACTCTGGTGGCTTTTGCCTTTCCCCAGTTGCCTGTGGGGGGAATGGTGCTGCCCATGGTCAGAGGAGGTGTCCTTTCAGCCAAACGGTGGCTAACCCAGTGACTGTGGCAAGAAGCCTTCAGTGACCTCAGGAACTAAGGCCTAGGCTCTTGGCAATGAGTTCTCAAAGGGGACTTTTCAAGACACTGTTGTTTAAAAGTAGAAAAGAGTCAGTCACAAAAATAGTTATAGTATGAACCAGGTTTAATGAAAGAAAAAGACATAGGAATAGTCATAGGAAAGTTCTAGAGGGGTCTAAAAATAGTGAGTGGACCAACAGAGGGAGAGCAGAAGTCTATACTATTCAACAGATTCAGTACCTCTTTTTAAAACTACAAATATGGAGTGTGTGTGTGTGTGTGTGTGTGTGTGTGTGTGTGTGTGTGTGTGTTTTAAACAACCTTGATGGTAGGAAGCCAGACCTGACAGACTCGTAATTCATAAGAGGTGGAAGAAGATGGAGGAAGCCAGCGCATTTATAGTGAGTTGAAGGCCAACTGAGTTACATGAGACCTTGTCTCAAAACAGAATACAGTAGGCAGTACCTCATGCCCACGTCCCTGACTGAAACACTGACAGACTAAAGACCACAAAAAAATGAGGAACACAGAAACTCTGAGGCAGGAAGGCGATGTAGGTATGGGGGAGGGGCTTCAGTCTAGGACAAGATCACAAAAGCACTCATACCCCAGCAAGACCCAGAAGCCCAGGCTACAGAGAGGGAATTAGCTGGACAGCTCCTGGTACCTAGCAGGAGATTCCCACCTTCAGGGACAACCAGGCTTGTCAGGAGAACCTGATGAAAAGACAGTTGGAACTTGACAAGGATTCCATGACGAGCATGGTGGTACAGACCTGTGATTCCAGCACTTGAGATGCTGAGGCAGGAGGAATGCCATGAGTTTCAGAGCAGCCAGGGCTACCTACATAGCAAGATCTGTCTCAATAACAACAACCAAAAAGAGTCAAGCATTGCGGCCCAAGTCTGTAATCTCAGGACTTGGGAATGGGGAAGCAGGAGGAAGAGTTCAAGACCATCTTCAGTCACACAGAGTTCAAGGCCAGTTTTGAGTTTGAAAATCCCAGTTGCTGCTGGAACTCATAGTGGCCTGTGTAGAGAGCTCCTGAACTGTTTTTGGATGCAGTGCATGATGGGGACCCTGAGGGCTAGAGAGCAATTTCTCATTCTCCTTCCCAGAGGCAAGTGGGACACTATAAAGGACATAGGGTCACCAGGAACAGAGGACAACAGCCAGGCCCCTAGAGAAGGTTTGCAGGATCTACCCCAGCTTAGCCTGCAGGGCATGAGGAAAGGGGAGCTCTTCTCTTGGTGGAGTGTCCAGAGCCAGCACAAAGAAGTGACACTCCTTCCAGAAGCAAATAAAAGCTTAAAACCAACATGGGCAGTACAGCCTAGCACAGGACCTACAGCAGAGCCCAGCAGACGAGGGCTCCACGCCACTCCCGAGAAAGAGCCTCTCACAAACAGCCTCGCAGAGCTGGCGCCTTGGCCTGATGCTACACTGGGAGGTTATCGTGGACAAGGAGGATTCCAGCAGATACCTCTTCCAGACTTGGCGGGAGCCACTCCACACTTGCCTCTCGTCTTATTTGTCCACACTTCCTTCTTTCCTTTCTTCTTTGACTCTTTTTGGTGAGACATCTGAGTGAAGAGAGGGGTGGGTTAGCTCTAGTTGATGAAGAAACAACCTGCAGAGCTTAGACATCACATCAGGGCTCGCTCACGCGCTCTCTCTCTCTCTCTCTCTGTCTCTCTCTCTGTCTCTCCCTCTGTCTCTCTCTCTCTCTCTCTCTACACACACACACACACACACACACACACACACACACACACACACAGACCTGCACACAGCTCCCACAAGCTCAGCTCAGATTGATGCTTAGAGACCCCAAAGCAGGTCTTGGCCTTGGATTCAAGGGAAACTTCTCTGCCATGTTTTGTTGACAGGAAAAAGCAAGAAAATCTTAAAGATACCTCAAACCCCACAGCTTGTTGGCTGAGGGAAATGAGGAAGCAAACATGACTGGAGGCAACAGAGGGATGCAAGCCACCACTGTCAGCAGGGACATTCAGGCAGGAAGTGAGGAGGTCTCACCTAAAGGGAAGTAGGATGCTCTCTGTGAGGACATAAGACAAATGCCAACCAATTAAGTGTCAAAGATCTGAGGGCTGAAGAGACCAAGGAACATCTGTGAGGAGCTGCTTTTGCCACTACAGTGATGAGTGAACAGGCACAAAGCATTCTTCATAGAGACGTGTACAAACGGGTTGGTGCTCAGAGGTAGAGGGCTTACCCAAGCCTAGCAGGCGTGAGGTCCTCAGTCCACTCCCCAGCATAATAAAAATAATAACAATGAATTGTTTTTCAAGAAGTACAAATTTTACCAAGACGAAACACTCCAGATTAAATTTGCTGATAACACTGTGAACCTAATCGCAGAGGCTCTTCAACAGCCATGACAGTCCTGAAGAATGTTCAGACAGCCAGGTGCTGAGACCTCAGGGAAGCAACTGCTACACCGCCTTCCTTCCCAGACTCCGGCTGGCAAGAGCTTAGGTGTTTCCTGGAAAGAAGCCTTGGCACAGACTAAGGGCAAGAAAAGGGTGGAGCTGTCCACTGTGACAGACAGTATGCAGCAATCTCTCATGCACGCCATGCACACAGGTAATGAAAAGCTAAAACTGTACCAGGTTAAGAAGTTTCTGTGACTGCCCCTTGTGTCACCAGGCATGGGTGCAGACCTGTTAGCTTATGGCGCTCTCGGAATGTTCAATTATCCACTCAATGGCAGCCCACCCCTGCAACAACACAGAAGGACTTCAGTTCTTGCACATGCAGGAGGGAACTGCTGTGGTAAAATGTACCAATAATCTCCCTGAACCATGGACAATGAGGTGGTCTGAATAAACATGGCCCACACAGGCCCATAGGGAGTGACACTAACAGGAGGTGTAACCTGTTGGAGTAGGTATGGCCTTGCTAGAGGAAGTGGGTTGTTAGGGGTGGGCTTAGAGGTCTCAGAAGGTCAAGCCAGGCCTAGTGGGCTCACTGCCTCTTCCAGATACCGCAAGTGTAGAGCTCTCGGCTGCTCTCCAGCACCATGTCTGCCAGCACAATGCCATGCTTCCTACTATGACAATGGACTAATCCTCTGAACTGTAAGCCAGCCCCTATTAAATGTTTTCCTTTTAAGTCTTGAGATGGTCACTGTATCTCTTTAAGCAATAGAAACCTTAACTAAAACAATCCCCATACGCAAGCTATTCAAGCTCAGAAACACAATGGGATGTTTCCGATACCTAAATTTCTCTAGAGTTAAAGAATGTACCAGCTTGAGCTGGTCATCTCAAGGTCAACACCCTCTTGGAATAACACAGCCAATCCACATCTGAGAGAGACCTAAGACATCCCAAACTCCCAGAGCCAAACTGCCGTGTGGAGACCAGAGAGACCAGGATGAACTTCAAAGCAATAGTAATACTTACTGGGACAGATGTCTTTCCCCTCAGAACCTGGCCAGCCCTTCTGTATCTCTATAGAGCTGGAGGGGGATTCTATGGCCAGAGAAGCTCAACTACAAAGATCCTAGTCCTCAGGAGGACCCAAGGACCAGACACGTCCCCACTTCACCTGGCACATAACCATGGAGTATACCAGGGCCCTCTACTGAGGTGTGCACCTTCTTGGCATTGGAGGATATCGTGGTGGCCATTAGACTTTCCAGGTAGCTCCCAAGGCTGATCCCCTTCACAGTGATGATGGCTTCTTGAGTGAGCACAGTCCTTCAGAAGAGCAGAAGTAAGTGGCTGACCAACCCCAGGAGGGAGGCTCCACCCACCCCGGTTGTTCAGTGTGTCCCAGGATGAGGTGACTCACTTTTCAGGGTTCTCTGGATGAGGCGTGTACACCAACCTCTCATTCACTGACACCAGATTCGTGAGCGTGATCTTTAAAACAAACACACACACATTAAAAGAAAACACCACTGGCTTTAGGGACACCACGGGGCGGCTCCTTTTGATGATGATTATAGATCTCTCCCTACACCCGAGGCAGGATCTACCTTCAAGGTACCCATCCATCGCCAAGCCTGTCACCAGCTGTAGGCTAGAGTCCACTCAGTAGCCAAATTTCCAGCCCTCATGGACTCTCTAAATGCCGGGATCTGCACAGAAGCATCAGCAGCCTTGTCTCCAGTCAGTCCTACTTCCTTCAGCAAACTAACTTACTGTTTGTCTTTTCTATTAAAACCTTCCTAGAGCCAGTGAGATAGCTCAGCAAATAAAGGTGCTTGCCACATGGGCCTACCAACATGAGTTTGATTCCTGGAATCCACTTAAAGAAGAAAGGAGAGAACTGACTTCATAAAGCTGTCTCCTGACCTCCACATGCATTCAGTGGCATGCTCACATACAGTAATAAAAATTAAAAATAAAAAAAAACTACCTAAAAAAAAATGCCTCTAGACTATCCTGGTGAGCAGAGCTCGCTACAGCACTACGGCGTTCCATTTGTGTGTGGCTAATGAATGCCCAGGATGCAGACTGGAGAATGGCACCAGGGAAACAGGAACGACGTTAACACACAGGTTGTCTCTTCAAAGAGAGAGATGCATAACCTGTTTTCTGCCTAGAAGGCTGGGAGCCAACATAGCTAATAGCCTGGTGACTTTTGTGCTGTCTGTGGCACTGACTACACAGGATCCTCCTCCTCCTCATCTTGAGCTTGTTTTTCTCAGTCAGACCACAGGAAGCTATCCTTACGGACAATGTCACTTGTTCTTTACAAAGAGATCCGATGTAGTCCCGTCTTAAGCTTTGTCATGCATTGAGTTCATTACCACTGGAAAACCTCACCAAGTTGTGCTGTGCTAAATATGTCTCAAACTACCTGGGGTCAGACTCTCAAAGTTTGAACCAATACCAGCTACTGAGTTCTGTTGAACCCAACTGCCTTCTTGTCCCCCGGGATTATCACTTCTGGCTGTGGTGTGCCAGCCACCTCACACTCCACCACTGTGACTCAGGACAGACTGGGTTCGATCATGGCTGTTGCTTTATCTAACTGTTCACACTTTGTGAAAATTGTGTGCACTTCCGTCTCATTCTTCATCCTATTTGTATTAATACAAGAAAACTGAACACATTGCATAACATTCAAATCAGGGTAAGAAGTGGCTAATCCCACACTAGGAAGATCTCTTGGCGTTCCAGGTCAGCCTGGTCTACGTACTTAGTTAGACCCTGTATCAAAATAAATAAAATTTAAAAAATCAGCATAAACATTTCTGATTCCTCAAATATTTATATCTTTGTGGTAGAGACATTCTAAATTTCTAAATATTTTCTTTTAGTTCTTTTAATACACACACACACACACACACACACACACACACACACACACATACCTGGGATATCTGAAGGATATCTGTGAGTTCCAAGCCAGCCTGGTCTTCATAGCAAGTGCTAGGCCAGCTGGAGCTACATGGTGAGACCCTGTTTTATGATTACGATTGCGATTATTATTATTTATAAAATACACTTCCTAAAAACAAGTGCGCTCAGAGCGAGCAAAAGGCAAGCTGGAAGTACGGTTTCAGGGAGGCGTTACGCACCATCGGGGAGCAACATTAAGCACCTTCTCATCCTAGACCACTGCTTACATTGGTGGAACACAGCTCCATTTTCCTGGCAGCGGGATCCACGACAGAGCGCTCTTTGATGTACGTCAAGGTCCTGTTGGCTCCCAAAATCTAAGAGACGATAGAGTAGAGCACCATGCTAAGGACCAGTTATGCATTTCCTTACAACAAACCCTCTATGGATTCAAAGACGGGCAAAGAGATCAATCCCCCAGCAGATATTAGAAAGTGGAGCTAAGAGTTTAGAACATGAGAACGTTTCGACAAAACTTGAACCAGGGAAACCTGAGATCCGAGGAAAGAGGCTCCCTGCCGACAGTTTTGAAGGCAAGAATCGGCCTGCGGGAATGGTTTCCACATCCTACACACAATCCAGGAGTGGCAAAGGAGCCCCAAGGAGACCCTGGGGCTATACAAGGGCCTGCACTTGGAGTAGAGAGAAGGTCTACATTCTCACAGCTCTCCACCCGACCCCATCCCACCCCCATTTTTTGGCTCTAAAAGCGAGTGTAGGCTGAGTTGTGTCTACCCGAAGCGCACATGTAAAAGGTGTAACTGCAAATGTGGGATTCTGCGCCTTCACATGTGTCACTGAAGAAAGGTCACCCAGCTCACCTAACCCAGGGGGACTAGAGTCCTTCCCAGACAACAGAATGGGATCCATGGACAGTCTAAGGAGAAGGGGGGAGGGGCTGCAGAGACCCACTCTACCCAGCCATTTGTAGCATCCGACCACAGTAAGTGCCTGCGGCCACCCAGGGAACACGCAGGGAATTCTCACCGCACGCACGAGGCCAGGCAGCCCCCATTCGGTGCTGAGCAGGCGTAGGCTGTGCAGGCGCCCATAGCCATCCACGCTGCGCTCCAGCACATCCACACCCACCACGCACGGGTTCATCGGGTTAGGGTACTTCCGCATGGCTGCCTTGATCACCGTGTCCCAGGGATGGCTGTCAAGAGAACACAATCAGTATAGGAAGTGGTCCTGGGGCTCAGGTTCCCGTGTTTACTCCGGCCAGGCTGTCCTGGGTGCCGTCTAAACCCGTGTCTTCTGGCCGGGGGTCCAGGGGCGCTGCGAGGGGTGTCTGTACTGAGGCTACACGGGTTCATCAAGCTTAGTTGATCTCTGGCTTTTCCTGTCCAGGTCCTCCTCCTGTCCACGGAGGCAGAAACCTTTTGTGGGCACTTCTCAACAGTGAGACCAGCTCCCTATTTGCACCTCGCTGCAGTCCTCAATGCAGGATGGCCCCTGACTTCCCGTTGGGTTCATGGCCTTACCTAGGATGGCCTGGCTATCCGGCAGAATACCAAGGAATCTTAAGGATGTCCCAAGAACTCCCCAAGGTATCCCTTTTAGAGTCACACTTCTCTAAGTCAGAGCTTAGAGCTAAAGGGTGAAGAACTTTCCTCCTAATTTACCTCTTGCTCTCAGAGATGCCAAAGCCTCAGACAGCAGTCTACTCCTGTCCAGAGCAATGCCCTTGGTTAGGATGGACCTAACCTCAGACCTCAGACCCCTGAGATGGAGCAAAGTTAAAGGAGCCATCCTTCCAGATGTTCAACATAGGCCTTCCCCCACTGCTGAGAACTACTGTCAGGTCAGCTAGCCTTCCCTTCCTTCCTCTTACCTGTCCTGGAAGTCTCCCTTGCAAAGAGGAGTGTATCACCACCATGCCATCATATCTCTTTCTGACTCAGACTCAAAGATAAACAACTTGTTTACTTGCAGCAAAATAACCACAGAAGTTATTGTAGATATGTGTAAGTTATAAATTGTATTTTGTTGTTGGATTTTTGGATTTCAAGACAGGGTTTCTTTGTGTAGTCCTAAGTGTCCTGGAACTTCCTCTGTAGACCAGGCTGGCCTTGATATATGTGCCTGCCTCTGCCTCCTTAGTGCTGGTATTAAAGGTGTGCTCCTCCACCACCACCTGGATGTGTTGTGTTTTATCCTCATGTTTATATGTGTACCCATGTGTATCTGGTACCCATGGAGGCTAAAAGAGTATCAGATCCCCTGAACAGGAGTTACCTGCTGAGAGCTGTCCCTAAAGCTATGTCTAAGGTGACAAAACCCAGCCCCAGCCTTCATCCCAGCAGGGAGGCAGAGGCAGACAGAAGAGATCTGGATTTGAGGGTAACCTGGTTATAGAGCAAGTTCCAAACAACCAAGGCCACATAGAGAAACTGTGTATGGAAAAACAAAACATAAAATTAAGCAGCAAATTCTAGGCACAAAGTGCACCCACTGGCTAAGAAAACAGTACTATACAGCCAGCGTGCAAACCTCGTACATTAGGAGCTGAGAATGGCACGGCTGGCTGTAGGCATCTGAGCTGCTCGTGGAGGGGCTGCTGCTCATTAGCCTGCAGGAAGAAGCTGCAAGGGCACAAAGCTCTCTCTGGCAGATAAGAAGCTGAATGGAGGCCAATCTCCAGAGGCAAAGTCCCAGCTACACAGAGACTGGGGTGACTGTGTCCTATCCCAAAGGAAGGGAGGCCTCTGCCAACCCCCATTCCAGAATGGTCCCAAGCATCCATAGCAAGGTCTGCCTGGAACAACGAAGCAATGGGAGGACTAATTCTGGCTTCTGTGCTGTATTATAGTTCTTTGAAGGAAGAGAACAGAGAGAGACAGAAAGAGGGAGAGAATGTATACGAATTATTTGATTATATATATTCAAGGGGATCTGTTGGATTGGCTTACATGATCCTATCTAGGTAGCCCCCTCAGTGGCTGTCTCACTGGAGAGGCTGAGAGGCTGGTACCTGCTCAACCCACAAGGCTGATCCCAGCAGTCCCCATCTGGTGCTGAATGCCTAGAGGACAACTACAGAGCTGCTGGTCTTCAAGGCATTGGAATCTTGAAGAACTGATCCTAATGTCGAATGTCCATGGAGGAATACCATATCGACAGGAAGGATGAACTTGCCAGCAGGAGTGAGAGCAAGCAAGCAGACAGAATGCGAAGCTCCCCTTTTTCATGTCCTTTGATCTGTGTAGCAATCAGAAGATGCTTCTCACCCTTGTGGTGTGTCTTCTGCTTCAAGTCATCTGGTCAAGAAAGTCCCTCGAAGGAGTGTTCAGTAGCTTACACTTCAGTTGACCTGAGGTCCAGTAAATTCAGCAATGAAGACTCATCGCACATGCTAAGGAGCGAGAGTGTCTAAGGGGGAAAGAAGCCCAGGCAATAGCAGGGTGGTAGAAACCAGTGTCCAAGATCTGCCTAAATCAGCCAGGCAGTGGTGGCACAGGCCTTTGATCCCAGCAGAGGCAGAGACAGGCAGACCTCTGTGAGTTCAAGGCCAGCCTGGTTTACAGAGCAAGTTCCATTACAGCCAAGACTACAAAAGAGAAGGCCAGTCATGAAAAACAAGACAAAAACCAAATCAAAACAAACAAACAAACAAACAAACAAATGATTTGTCTAAGTCATTTAGTAAAAAGGCCAAGGTGCGAATACAACATAGAATCAATCGCGCTATGAGAGGAAGTTAGCCCAGAAGATCCACCAAGGATCCAGGATTCTGCTCTTCCCACTCTTGCTTATTTCTAGAAGTTGTAAGTTTGGAGGTTAAGAGGCAGTCACAGGACTATCAGCTCTATCCTACCTCCAGTGGGTTCTGCAGAGCGTGGGCCGCACCCTGGGGATTCTGGACCTGGCTGTCACAATGTGACTGGGACAGTACTAGCTTTTACCATATCAATATTTCTACTGATGACTCTTAGAGCAGTAGGGGAAAGTACTGGGCTCTCCCAGCAACGCAGGCTCCAAACCGCAGTCTGTCACACTGCTGCTCACACACGCACTTAGGGAAACAACTCAGGATTCTCTAAGGAGTAGGTGATGAAATGGTAAAGTGGTTAATCTGATCATCACTTGACCCTGAGGACTCTTCTCTTTGACAATCTGCAAGAGAACAGGAAGCGTGCCAGAAATATCTGCGCAGGACAAGCCGATCTCAGGCTGCCCTGGGTATGTCAGGCAGCTGTTCTGTTGAGAGCACACACAACAAGCTGCCTCTCAACACCCCTGCTTGCCCTTGCAGGAACAATGCACAAACTGTTCGCTCAGATTTGGGGACTTGGCGGGTGTTTTCTGGGAAGTGAAGGGAGCGAGCCTGTCACTTTAAGGCAAACATCTTTAGTGTTCGTTGTCCAAAGATAAAACCTGGGCTTCTGAATGAAAGCTGGAATCTTAGGAAACTTGTATCCATTACCATGAGCATGACCAGCCCACACTACAAACCTGGGGGGCTCACACACACCCACAGGACGGATGCACCACTTTCTGGTCATGCTGTTCTCAGTCACAGCAACAGAAACCCTAACTGAGGTCAGACATATTCATGTTTTACAACTCCTTATCTGTGTGATGCTGGACTCTACCCATACACCCTAACAAAGGCTATACATTACAAAACACCAGATACAGGCGTAGATAAGAGAGTCAAACTACAGAAATACAGGAATCGTGGATATTGTTTTTAAAGTACCAGAGTCTCCCAATTTCTGCAAAATAGTTATGTTTTTGATTTTTTTTTAATTGTTGACAGAGGGTCTCATATATACTCAGCTGACCTTGAACTCCTGATTTTCCTGCCTCTACCTCCCAACTGCTGGGACTACAGGCATGTACCATTAAGTCAAGCTTTTGGGGTTGGAGACTGAACCCAGAATTCATGCATTCAAGGCAAACATCCATCATCCTCATCCCAATTTTTACTCTAAATTGTATAGTAGTAAGTAGTAGAGGCTTAAAACCAGGCATGATGGCGCACTCAGGAAACGGACACAGAAGCATCACGAATTCAAAGTCATCCTTAGCTCCATAGTGAGGACAGCCTGGGCTACATGAAACCCTGTGTCCAAAACCAAAAGGGAGCAGGGTTACTATTGTTTAATGTAAGGAATTAATATTTTAAAATTTCAATTACAATTTCTAATGGTAATATATAGTTAGTTGGTTCTTTTTTAAGATAGGGTCTCTGTATGTTTTAAGACACTTCCTCCTAAATGCTGGGGTTACAGGCTGTGACACTATACCTGGCTCTCTGATATAGTAATTAATATAAGATATAATCAACATAAACAAAACTGAGGGCCTCAATATCTCCAAGATTCAGTCTATGGCCACTTGTCTCTGTGCCTGGGACAAGGCAGAACACAATGACAAAGACTATGGAGAGATGGCTCGGGGGTTAACAGCACTGACTGCTCTTCCAGAGGTCCTGAGTTCAAATCCCAGCAACCACATGGTGGCTCATAACCATCTGTAATGGGATCTGATGCCCTCTTCTGGTGTGTCTGAAGACAGCTACAGTGAATCCATATACATAAAATTAAATAAACATAAATATATTTTAAAAAAGAATAAAGTAGTAAAATATTTTTTAAAAGATCATGGAGTACAGGAGCAGCTCCCCTCAAGACAGAGAGAGCAGAAAGAAGTAAGAGAAGGAGTGAGGGCCAAGGCACACTTCAGGGGACTCCCTCCAACAAGATCCCAGCTTACATGGGTCCACCATTTCCCATTCTCAATGTAGGAGATCAATATTAGGTCAGAGAGCTCACAAACTCATCTCCTTTGGCAGTGGTTCTCAATCTCTGGGTCACAACCTCTTCGGGGGTCATAGATCAGACATCCTGCATATCAGATATTTACATTACAAATCATAACAGTAGCAAAACTAGTTAGGAAGCAGCAATGAAAAGAATTTTATGGTTGGCGGTCACCACAACACGAGGAACTATATTAAAGGGTTGCAGGATTGGAAGGTTCAAAGCCACTGTATAGAAAAGCTCTTGCAAACATACTCAGAGGCGTGCCTTACCAATCTCCGGGTGTCTCTCAATCCAAGATAACCGTATTGGCCATCACAGGCCGTAAGTACAGAACAAGCACATGTGTCCTTTCATAAGATAGGGCAAATTATCGCATTCATAAGGTAGGTTATACGGCTAGTGTAATCAAGGTATATGTACATCAACTTATATCCATATGTATCAGCTTAGAGCTCAAAAACACACATGATTGGAGGAAAAAGAAACTGCCAAAGACCCTTGCGGGATGATGTCGGTGATCCCTATTTGGGAAAAACAAACCACATTATGCGGATTTACACATAGGCATACACGTATGTGATGGCGTGGATGCTGGCATGTTTACATGTGTCAGCATGTTTTCGACATTTGCCATCTCAGTTGCCTTTGTTGAAAAGAAAAAGAAGAGATAAAACTGAGAAGGTAAAGTGGACATTTTCTGCCTCTCTGGAAGGTTACTTCTTTCCCAGCTCCTCACTAGAAAGCAAGCTAGCTGTAGGTTTTTCTCAAAGCCCCACTACCATGAGTGGGTGCTGATGGCCTGCCAGAGTCTACTGCTGCCCTTATTCTGGAGGGGCATGTGGTCTTCCTGTGAGCTTCTCCCCGTGAGCAGTGCCAGGGTCAGGCACTGGCAGGGGACCTGGGTCATAAAACAAAGAACCAACACATGCTAGCTACCATATGGGTGAGCCTCAAAAATGATGATGATGATGACGACGACGACGACGACGACGACAATGCTTATCACAAGACACCAGACACAGGAAAGCACTTATGATGTTGACTATTTATATAAAATATCCAGGAGATAAATCTACAGGAACAGATCAGTGGTTCCTCGGGGCAGGAATGGGGAGGGAGTACATCTCCCACATAAAGTTCAGTATATCTTTAGACGATAACAGGAATGTTCTAAAACTGGACCACCACAGTGATGGCTGCACAATCTGCAAAAAACTAAAAATGACAAAAACCAATTTCTGTAACTGTACTAAAAATTAGTCAACTATATAATATATTTAAAGTTTTTCTCATGTTCTCTTTCACATGTATGAGGGTGAGTGCTGTGCGTGGGGTGTGCGTGCCTGTGGAGGCCGGAGACCGATGCAGAGATCCTCTTACCCCTTTTCACTGAGGCAGGGCAGTCCTGCCAGCTAGCTTGCTCCAGGCATCCCCATCTCCATCTAACCAAGCTAGACTCACAGGCCGGCCTCTCCAATCACTGAGTTGCCTGAGTTCTGGAGATCTGAACTACAGCCCTCACGCACTCATGGCAAAGACTAGCCAGTGAGCCATCTCCCCAGCCCAGAACTGTAGAATACACTTTTAAGTGGATGACTTGAGGCCAACAAGATGGATCGGCTGCTAAAGATGTCTGCTGTCAAACCTCGAAATCTCAGTGGGATCTCCTGATCCACAAGGTAGGAGCTGAGAACCGAATCCCCCATGTTATCTTGACCGCAGCTTGCGCTTGAGTGCATGCACATGCGCGCACACACACACACACACACACACACACACACACACACACACACACACACTAATTAATTAAATGTAATTTTAAAATTATTAAAAAGAGCCAACCTTAGTGTCACATGTATTTAATCCCAGCACTGGGGAGGCAGAGGCAAGCAGATCTATGTGAGCTCGGGGCCCTCCTGGTCTAAGTCCACACAGTGAAACCCTATCTCAAAAAAAGAAAAATAATCTCCCCCAAACACACACACATTAAAATGAGTGGTAACACATTACAGATTACAAAATGTAAATAATAATGATTTAAAAAAAAAAAGAACGGACGCTGCAAAAATGGTCAAAATTGTCAACAGTGATTTTCCAGTGGCAGTCAACATTTCAGGACCCTTAGGGTAACTCTCAGCCGGCCCAAGTCAATACTCTTGGCATCTCAGCATTTGATGACTTTCTACCCGTCTCTGCTTCTGGCCCGTACAAATCATGTCTGAATCTTGGGGAAACCTTCAGAAAGCCTGCCAACTTTTCCAAAAATCTACATACCACCTGTCTAAGGTTCCATATTTAAAAGGGATTTTTTTCTAAAGGCGGATGCTATAGTTCAATGATGGAACACTTTTCTAGCAAGCTCGAAACACTGGGTCGGGGCCCAGCACCATCGAAAAATAAAAATAAAGAAGCCAGGAGTTCTGAAGCCAGGTGGTCAATTTTTATTAGAAATTTTACACTTTAAAGGACAATGGACGACAGTTCTGTTTCATGCAGTCTCTTCACGTCCACCCTCGCTCGGAACGAAAAGCTTCTCTAATCGGGATCAGAAAGTCTCAAAAATCCTTTGAAAAGATATCAAAACACTCCATGACACGGTGGAAGGCGCCCCAAGGGTCGGGGGAGCACTCGAGGCAGTTCGCAGTCTCCCTGGTGGGGGCTTAGAGGCGTCCGTGTGCACAACGTATTCAGGACCAAACGCCCCAAATGCCTTCCTCATGTCTAGATTTCTCGGGGGAACCTAAGCCCCTAGGGCACCGTGGGTGACACCCGCTGCAAGGGGAGCTGGCCGTAGGCCGCTGCCCTACTCCGGATGGATCGCGACGACCCCGCGCAGCTCGCAGTCGGTACAAACCGGCTGAGGATGAGGAGGCCTCCCCACGCACCTGACACCCGGCTCCTCGCCCCGGCAGGACCCCGGCCCCGGAGCCGCTGCGGGTCCCGGCTCCCCGCCCCTCCCCGAGGCCGCACGGCTATGGCCACGTCCGCGCATTTCCCAGCGCAGCCCTCGGATGGCTCACCCGAACACGTGCTCCGAGCTCCAGATCTTCATCGCCGCAGCCGCAGGCCCAGGGCGCGAGTTCGGCGCTCTGCGGGATGCTGCGCGGCGCCGTGGGGGCGGGGCGCCCGCTGTACCGCCTCCCCCGTCACGTGGTCCGGACTGCGGCGGCTAAAAATAGGGAAGTGGGAGGCGAGTGGTACCCAGAGCGGCGCTGCCGCAGGGACATTCGCGAGTGCGCAGCCACAAACCGCAGCTCTGGGTTCTTTGACGCTGTCCAAATCACGGCCCTGCCCTTTCCAACCACACGCGAACGTCGTGGACAAACTAGAATTGCCAATTCAAAATAAAGTCTGGGTATTGAATAAGCTTAACACCCCAATCCTATCAAAGCCCGTCACAGGCAACCTACTAGAGAGGCTACAAAGACGGAGCTCTCCTGCTAAGAAACAGAAGTAGCCAGTTCTGCGAACGCTTTTTACGTGAACAATATATTATGGGGCTGCCCCAAAAGGGTTGGGGACAAAAAGAGACTTCGTCCTAAAGTTATTAGTAACTGGAGCACTGCTCCAGAGGAACTAATTACATTTATCCTGGAGACACAAAACAGTTCTCGCCTCGAGGGGAGTAAGACCCAGTTTATTTTTGAGCCAAATATGAGTGATCATGATTCAGGAACAAGGATTGAGGTTTCCCTGAAAGGCATGACCCACAGCGGATGTGGTTACTTATGTGAGCCTGAATTAGTTTCAGAACAAAGAAAATCACAAATCGTGGCATTTACCAAGTCAGCAGGGACCAGGGCAACTAGGGAACTCTAGGCCCGTAGGGCTATAGGCCTCAGATGTTAACATTCTTAGCATTTGGATTGGTAAAAAGTCAGTGTAGGGGTTGGGGATTTAGCTCAGTGGTAGAGCACTTGCCTAGCAAGCGCAAGGCCCTGGGTTCGGTCCCCAGCTCCGAAAAAAAGAAAAAAAAAAGTCAGTGTAAAGGTTCTGATAGGCAAGGATATTTGGTCAGATACACGGGTATGCAATGAATTGTCTTCAGAGGGACTGAAAACCAGGCTGCTGGGTGGGTATGGCAGCCCAGTTCACTGGAGGTAGATATGGAATCTAGCAAACAAGATGGCTAGCTAGACTAAGAAGCTACAGTTTAGCAAGAGATTACATACATGCATGCATACATATATACATACATGCCGACACACGCACCATGTGCCCACACACATGCAAATAGGAGCATAAACATCACACACAAACACAAACGAAAAAGAAAAATTTAAAAAGGACTAAAAATCGCTCTAGATAATTTGGCTCTAATCGGCAACATTTTAACTCTCCGTAAGCACTAAGTTCAGTCAGTCCGCCTTGGAGTCTTTAACAAGGTGTGGCTTTTCTTTTCCCTGGGAACTTCAGAAAAATAGATTGATCATAAATTAGGCTGGCAGGGTGGCTCGTGTTTATAATCCCAGCACTTAGTAGGGTAGAGAAAGACTAGGAGTGAGAGAGGCCAGGTTGGACTACATAGCAAGTGTTAAATACGAAGTAAGATGTGCCAGACGTGGTGTGGCCTGGTGTAAACTGAGCTTAGCAGGGCACACCTCACCTGGGACATCTTCAGCTATAGATGGAGTCTGCGGCCTGGACAGCACAAAATCTTGTCAAGACAAACAGAGGCAACAAACATGCAAAAAAAAAAAAAAAAAAAAAAAAAAGAGAGTAAAAAGAGGTTGGGAATATATCTTAGCGGTGAAGCAACTGCCTAGAATGAGCAATACGCATGGCTTAATTCCCCGAATAGGAGACAAATATCAGAAATTCAGCACCTCTTTCGGACACGAGGTATACCTGCAAATTGAAATCTCGTGGTCTCCAAAGTCATCCTCTGATCCTAGGGAAAAGGAAGCTCTCTATCTTTGATGTCACCATTTCAAAGGGATGGCTTCAAAATCTTTGAGAAAGACTGGCCCTGGTGGGTTAAAACTGAAAGGGTTTTATTTAACTCCCTGCAAACGCGTGCATGCATTTCAAGAAGCGAAGGCCTCTGCTGCCAGGGGTGGCTGCTCACGCCGGTTATCCCTCAGATTCAGAGGCTTGGAAGATCATCGGGAGTCTAAGCTGAGACGGCCCTGGCCCTGAGCTGTGTGAGACCCTGGCTCAAAAGCAAACATTGGCTCAGTGGTTAAAAGCACTTTCTAAGGCTGGAGAGGTGGCTCAGTGGTTATGAGCACTGACTGCTCTTCCAGAAGTCCTGAGTTCAAATCCCAGCATCCACATGGTGGCTCACAACCATCTGTAGTGGAATCTGATGCCCTCTTCTGGTGCATCTTAAGACAGCTCCAGTGTACTCACATAAAAAAATAAATAAATCTTAGGAAGGTTTTAAAGTAAAGAAAGAAAAAAAGAAAAGAAAAGCACTTTATGTAAACCTTGAATTTGCTCCTCTGGTCTCACAGTGGACGGAGAGAACGAACTCCTGAAAGTTGTCCTCTGACCTCATGCCTACCACAGCAAACCTGCTCTCAGATAATCACAATTAAGATAAAAACCAAGCTGGGTGTGGTGGTGCACAGTCACATCTCAGTATTTTGGGGGAGGATCAGGAATTAAGTCAACCTAAGTTACATAGTGAGTTCAAGGCCAGCTTGAGATACAAGAGACCCTGACTCTAACGGCGAGGTGTGCGATTACAAGTTTTCTAAAATAAATCCCCTAAGAAAGATAAAATGGGGAGGTAGAGGTGGGAGAGGAAGGAGAAAAGGGAGAGTCTCCCCCTTCGTTGACAAGAGACATGGCCACTGGCTATGCATTATTTGATTAAACCAAGCTTAAGGTGTGGTTGTTTCTTCACGTTCATCTATTTAATCCTCAATTACCCCATTTTACAAAGGAAGTTTCAGGCCCGTTGGATTCTGGCCCACAAGCTCTATACCAGACTGCATCTCAGCGAGGACAGCAGGTGTGATCTTCCCCATTTACAACTACCAAGACCAGCGACTCCATCAGACAGAAAAGGGAAAACGTGGGTCCATCTCTTTCTTTTTGTTTTGTGGCAGAATCTCACTATTTGTGGCCTCAAACTAGCAATTCTTGGTCCTCTGCTCCCCGAGTGTTGGGATTATAGGAGTAAACTGCCATAAAATGGCTCTCGTTTCATTTTAATGGCTTATGTAGTCCACATGGGATGGGTTCCTGAAGGGCTTCTCATTCAGCCAAGGCCACCCAGCACCTCAACCACACACACACACAGCAGCTCAGCCCTGTGTCTCACTGGCCCTCTGTATGGTGCTGGACTGGCAGCACACTGTATGGGTCCCTCACTCAGTGTTTTCCCTGTGTTCTTCCCACACTTTCTCAGCACTTTCTTCTTTCTCAGCACTCTCCCTGAAAGCATGTCCCAAGCCTCCTGTACCTCTATGCTGACTGATATTACGTCACGGACATAGGCTAGAGTCACTGGAGAGGAAGGAGCCTCTGTTGATAAAAAACGTTCTCATAAGATGAGACGGTCCGTAAAATGTAAGACATTTTCGTTGGTGATTGATGGGGAAGGGCCCAGCCCATTATGGGCCTGGGCTGGTGGTCCTGGTTCTATAAGAAAGCAGGTTTAGCAGGCCAGGGGGAAGCAAACCATTAAGCAGCGCCCCTCCATGGGCTCTGGATCAGCCCCTGCCTCCAGGTTCCTGCCTGTTTGAGTTCTGTCCTGACTTCCTTCAGTGATGAACAGTGATGTGGAAGTGTGCGCTGAATAAACCCTCCCCTCCCCGAGTTGCTTCCGGTCATCGTGGTTTCATCACAGCACTAGAAACCCTGACTGGACGGTCTCCGTGTCATACTTCCTCAAGCTTTAGTCTCGCTCCAGCGGCCTGGGTGCCTACAGTCTCGCAGCAGGCTCCATGCACAGTATTCCTTAGGGTCCCCAAGCTAGACACCCTTAAAGCCAGTCAGCCACAGCCTTTTGAAATCTACCGCTCGCACAGGGTGCTAAGCCACTCCTCTATCTCCATCCTACAGGACACAGCAGTCTTGGGCTAAGGTCGCCCCTCCCACGCCCCCCACCCCCCCCATCCCCCCACCCCCTTCATGAGTTACTTTTCTCTAAACCTTAGGGCCTTTATCTAAGAAAGAAGCTGACCAGCAGCAGCTACCCCAAGAGTGGGAGAGACTGGAATGGAACCATGAGACTAGCTTCCTTCCGCAGAGTGGCCTGACAGCTGTCATTGCCATCCTAACCCCACCCGCTTCCTCCTCATGACTGGTTTCTGCCTCCTATCAGCCTGCCTGAATACATGGTGCTACCCCATACCTGACAGCTGTGCCTTGTCCCTCAGGACCTGTCTCATGCCTCTGTAGGCATGCCCTATAGACATCAGGGCTGCCCTTGGGTGCCCCTCCCTCACTCCTAAGGCTCAGAAGCCCTCCTGCACCTCTGGCCCTACTCAACAAACTCCTTGGCTGCTGGACTTGATGGTCTGTCCCTCCTACCAGACTCACACTGGGCTGGGCTCAGGCCTTCTCAAAGCCTCTTGAGTGGGCATTTCTGGGGCAATATTCAGAAATTATCTTTCCCCTTCTTCCTCCTCCTCCTCCTTCTCCTCCTCCCCTTCCTCCCCTCCTCCTCCTCTTCTCCTCCTCCTCCTCCTCTTCTTCTCCTCCTCCTCCTCTTCTTCTCCTCCTCCTTCTCTTCCTCCTCTTCTTCCTCCTCCTCCTCCTCCTCTTCCTCCTCCTCCTCCTCCCCTTCTCCTCCTCCTCCTCCTCCTCTTCTTCTCCTCCTCCTCCTCTTCTTCTCCTCCTCCCCTTCTCCTCCTCCTCCTCCTCCTCCTCTTCTTCCTCCTCCTCCTCCCCTTCTCCTCCTCCTCCTCCTTCTCTTCCTCCCCTTCTCCTCCTCCTCCTCCTCCTCCTCCTCTTCCTCCTCCTCCCCTTCTCCTCCTCCTCCTTCTCTTCCTCCTCTTCTTCCTCTTCTTCCTCCTCTTCCTCCTCCTCCTCCCCTTCTCCTCCTCCTCCTCCTCTTCTTCTCCTCCTCCTCCTCTTCCTCCTCCTCCTCCTCTTCTTCTCCTCCTCCTCCTCCTTCTCTTCCTCCTCTTCTTCCTCCTCTTCTTCCTCCTCTTCCTCCTCCTCCTCCCCTTCTCCTCCTCCTCCTCCTCTTCCTCCTCCTCCTCCTTCTTCTTCTTTGTGATTGTCCTGAGCCATTTAAATGCTGAGCAAAGTTTAGAAAGCGGGTCTCAGCTTCTTTGAGCTCTCCAAGGACAGGATCAGAACCCCATTTGCTGTGCACACAAGACCTAACCCAGTCTCTAGCAAACAGGCAGTATCTGGCAATTGCTTGTTCAGTGACTCAAGAATCATTCCTCGGGAGTGATAAGGTCAAGAGGGGCCTGGCCCTGCGTGGCAGGCACACCACCCAGGGTAACTCCCAGCAGTCAGCTAGTGCAGTGTTTCCAGCCCTGTTCGACCCTACTGCCCCCTGGGGAAACCTACAGGCGAGTCCAGCAGTGGCCTTGCTCTTTAGCTGTTTGAGACACACTTTGTGGTCCAGACTGGTCTCAGAGTCCTGATCCTCCTGCCTCAACTTCCCAGTGCTGGAATTATAGGCCTGCAGTGTGTGTGTGTGTGTGTGTGTGTGTGTGTGTGTGTGTGTGTGTGTGTGTGTGTGGAGATTAAACCCAGGGTATTAAGTATGCCCTCTACTACTAGGATACATTCTCCCACTCTTTCAACATCTATTTTTGGGCCAGGCATGGTGGCACACACTTCTAATTCTTTCTCTTTCTTGGCAGAGTTTCAGTGAAACCTGGGCTAATATTAAAATAGATAGATAGATAGATAGATAGATAGATAGATAGATAGATAGAGATAGAAGTATGATCAATCTGGTCTTCATCTTCCTGCCTCTACCTCCTGAATGTCAGAATTAAAGGCCTGAGCCACCAGGTATAACTCAAGCATTTCCTTCCTTCCTTCCTTCCTTCCTTCCTTCCTTCTTTCCTTTTCTCCTCCTCCTCCTTGTCCTCCCCCTCCTTCTTCCTCTTCTTCTATTTTTTTTAAAAGATTTTATTTTTTTATTGTATATGAGTACACTGTAGCTGCCTTCAGACACACCAGAAGAGGGCATCGGATCTCATTACAGATGGTTGTGAGCCACCATGTGGTTGCTGGGAATTGAACTCAGGACCTCAGGAAGAGCAGTCAGTGCTCTTAACCACTGAGCCATCTCTCCAGCCCCCCTCTTCTTCTTTTTTTAAATTAAAGACTCTGTTCCTAAAAATGAGTGCAATATTTGAGAAGTGCTATACCCAGGTAGTTGTTGTTTGTTTGTTTTGTTTTGTTTTGTTTTTAACTTAGAAAGAAAAACAACAACAACACAACACACGTTTGGAGTTGCTCCCTGCCTGTTTCCCACAGATATTTGTTTCATTCATTTCCCCAGAACTACAAGAAGACACAGGCTCGGGTGTATCACCAACTAAGTCAACAGCAGTAAAGACTCCGTTTGTAGAGCCTTACTGCTCTGTTGTGTTGTCAGAGCAAACAGAGCACCAGCACCACAGAGTGCCTTGCCCTGTGGAGGTTTACTGAGCTCTTCCTGACAGAATACGCTGGGAGGGGCTGCGG
Organism: Rattus norvegicus; assembly: GCF_021556685.1. NCBI lineage: Eukaryota > Metazoa > Chordata > Mammalia > Rodentia > Muridae > Rattus > Rattus norvegicus. The sequence continues at coordinate 63,030,348 of NC_141551.1, read as the reverse complement.
ATGTAGCCTGTGGTATAACTTGCCTAGGCCCTGGTGCTTTGGGTTTAAATGCCAGCACTGGAAAAGAAATCACTGGAGGAGCTAGAGAGAAGGTTCAGAGGGTAAGAGCACTATGTGCTCGCAGAGATCTGGGTTTGGTTCCCAGCACCCCCATGGTGGCTAGCAACCATCTCTAACTCCAGTCTGAGGGGGATCTGATGCCCTCTTCTAACCTCCACAGGCACTGTGTGCATGTGGTGTACATAGATACATTTAGGCAAAACACTCGTAACACATAAGGCAATAAATAAATAAATCTTAAAGGAATTTCTGGAATCCAGACCCAGACATAATCATATCTATCTTGAGCCTTATTTTGCAAAGGTATCCAAGCATAGTACTATTATTATTATTATTATTATTATTATTATTATTGCTGTTGCTGTTGTTGTTATTGTTGTCAGGGTTTTTTTTGTTGTTGTTTATTTGTTTGCTTGTTTGTTTTGAGACAGGGTCTCTCTGTGTAGCCTTAGCTGTCCTGGAACTCACTCTGTAGACCACACCAGCCTCACATTCAGAGATCTGCCTGCCCGAGTGCGGGGATCAAAGGCAATGTGATACCACAGCCCTGCTTCCTAAGTGTGATCCTTTTCTTTTTGGGATGCTTTCTTCTCCCAAGGCCTGCTCGGAATCTGAATGGAGTCTCGCCAACACATGCCTTAAGTTTTCCTCCTTATTTCTGTCGTACACACATCAATTCTATATAGTTTACTGCACATAGTTTTCCACTGGGAACCTGGGAAGCCGTTTCCTTGCAAACCTTTCTCCGCTGTGCCTCTGGCATTGCAGTATATCATACTGTAAGGTGGCAAACACCAAGGAGTCTGATATACCCATTCTCTGGCAAGGAGACACATCCGGCTTTTTGCTTTGCCGAGGACTGAACTCGGGGTCTTGTACATCTTCGGAAAGCACTCCGTCTCTGAGCTGTGCTCCAGCTCTAAATCTAGGGACATTGTGACATTACTGGTTTATTTTACTGTACTATTGAGGAAACAGTGCAAGGAAATACTGACTCGCTCCGAGGAAAGGACTGGTTAAGGAATTCTAAATGCTCTGCTGGCACCGTTCACACAGCTTGTGTTGCTAACCCTCAGGGCTACTGTTGTAACTCCTGATATTTTTCATTGTCCTGTGAAAATTAAGTGGACATTTTTAGAGTACTTTACCCGAGACACGTTATCTGGAGGCAGATCTTGCACACAGCTTTGTCTTGTGGAAAAAATCGTAGGATCTCGAAAGATAAACTATGGGCAATAGTAAAATCATTTAATGATAATTTCAAAAGAACCGCAGGCCAATCTTGTAAACCTATTTTAAGGGTTTTTGGTTTGGTTTCTTTTTTTTTCCGGAGCTGAGGACCGAACCCAGGGCCTTGGGCTTGCTAAGCAAGCGCTCTACCACTGAGTTAAATCCCCAACCCTGGTTTGGATTCTTGAGACAGGGTTTCTCTGTGTAGTCCTGGTTGTCCAGTAACTTGCTCTGTAGACCAGGCTGACCTCAAACTCAGAGATCTGCCAGTCTCTGCCACCAAGTCCTGCTTTATTTTACATTTTTGTTTGTTTGTTGTGTGTGTTTTTTTTTTAATGCAGCTAAGCTGCTTGAGCATCTTGAAGAGCTTTGTAGCTCTCTCCTGACATCTAGTGGACAAACATGCGGCACTGCTCGGTTAGGCAATCCCAAGGTCCTATGAGAAGCAAGGGGATCACAAATTCAGAGCCTGCTTGAGCTAACACTGTACATTCAAGGTTACATCAAGCAATTTAGTCTCAAATTAAAAAAAAATAAATAAAATGAGCCAAGTGTGGAAGTGGCATCACACCTCCAATCCCAAGAGGCAGGCAGATCTCTGTGAGTTCAAGGCTAGTTTGGTCTACACAGCTAGGTCCAGGACAACAAGGACTACACAGAGAAACCCTGTCTTGAAAAAAACAAATAAATAAATACAAGAATAAATAAAAAAATAAACTAGCTAAGCAGAAAGTATATATGAATATATATGTGTGTATATTTGTGTGTATGTATATATGTATATGTGTGTGTGTGTGTGTGTGTGTGTGTGTGTGTGTGTGTGTGTGTTTTAAGGCTGGGGATATAGTTCAGGGCCTGTCTAACTAAGGTGTGAGGCTCTGGGCTCATCTCCAGCAAACAAGTCTGTACTCTGTGGAGTACGCACTGTGTGTAGCACCGTCCTGTAAGCCCATCCCTCAGGAGGCAGAGGCAAGCCTGGTCTATGCAGTGAGGTTCAAGGCAGTCTGGCCTGTATAGTGAACCTGTCTCAGAAGAAACACGCTGCAGATGCTCGCTCGCTTGCATAGATAAAATGTACATGTTCATTTTATCATCTGAACTGGAAACCCCTGGGGAGTTGTTTACATGCTCCTAGTGGGTAAATTGCTTGTTCCACAAACGTGCGGACCTGAGTTCAGATCACCAGAACCTTTGTAAGATGCAGGGTGTGTTGGCAAATGCCTGTAACCCCCAGCTGGGAAGTGTGGAAAGAGACCAAAGGCTCCTGATGGTCTGCTGGCCAGTGAGACCAGCTTAAATAGTGAGCTCCAAGTTCAGCAAGCAGCCCAGCCTCAGAGAGCAAGGTGGAGAGCAATAAAGAGACGTTCAACGCTGGTTGGGAAGCTTACAAACCATTGCGGAATATAATGGAGCTGACTAAAATCTGAGAGAGGCCTGGGCTGTGGCTTACACGTCCAGTTCTATGAGCACTGTTTTTAATCCCCAGTACTGGGGGAGGGGGGCAAAGAAAATATTCATTGTTATTAACATACAAAAATGTATATAAAGCAAAATGCCATGTGTATAAAGTAGAACTCCCTGGAAAATAAAGTGTGTTTGCTTGCAAACACATACAAAACATAAATCAGGCATGGAAAAGCTGTCTGTTTAGGGAAGAAGGATGAGAAATTAAGAGGGCTTTTTTTTTCTTGCTTTTTTATGAGATAGCTCAGGCTGGCCCTGACCTCATTCTGTAGACCAGGCTAGCTTCATACTTGCAGTGAGCCTCTGCTTCCCAAATGCTGGGGTTAGAGACACGAGCTGCTAAGCCCAGCTCTGCCTACATAGAGTTTGAGATGAGGGCTGGCTATGCAGCTCAGGCTGTCCTTGAACTTGCCACCCTCCTGTCTCAGTCTCTCCACTTCTGAGACCATAAATGTGCACAGCCACGCCCAGCTCTGCCTTTGACCTGCCTGACCCTGATAGATAGTGGCACTGAGCAGCACCCGTAGGCTTCTGAGGTGTTTGTGTTTCTACCCTTAGGGCCTTTGCCAATTCAGGGGGAAAAGTGCTCCCCTTCCGATGTGAAGAGTGTGTGTGTGTGTGTGTGTGTGAGAGAGAGAGAGAGAGAGAGAGAGAGAGAGAGAGAGAGAGAGAAAGAGACTGTATATCTCTCTGTGTGTTTGTATCTGTGTGTGTCTGTATCTGTGTGTGTGTCTGTATCTGTGTGTGTGTCTGTATCTGTGTGTGTCTGTATTTGTGTGTGTGTGTCTGTATCTGTGTGTGTGTCTGTATTTGTGTGTATCTGTCTTTATCTGTATATGTGTGTGTCTGTATCTGTGTGTGTGTCTGTATCTGTATCTGTGTGTGTCTGTATCTGTGTGTGTCTGTATCTGTGTGTGTGTCTGTATCTGTGTGTGTCTTTATCTATGTGTGTGTCTGTATCTGTGTGTGTGTCTGTATCTGTGTGTGTCTGTATCTGTGTGTGTGTCTGTATCTGTGTGTGTCTGTATTTGTGTGTGTCTGTTTTTATCTCTGTGTGTCTGTATCTGTGTGTGCCTATATCTGTGTGTGTGTCTGTATCTGTGTGTGTCTGTATTTGTGTGTGTCTGTCTTTATTTGTATATGTGTGTGTGTCTGTATCTGTGTGTGTTGCCCTCCTTCAGAGTTGGTTGTCTCCTCACCCTTCTGTGGGTTCTTGGTATTAAATTTAGGTCTCCGGCTTGCACAGCAAGCACTTTCACAGGCTGACTCATCTTACCAGCCCTTGCTTGTTTTTGAGACCAGATTCACTCTGCAGTCCAGAGTAGCCTTGAATTCTCCATCCTCCACCCACCCCCAGGCTCCTACAGTGCCACCCCACTTGCTTTCTTTTTACACTATTGTCATCATCTTTTAAAATTATTATCATTATCCTGAGTTAGGGTCTCTCTCTGTAGCCCTGGCTACCTCAGAACTCACTAGGTAGACCAGGCTGACCTAAACGACACAGATCTACCCACCTGCTCTGTCTTCTGAGTGCTGGGTTAAAGATGTGGACCACCGCCCCCGGCTTACTTTGTCTCTGAGCACTTTTACATCTGTGCACCTCATGCATTCCTGGAGCCGGAGGCGGGCAAAAGAGGATCAGCTCTCCGGGAACTGGCTTCTCAGATGGTCGTGAGCTACCCTGTGGACTCAGGTCCTCTGCAAGAATAGAAAGTGCTCTTAACCACCGAGCCACGCCTTCAGCTCCTAACTGATACCCCCCTTCATTGTGGAAAACACTAACAACATAGAATTTGCCATCTTGGCCACTTACCAAAATGTAAAACTAATTAATGTCACAATTCTGCTCACCATCTACTCTCGGAACTTTTTTCCCCCTCCAAACAGAAACTGTAGTCACTGAGCACCCCCTCTCAGCCTCCCTTCTAATGCATTTACCTAATACATTGCATTTCTAAGAAGTGGCCTATTCTAGAACTTTCATTTAGGTGGGGTCATCCAATATGTGACCCTTTTGTCTGCCTTTTCCCACTTTTTGACTTACTTTTCTTTACAAGTTTTATTTGTTTTTGTTTTATACATATGAGTGGAGATTTTGTTTTGTTTTTGTTTTTTTTTTTGTTTTTTTTTGTTTTTTTTTTGTTTTTTTTTTTGGAGCTGGGGACTTGCTAGGCGAGCACTCTACCACTGAGCTAAATCCCCAACCCCTTGTTTTTGTTTTTGAGAGAGTCTCACTATGTAGGCTTGGCTGCCCTACAACACAGTCTGTACACCAGGTTGGCCTTGAACTCACAGAGATCTACCTGCCTTTGTCTAAAAGGTCTTGGGTTGAAGGAGTGCACCACACCGTGCCCAGTAGTCTGAGTGTTTTGCCCCTGTGAATATCTGTACATCATGTGCCTGCAGTGTCCAAGAAGGCCAGAAGATGGCGCTGGTTTCCTGGAAGTGCAGTCACAGAAGGTTCTAAGCCAGACTTTCAACCTTCCTAATACTGTGACTCTCTCATAGTTTCTCATGTTGTGGCGACCCCCGCCCCCCACCTTGCTCCCCAAACCATAAAATTATTTTTGCTGCTCTGTTTAAACTGTAATTCTGCTACTTTTATAAATCTGTGTGTTTTCCAATGGACTTAGGTGACCCCTGTGAAAGGATCATTTGCCCCCCCCCCAAAATGGTTGCACTCCGCAGATTAAGAACTGTTGATCTGGGCTGGAGAGATGGCTTAGTGGTTAAGAGTACTGATTGTTCTTCCAGAGGACCTGAGTTCAATCCCCAGCAACCACATGGTGGCTCACAACCATCTGTAATGGGATCTGATGCACTCTTCTGGTCTGTCTAAAGACAGCTACAGTGTACTCATATAACTGAAATAAATAAATATTAAAAAGGGGGGGCATTGTTTTTCTAAGCGATTGTGTGGGTGTTGGGAACTCAGATTTTCTGTAGAAGCAAGAAGAGCTCTTAACTAGGGAATGGTTCCTAGTGCAACTAGTCTACATAGTACAAGACCTTCAATCTGTGGGATGAAGCCACCTACATTTAGGGAGGGTCCTCCCTTCTCAATTACACCACTTTAGAAGCGCCCTCACAGATGTGCCCAGGAGTTTGTCTCCCAGGTGATTCTAGATCCTGTCCAGTTAACATGCAACATAAACCATAAGAGGTATGTTGTGGTTTGAATAGACGTGACTCCCACAGATTCATGGTTTTGAATGCTTGGCCATAGGGAACAGCACTATTAGGAGGCATGGACTTGTTGGAGGATATGCCACTCTGGAGCTGGGTTTTGAGGTCGTGTATACTTGAGCCACTCCCAGCGTGGCTCACAGTCTCCTCCTGCTGCCTGTGGACTCCTTCTCCAGCACCACATTGTGGACTGATGTCTGTATGCAGGTGAGGGCGGGCACAAGATAAGGCAAGGCCTGTGACTGGACAGTGAAAAAGTAAGGCGGGCGCAGAGTTTTGGAGAGAGGAGAGAGAGGAGGAAAGAAGAAGAGAAGGAGGAGGAGAAGGATGACCCATCCATGTGTGGCTTTAATTAGCCACAGGTAGCTATGAAAATCCTGTAAGGGATGGATTGTTACAGGACAATTTGACTTATCTGGGTGGGCAGCTTATATCAATATCAATTGGCTCTGAGTTTATTGTGTGGACGTTTTGTGGAGTGAGAATTTACGGATATAAATCTGACTGATAAATTACAAGCTTCTAGAGTTTTGATTTTACCGGGTTACTGGGAATTGTGACTGTGGGGCCGGTGAAGAAGCAACCTGCCAAGGGAACTTAGCAAGTCGGGTGGAGACATTTTGAGAGTTCTGGGCCAGCCAAAGAGTCTGCCGAGTCTGGCTGACCGAGTGAGACCGCTGGCACCAGGTGGCCCACGGATGCCAGCGCTAACGTGAGGTGGAGTTCCTGTGTTTAATATTTACCACTACACATTGTGTCACCCTGCATGGCGCCATGCTTCTTCCCACCGTGATAATGGATTGAACCTCTGAAACCAGCCCCGGTGAAGTATTTTTCTTTAGAAGAGTTGCAGTTGACCCGGTAGTGGTGGCTCACATCTTTTATCCCAGAACTTGGGCGTCAGAGGCAGGCAGATCTTGAGTTTCAGGCCAGCTTGGTCTACAAAGTGAGCTCCAGGACAGCAACAACCATAAAGCCCAAACGAAGACAAGGCACTGGCATAGGGTGGGGATTCGGGACACCATATTGTCATGCAGCGACTACGTTCAGCTTTTGGAAGAACAGCTCGCATCTTTCCATAGCAGCAACACTCCTGACACTCCTGCCTGGATGTTTCAGCTTCTCCTCATCTTTTTTTTTTTTTTTTTTTTTTTTTGGTTCTTTTTTTCGGAGCTGGGGACCGAACCCAGGGCCTTGCGCTTCCTAGGCAAGCGCTCTACCACTGAGCTAAATCCCCAGCCCAGCTTCTCCTCATCTTGCGCATACTTACTGCCTGTCATGGTAAATATGAAGTCATGTCTCACTGGACGTTCAGTCTTTCACCTCTGAATCGGATGCTAACTGGGCTTTCCCACAGTTATCTTTTCTAATCGAATTAAGGAATGTCCCATTTGGTCCCAGGGTGACGAGTGTTTTCATCACGCAATGGTGCTAGGTGCGTGTCCGCCAATACTTTGTCTCTATCAACTGATATGATTGTACAATTTTCTCATCATTCTATTGATCTGACATCCCCCCTCACCAACTTTCCATTTCTAAGTAAATCTCACTTGGTCATGATGTGTATTTTAAATATGTAAGAGTGCGCCTAACTCTGTGTTTAGTTTTCGGGAATTTTGTTCAGGCTTCTCGTGCATAGCTGTCTGTAAGATATGTTGGCTAAGATTATTGTTTGTATTCTGGGTTTTGGTGCCAGTAATCAAAGAGTTAGAGAATCCCTTTCTCTTCTCTTCTTTAAACACTTTGTCAAAGATTAAAGTTAATGACCGCCTCCCACCCCCAGCCCTCCACATACACACACAGGATTTCTCTGAGTAACAACCCTGACTGTCCTGGAACTCACTCTGTAGACCAGACTGGCCTTGAACTCACAAGAATTCACTAGCTTCTTCAGACCAAGTGCTAGGATTAAAAGTGTGTACCACCACTCCTGGCTTAAAGTTAATGTCTTTTTTAATTGCTTGGTAAAATTTACCACAAAAGTCACCTGGTCCTGTGTGATGGTTTGCATATGCTTGGCCCAGGGAGTGGCACTACTAGAAGGTGTGGCCTTGTTGGAGGAAGTGTGTCACTGTGGAGTGGGCTTGGAGGCCCTCCTCCTAGCAGCCTGGGGATGCTCAGTCTGTTCCTGGCTTCCTTGGGTTGAAGATGTAGAACTCTCAGCTCCTCCTGCACCAGGCCTGCCTGGATGCTGCCATGTTCCCTCCTTGATGATAATGGACTGAACCTCTGAACCTGTAAGCCAGCCCCGATTAAATGTTGTCCTTATAAAACTTATATTGGTCATGGTGTCTGTTCACAGCAATAAGACTCCAACTAAGACATCCTGGATTTTCTTTCTTAAAATGCAGAGACGGCTCAGTGGTTAGGAGCGCTTGTGGATCTCACAGAGGCCCCCGTTCAGTTCCCAGCACTCACTGGCAGCTCACAAGTGTCTGGAGGTCCAGTTCCAGGGGACCCAACACTCTCTTCTGTCACACATGTGATGTACATACAAACATGCAAGCAAAACACTCATACACATACAATAAAGAAATTGGGATAGAGAGATGGGATCCAATGCCTTTTCTGGTGTGTCTGAAGACAGCAACAGTGTACTTATATATAATAAATAAATAAATCTTAAAAAAAGACTTAAAAGTTTCAATGTTTTTAATTTTTGCTTCAATCTCTTGCAGTCCATTAAAAACTTGTTTCTATTTAAATTCCTTTAGTCCTAGGGACTTGTTCTGTTTAAATATAAGAAAGCAGACTTGTGGGGCTGGAGAGATGGCTCAGCGGTTAAGAGCACTGACTCCGCTTCCAGAGGTCCTGAGTTCAATTCCCAGCAACAACATGGTGGCTCACAACCATCTGTAATGAGATCTGATGCCCTCTTCTGGTGTGTCTGAAGACAGCTACAGTGTATGCATAAAATAAATAAACCTTTTTTTTTAAAAAGAAAAGAAAGCGGACTTGTTCATCTCTCTTGTATTTGATTGTTTAAAACCGTACTTTTACCATCATTCTGCCGAGTTTTTGTTTTTTCTTTTAGAACATTTACATCTTTAGGCTGATGGTAGTGACCCACTTTCATTTCCAATCGTATTTATTTGTTTCTGTGATGTTGGGATGGAACCAGAAGCGTGAGCACGTTAGAGGTGGTGTTCTGCCACTGAGCGGCCCACCCTGCCGTTGTAGGCATTTTCACTATTTTTATTAAAGATTCAATTCTATACATTTTTTGGAGGTGTGAAACAGGATTTTTCTGTGCAGCCCTGACTATTCAGGAACTCGTTATGCAGACCAGGCTGACTGGGAACTCAGAGATCCAACTGCCACTGCTTCTACAATGCCGAGATTAAGGCTATGAGCTCTCATGTTCTATGGAGCTTCTCCTCTTCATCTTCCTCCTCCTCCTCCTCCTCCTCCTCCTTTTTCTTCATCATCTTCTTCTTCATCTTCTTCTTCTCCTTCTTTTTCTCCTTCTTCTCCTCCTTCTTCCGGTTACAATAGACATGTATTTAAAGTGAGACATATGTAGAGCAAATAATTCTTTTTCTTTTTCTTTTTTTTTTTTTCGGAGCTGGGGACCGAACCCAGGGCCTTGCGCTTGCTAGGCAAGCGCTCTACCACTGAGCTAAATCCCCAACCCCAGCAAATAATTCTTAAATTGTGATTGGGGTTGAAATAACCTCATAAAGATATGGGGAGGCCAGGCGCACCCACAGATCTTAACTACAAGATCACTACAAGACCACTCTTCTCTCTCCTTTCTTTCCTGAATAACCTCTCTCTGATAGGGTTCAAGGTGGAATTAGTCCTCCTCATATTTTGTCCACTGGTCCTTAGGCGAGATCTGATGCCTCACAGTCAGGTCTAGGGCTCTCTTCGTTTGAAACATTGTCCTTATAAAGGTCCTCAGGAAGCCTTCTTATGGCTTCTTTTACATCTTCAGTTTCATGTACTGTATCATCTCGCATTAACTCCAGTTTACTGAATCCTGTAGCATCATAACACCACATTCGAAAACCATCCCGCCACCCACTTGATGCTGCAACTGCGGGTCTGCCCTCCATTTGACCCCTTCTTCTTTATGATTTTTTAAAAAAGATTTATTTATTTTATGTATATGAATGTACTGTAGCTGTCTTCAGACACACCAGAAGAGGGCATCAGATCCCATGACAGATGGTTGTGAGCCACCATGTGGTTGCTGGGAATTGAACTCAGGACCTCTGGAAGAGCAGGCAGTGCTCTTAACCACGGAGCCATTTCTCCAGCCCCTGTGGATCTGCCTTTATGTCTTTTTTTCTTTCTGCTGTAATTTTACTCATTTACTTATCTGAGGCAGCATCTCCTGTATGTGAGGGTGACAAAGCTGAGGATGACCCTGAAATCCTGACCTTACTGCTTCTCCCTCCTAAGTGCTGAGATTACGGGTGTGTGCTATCATGTCCAGTTTGTGTGCACGGAGGAATCGAGCCCAAGTCGTTCTATAAACTATAAATACATTTGACTGAGCCACATCTCCGAGCCTCACTTCAGTTTCTTTGCCTAGAGCGGAAGCTGAGGACACTGATCTAACATAAACCTGTAAGTGTAATAAAAAAAAAATCCATGTAATTACAGCTCTCACTTCATCTACAATTTCTCTCTGAGATGAGATGTTTTATTATTTTTATTTATATTAAAATGATTCCTAACGTTCAATTTCCTTTTGACACATGGGTTGCTTAAAAGCACACTGTTGGTAACAAACAAACTAAGGGGAAAAAAGGAAAAGAAAGAAAGGAAGGAAGGAACTTGCAGGAAAATGGATGGAACTGACAAACATTAATCAAGGTAATCCAAACAAATACTGTGCGTTTTCCCTCATATGTGGCCCCTAGTCTCTGTGAAATATTCTGGAAGTAAACAAGGGTTAAGGCTAGGAATCCAGAAAGGCAGCCATGAAACTGGACAAAAAAAGGCTTTGAGGGAAGGTGGTGGTGCAGACAGTAGAGCAACGTGGAAGGGGAGATTGGGGCAAAAGGGTATAGTAGTGAAGAGAAAGTCGAAGGGAAGGTTAGACCCAAAGGAACAACTATGAGCCTTCTTTATGGAAACCTGTCACTGAGTCATCACCCAGCCCCACTGTTGGTCTTTCTCTGATCCCGATTTCTGGTTTGGTTCTGTTGTGGCTAGCAAGTATACATTGTAGGGTCTCACTACTTATGATTCATGGTTGTCTGGGTAAATAAACCTGAAAATACTGTGCCCAGGAAATTTCTTTTTCTGTCCTTGTCTGTGGTGCTGGGAATTGAACTTAGGCATTCACACATGCAAGTCATGTGGAAATTTTCTATAAATATCAACTAGGTTTAGTTTAGTCATTGTGATGCTGGGTTAGACACGAGGATGAATAATGCTTGGGGTTATTAAAGGGACTAAACACAGCCCGAGACAATTTGGCTCTGGTTTTGCAACACCCCAACTCTTCACGATCAGGTAGTTCTGACCAGTCACTCAGCATTGCAGAATCTTTAACACAACCTCAGTTCACAGTAGTGTTTGAGGACAGCCAGAGCTATGAGCCTGTCCCAAATAGCACCAGGAGAAAATAAGTAAGTAGATGTCTTGGCCTTTGCGGAACTTGCCTCATGCCCGTCAGTGAGCAATCAGTTAACTACTCGGTAAGTAGTCAGAGATGAATGCTAAAATGTCAAACAAGACCAGTGGTCTCTAGTCCTGAATGAAAAATGGTCCTTTTCCATAGAGCCTCGGGTCAACTCTTTAAGGTCCGCCCTCGAACCTTTGCTCTCCTTATTTGGCCCCTCCTGCTTTCCTTCTTCGGTCCCTCCCTCAGACCCGCCTCTCCTGTGCCGATCCTCTTTAGGCCCCGCCTCCTGCCCGCCTCCACACTGCCCTTCGCACCAGCTTTACCCCGCCTTGACCTCGCCTCCAAAGCTCTCATTTGCTACCACCGCCAGCCCCTCCCCACCACAGTCTTCCAACTCCGCCCCAGCCCCGCCCAGCCCCGCCATCAACTATTTCTCCTCTGACCCGCCTCCTTTGGGCTCACCCAACCACGCCCCTCCAGTTCTTTAGTAGGCCACGCCCTTCACCCCCGCTCCACTCTTCCTTTACTCCGGCCTCCAGTCCTACCCCTTCCCTACCCGAGAGCGTGGTCCGCCGCCTGGAGGGCACGTCGACGTCCGCACGCTGGGGCGGGGCCTGACGAGCGCGCGTGGAGCGTGGGTTCGCGTTCTGCCGCGGGTCTCCTGCGCCGGTGGCGCGCAGCTCCCGGATAAGTTGCGGAAGCTGAGGGTTGCCGACCGCCGGCTTTGGCTCGGTCCCTGCGCGCGCCCCGGAGCGGGCCGGGCCCATCATGGCTCACCGCTGCCTGCTGCTGTGGGGTCGGGGCGGCTGCCGTCGCGGCCTTCCTCCCCTGCTCGTGCCCAGCGGCTGCCTGGGTCCCGGCCGGCGGCCCTGCCTCCGTACGGTGAGTCCCGCGTCGCTGCTGCTCCCTCCGGCCAGCTTCCGGCTAGGGCGCAGGTGTCAAGGTCACCGGCCGGGGACGCGTGACGGCCTGAGTCTCCTGGTCCCCGTGGGTGGTATTTCTCCTGACCCCGGGGCCCTGTGGACCGCGCTGTGGTGAGTGGCGCTCTGAGCCCGGGAAGGTCACGCCTCTGCTTTGCTACTCGCTGCCGTGGTCTCGTTGGCTTTCGTGCCACTGGAAAAGGACAGTCGAGTGGACTGCACCGGCGAGCTGGAGGGGAGAGAGAGGGCTGTGGAACTTCCCTTTCCGAACATCTGTTGAATTTGGAGGGCCGTTGCTGGCATCCGGAATACAAATGCCACTGGTGTCATTCATATATATATATATATATATATATATATATATATATATATATATATATATATATATATATATAGTTCAGGTTAGGGCCTATGTATTTAGTTGCATAACAGCGCCTATCCGGAGGCTTCGCTGCTCTTGTAGGGCCACACACTAACTACCTAGTACCTTTTATTGAAGTGATGTTGTGTTGTGTTGGCAGGACCATGACACAGCTTCTTGCTGTGTGCCAGTCCAGCATAGGTTTTACCCGGAGGTACATAGCATGGCGGTTGAGAAATGTGATTGGTTGCTTGAACCTGGCTAGACAACTTACTGTCCAGCGTCTTTGAGGTGATTAGTCTAGCCTCTTCACTTAGAAGCTAGAGGTAATAATACAGCAGCCTTTCAGTTTCTGGAGGGGATTAATGCATGGACCCTTACCAAACTTAAAGGATGCATGCCCTCCTATGGGCTTTGGTTTGTTTATGTTTTGTTTGGGGATTTTTGAGATGAGGTCTTACTGTATAGCCCAGGCTAGCCTCCAGGATCTCCCACCCGATCCTCCTAATCATGCTGGCTCTTCGCTTATCCGCTCATTTCTAGATTGTTTCAGTACCTAATGTGGTCGTAAACCGTTAGTAAGTAGACTTTACATCCTAACACTCAATGAACAGTGACCAAAACCCAACCCAACCCACTCTTCCCCACACAGGAAACAACAAGAAACCCCTAAATTGACCTCAAACATTCCTCATGCTGAGGTTGGCCTTGACCTACTGATCCTCTCTTCCATCTCTCAAGTGTAGGGGTTACAATTGTGCATCACCACACCAACTCGTGTAAATTTTTGTTTGGTTGTGTGTGTGTTCTTTTCTGGTTGTTTTCCACCACAGGCTGGTGGATATGAGAGAGGAAGCCATGGGTAAAGATGGCTGAGGGTGCCTGTTTGTGACATTTATTGTGAAACTCATTTGTCACCCTCGTGTCTGAGTCCTCGTTTCTACTGTGAACTGCCCTGCTCTAGGCCATCTGTTCAGTGTTTGACCATTTTCCCATCTTACCTTGCTCATCTGATCCCTTCCCTTTTATCATCAGTGGACATTGGACTCAGGGATCTACCTTGTGAGATTGAATCTCATAAAAGGCCTTAGCGGGACTGTTGTCCCAGTGAGTCACCAGCGCACGCTGAGACACAGTCCTCGTTTGGACAGCTACAGTTAATTGGTATGCCTTTCTTTGCTGTACAGAATGTATATAGCCCAGGATAGCCTTGAACATGTTATCCTCCTGTCTGTTTCCTATATGTTGGAATGTGGCCCGTGCCTGGTTTATTAGTGGTGTTGGAGCATCAAACCCAGGGCTTGTGCATTCTAGACAACCATTCCAACTGCTATATCCTCAGCCTCCAGAGGGCATTAAACTCTCCACCCCACCCCCCATAGGGCATTTGGAGGTGACAAATATTTGTGGAGTATAACTTGTGTGTCTGGTTCCATGCCAAGCTGCAGAGTCCTGTCACATGTCATGACATGGAGAAGTATCCCCTCGCTTCTGAGCTGACCCTCCACATCAGTACTTTGAGAGCATTAAACATGGAGAAACTTTCCTTCTGGAAAATACAGTATCGTTCCTAGAAGATGCAGTCCAACAACAAGTTAGAGAACAACTCTCTTGTATTATGCATTATAAGTAATATAAAGGTGGTGTCTTAGAGTTTCACTGCTGTGAACAGACACTATGACCAAAGCAACTCTTATAAGGACATTTAATTGGGGTTGGCTTACAGGTTCAGAGGTTCAGTCCATTATCATCAAGGTGGGAACATGGCAGCGTTCAGGCAGGCATGGTGCAGGAGGAGCTGAGAGTTCTACATCTTCATCTAAAGACTGCCAGCAGAAGACAGACTTCCAGGCAACTAGGACTAGGGTATTAAAGTCCACGCCCATGGTGACACACCTACTCCAACAAGGCCACACCTCCAAATAGTGCCATTCCCTGGGCCAAGCATATTCAAACCACATTCCACTCCCTGGCCCCCAAAGGCTTGTTCAAACACTCAAGTCTATGGGATGAATACCTAGTCATAGTATAATAAAAAATACATTTAGTCCAACTTCCAAAGTCCCCATACTCTATAGCAGTCTCAACAATGTTAACTCCAAAGTTCAGTGTCGCTTCTGAGAGTCATCCAATCAGTTCACTGTAATCTCCAAAGCCAGACAGGAAACCAGCTGGGCAAACCCAGACTGCATCTCCATGTCTGATGGCAGAGCAGTTTCACATCTCAACTCCTTTTTCATCTTTGAGGACTGCAACAAATTTCTCTCTCCTGTGTAGGTTCCACTCCCTGTTAGCAGCTTTCCTCAGCAGATATCCCAGCTGTGGCATCTTTAAAAATCTTTGGGTCTCCAAGGCAATGTCACCTTCACAGTTTCTTGTTCCAATGTCTGGTATCCACACATGATCTTCAGGCCTCCTCCATAGGGATCAGATCACTTCTCCAGCTCTGCCCTCTGTAGCACTCTACCCCGGCTAATCCACTCCACTGCTGGTGCTGTTCTTGGTGACCATCCCATGGTTCTGACATCTCCCATGCACTGGGGTCTTCCTTTGCAACTAGGCTTCACCTATAGTCTTTCATAGGCTCTCTTCATGGTGCCAAGCCTCAACTCCTTTGCATGACTCCTTCACTCCTGAGCCATCAACTGCAACTGGGGCTGTACCTTCACCAAAAGCCTCTCACAGTGCCAAGCCTCAGCTACTCTTTATGACTCCTTCATGTCTTCAAAACCAGCACCACCTGGGTGACTCTTAGAACATTACCAAGTCCAGCTGCAGCGTGAGGTACAACCTTGGCTATCTCTGGAACACAGCTTCTTTGTGCTCTCAGAAAACACTTCCCAAAGATAGATAGATAGATAGATAGATAGATAGATAGATAGATAGATAGATAGATAGATAGATTGATTGATTGATTTATTTCTCGATCTCTCTCTCTCTCTCTCTCTCTCTCTCTCTCTCACACACACACACACACACACACACACACACACATTAAACATGTTGGGATTTGCCAAACCAGTGACATTTAGCTCTGATTTTTCTCATCACAGCAGTGTGATAGAGTTAGCATTGTTTATAAGCAACACTGGCTTGTAACTTCAGCTAGTACCCAAAAATGACTCAGCATGAATCAGCAGACCTTGGGGTAAAGTTTTGGGTGCTATAAATAAGATAAACATTGCCAATGAATGTGTTCTTAGGTCTTTATACTTGGACTGCGCCCTGGGTTGTGCCTGACGTAGAAGCACACATGTTTTTGGAGTAGTTACTGCCTATCTCCTGCTTCTGTTGCTCAAATAGATGAGTAGCTTTGTGACATCAAGCCTTAGTTCTTCCCAAAGGGAAGTTCACATCTCACTTCAGGGTGTCAGGAGTGAGGTCCTTTCCCTCTGTTTTGTAAAATAACCTCATGCTCTTATTTAATGTCATGTTGCAGCTTTATCAGTACGCTACGGTCCAAACAGCAAACAGCAGAAGTTCTCTTCTAAGGGATGTAATTGCTGCTTATCAAAGATTCTGTTCTCGACCTCCCAAAGGTGAGTGCTTCAGTCTGACTCCAGTGCTGTGTGTTCTTGCTAAAGGTACATACCCCAGGAGGAGGGGCTTCCTGTGTGGGTACATAGGTTGACTTCAGGGTGACTAACTGTTGTCTGCTCTGTCCTCACTCTGACTTCAGCTTCTGTCTGATGGTAGCAGGGATAATTATGTGACCTACAAGTGAACATCTTACAGGTGGTGGAATTGACACCTCTGGATTGTGAACTGTATTATTTAGACTTTGCTATATTTCTATGAGAGGGATATTATGATTTCTAGTGGTGTGTCAGCAGCTTTATAACAATATGCACAAAACCTGATGAAATTTAGTTTGAAGATATATTTTATCTTTTTTAACAGGATTTGAAAAATACTTTCCTAATGGGAAAAATGGAAAAAAGGCCAGCGAATCTAAGGAAGCTGTTGGAGAAAAAAAAGGTAGTTGGGAAAGAAGACTGAGTTTTTATTTCCTTTGCTTTTCTATCAGAGAGTCGCCAGAAGTTGGCTATGTAACTGTAGTTATACACACATCCAAAATTCCATGGGTCCTGTTTTGTTCCTTGAGTCTCTCTATTTTCTTGCCACTTTACACATTGAAGTAGTTCATTTCACTTGTAGAGAGACTGACTGCTCAAACTAACACTGTTTGGTAGGAATTCTGGACATATAATTTAAACTATTGAGAAAAATCTTAGGAACAGAACACATGCAACTTACTGTGGGATAGTGCAGGCTGGGGTTTTGTTTGTTTTTAATAAAGATTTTTTAAATGATAATAGTAATTATATTTATTAATAATTATATTTTTACATTATTTTTATTTTTGTTTGCTTGTTTGTTTTTGTCTTTCGAGACAGGGTTTCCCTGTGTAGCTCTGGCTGTTCTGAAACTTACACTGTAGACTATACTACAGGAACTCAGAGCTCCTTCATCCTTTGCTTCCCGAATACTGGGATTAAAGGCACGTGCCATCATTGCCTGGCTAAAGACTTATTTTAGATTATGTATGTTTGTGTATGAGTGTGTGCACATGTGAGTGCAGGTGTCTGTGGAGTCGGAAGAGGCCGTTAATCCCCTAGTGTTGGTTACAGGTGGTTGTGAGCTGCCTGGGGTAACTTGGGTACTGAGAACCAACCTGGATTGTCTGGAAGAGTAAGACGTGCTCTTTAACCACTTAGCCATCACTCTAGTTTCACAGTACAGTGTTTTAAATTTTTAAATTAAAAACTTAAATTTAAAAATGAAAATCTTGAACCTTAAGAGAGCCCTGTCTACTGGCTTGGAGAAGGTTTTACAAGGCTGGGCAGGTGGACAGATACTGTGGCACCAAGTCTTCCGGTCCCATTTCATAAGTATTGTGCAGTTGAGCATAATCTTTGACACCTATTGGTATCCAGTGGTGGCCCTTTCAGGGAAACATAAGGGAAATGTAAGTCAGACCTTTGGCCTTTTGTTATTGGTGGTCCTGGTCATTGAACCCAGGTCTTCACCTATGCTAAGCAGACCATTGAGTGGCTTCCCCGGGCCAGCCCTTGTTTTTAATGAGCCCAGCCCAAGCTCCGGGTTGCAGTGTTGGTTACATGGGCAGCGCTGCGGGATTTACACGGGCATAGTCCAGTAGTTGGCAGGCTCACCAGCGACATATACTTACATTACAGCCCTTTGGATGCGACCTTACCAGAGCAGTCAGGAATACCGTCACCCAACCTGTGCCAACTCAGTTTCTCAGTGCTGTGCTGTAGGGTGCCCTGAGCTGGCGTATGTCACGTCTGCCTCTGTGCAGGCAGTGGTTCGGTGAATGTGTCATGAAGCCACTCGGGGTGACAGGCACCCCGTGGCCTTACTGTCTGCTCTGTGAGAGAGGTTGTTTCATGGTGGTTGGTGACATTAGAATGGTAGGTCACTGGGAAGATAGAGAAGTGACAGAATCAGTGACTGTGTCAATTTGTCTGGGCTCCTTTACCAAGGGGTCAGCTCTTTGGGGAGGAGGTTAGAGAACAGACTGTCACCTCAAGTTCTGGAGGCCACCAGGCTTGGCTTTTGTGGTGCTGGAGGCAGAAACCTCAGTTTTGTGTGTGTTAGGCCCATACAGCCAAGCCAGTTAGTCTCCCTCCCATGTTCCTCTGCTCTCCCTCTTACATTCCCAGCCCAGCCCACACTTTTCAATATTGGATGTGGACTCAAGAATTTGCTCATGTTTAAACCGCCCTGTTTATTCACACATGTCACATGGCAACAAATTACCCAGCAAGTTACTTACGCTCAGGTCTTCTCTGTACAATGTGTGTAACAGTAGCGATCTTCTGGGGTTGTTGGGTGACTGTGTACTTGCTGAGGTCCTAGGCAAGTGCATTGGAGCCTCTTGGCCTTTGCCACTTTGTATCAATGGCTTTCTTCATAGTGCTTTCTGCAGTAACTGATGTGCTAGCCAGTCAGTGGTTTCTTTTAGGTCCTCAGTCTCAGTGTGGAGCTGTGCAGGCCTTGCCGACAGCAGGGGTGCTGCACGCTGGACATGCTTCATGCTGGACGTGCTGCTCTCTGTTTATAGAATCACAACTCTCCGGTCCCCAGTCTTCTGGAGGTGCAAGTGGTGGGGGAGGGAAGCGCCGTGGCAAGAAAGAAGATTCTCACTGGTGGTCCAGGTTCCAGAAGGTTTGATTTCAAACTGTTTACTTTTGAGGTTGGGTTGGTGGCCCCAAGAAAATCCCACATAGCACAGATCGTATTTCTACACAGAAACTGTTGTCCCTTTCTGTCTAGGGTGACTTTCCATGGGATGACAAGGATTTCAGGATGTACTTTCTCTGGACTGCTCTTTTTTGGAGTGGAGTCATGATTTACTTCCTGTTCAAGAGCTCTGGGAGAGAAATCACATGGAAAGACTTTGTCAATAACTATCTTTCTAAAGGAGTGGTGAGTAATGTGGGGCTGGGGGTGTCGTGCTTTAGATGGTGAAATGCAATTGTGTTAGACCATAGAGTGGCCATCATAAATAACTTTGCAAATATTTTCCTTGAATTTTTTTTAATTAGTTTACAGTTATTATGGAGGGGGCATGCATGTATCATGGCATGTGTGTGGAGGTCACAGGACAGCTTTGTGGACTCTTCCCCTACCTTTATGTGGGTCCTGAAGATTGTGCTAGGCCTTGCATTCCAAGCACCTCTATTTACAGAGCCATCTTCCCAGCTCCACATTCTTTTTTTTTTTTTTAAATAGATTTATGTTTTATGTATGTAAGTACACTGTTGCTGTATTCAGATGCACCAGAAGGGATATCAGATTCCGTGTGGTTGCTGGGAATTGAACTCAGGACCTCTGGAAGAACAGTCAGTGCTCTTAACCGCTGAGCCATCTCTCCACCACTCCCCCCAACCCCCAGCTCTACATTCTTACATTTCATGTATCTTTTGTTTCCTGTTGTTAGCATTTTAAGAATCATTGATGAATCCCATGTCATGAAAATTTTATGCTGTATTTTCTTCTGATAGTCAAGTCTTTGACTTGGGTTAATTTTTCATATACTTAGATAAAAGATTTATGTAGTTACATAAAGTTCAACCCTATTCTTTTGCTCATGGATATCTAGTTTTTTTTTTTATTGCTTATTACTGAAAATAATTCCTTTCATATAATATATTCTCATTATAGTTTCCCTTCCCCGAGATCCATCCTAACTCCTCACCTGTCCAACTTCATGTCTTCATTCTCTTGTTCTCTTTAGAAAACAAACAGGCAAAACCAAATAAAAACAGAATAATTAAAAAATACAGTTAAGGGAGGATGGGGAGGGGAACACCCATGTAGAAGGGGAAGGGGAGGGTTTAGGGAGATGTTGGCCTGGAAACCGGGAAAGGGAATGACAATTGAAATGTAAATAAGAAATACCCAATTTAATAAAGATGGAAAAAAAAATACAGTTAAAAAACACAAGAGCGGGGTTGGGGATTTACCTCAGTGGGTAAATCCTGGGTTCGGTCCCCAGCTCCGAAGAAAAGGAAAAAAAAAAAAAAAAAAAAAAACCACACACAAGAAACAGGGCTGGAGAGATGGCTCAGCAGTTAAGAGCACTGACTGCTCTTCCAGAAGTCCTGAGTTCAAATCCCAGCAACCACATTGTGGCCCACAACCATCTGTAATGAGATCTGATGCCCTCTTCTGGTGTGTCTGAAGACAGCTACAGTGTACTTATATATAATAAATAAATCTTTAAAAAAGAAAACAAAACATAAGAAACAAAGACAGATACACACACACAAAAATCTCATAAAAATCACTAAATCAAAAGCCACAAAAGACCAAGAAGTTAAAATATTCCCAGTCAAAACAAGAAATGAGATTTTAAAAAATATCTACAAAAACACCATTGAGTTTGTTTTGTGTTGGCCATCTGCTGCTGGGCCCAACATATAAGTGTAGTATAGTTTATATACTTATGTACCCATATAAGGGCCCCCCTTAAATGTAGTTAATTCCCAGTGAGATTTGATTGGAGAAACTAACTTTTCCTTCAAAAGCGATTGTGATTTGGAGATAGCTTCTTGGTTAGGGATTCAAGCTCGTGTCCTCTCCCACTCTCAGCACTGGGACCCACCCATTCTGTCTTGAACCTGTGGATTCACATGTCTGTCAGTTTTGTCTGTAAGGCAGTGTTTCCTGGATTCCGTTCATCTCCTCAGCTTTAATAGTCTTCCTGCTTCCTCTTCCACAGGGTTGCCTGAGCCCTGAAGGGAAGGATTTGATGGACATCCCATTTAGGAACAAGTGTGCTGGACAGAGTTTCTCTCTGTCCAGTTGTGAGACTCTGTGTTTGTTCCTTCTATGTTAGGAAGAAGCTTCTCTGATGACAGCTAAGAAAGATGCTGATCTATGGGCATAGCAGAATGTCATTAGGAGTCATTTTACTGTTATGTTCCTTTTCCCCTAGGCCCATGGTCTACCTAGTCTCAGAATCTTGGGCACCTGAGCAGTGTCAGGCATGGGTTCCAAATCTTGGAATGGGCCTTATCCTAGTTAGGGTTTTACTGCTGTGAACAGACAACATGACCAAGGCAAGTCTTATAAGGACAACATTTACTTGGGGCTGACTTAGAGTTTCAGAGACTCAGTCATCATCAAGGTGGGAACATGGCAGCATCCAGGCAGGCATGGTGCAGGAGGAACTGAGAGTTCTACATCTTCATCTGAAGGCTGCTAGCAGAATACTGACTTCCAGGCACCTAGGATGAGGGTCTCAAGCCCATACCCATAGTGACACATCTACTCCAACAAGGTCACATCTACTTCAACAAGGCCACACCTTCTAATAGTGCTATTCCCTGGGCCAAGCATATATAAACCATCACAGGTCTTAAACTGAGTATCCATGTTTGTTGGAAACATTCCTTTTCTCATTGCATGGTCTTGACATTCATGTCAAAAATCATTTGATTCCATTTGTTTCTGTGTTGTCTGTTCTATACCATTGTCTTTTTTTAAAGATTATTTTTTTAATGTATATGTACACTGTACCTGTCTTCAGACACACCAGAAGAGGGCATCAGATCTCATTACAGATGGTTGTGAGCCACCATGTGGTTGCTGGGAATTGAACTCAAGACCTCTGGAAGAGCAGTCAGTGCTCTTAACCACTGAACCATCTCTCCAGCCCCCTTTCCATTATCTTTTTTCACAGTTTTGAGTGCTGTAGCTGTGTAGTTGTGTAGGTCTTTCAACTTTGTTACCTTTTTCTGGTTTGTTTTGGCTGTTCCTTTGGGAGTCCATACAAATTGTAAGAATGGTTTTCTATTTCTACAAAAAAACATTTTTAGACATTAAGTCTGTGGATCACTTTCATAACAGTATACAGTCTTCTAATCTATGAGTGCAGATTTTCTTTTATCTTTCTTATTTCTAAATAGCTTTCATTGCACATTTCTTTCGCCCTTTGCTTAAATTAATTTAGTCCCTATACATTTTATTCTGGTTGCTATTGTAATTTATAACTATTTTCTTAATTCTTGTTAGTAAATAGAAATATTACTAATTTATTATTATTGTTGTTGTTGTTATTATTATTATTAATTCTTTGCTTTGTTTTGGTTTTGTGTTTTTTTGCAAGACAGGGTTTTTCCATGTAAGCCCTGGCTATCCTGGAACTCACTCTGTAGACCAGGCTGGCCTTGAATTCAGAGATCCATCCGCCTCTGGCTCCCAAGTGCTGGTTTTACAGTTTTTTAATGTGTTTCCCTGTGTATGTGTGTACATATGTGCAGGTCAGAGGACACCTTATGGGAATTAGTTCTTGCCTTCTACTCTGAAGGTCTCAGGGATCAATCTTAAGTTATCTGCTTGGCAGAAAGTGTCTGCTTACTTAGCCATCCCACTACTCCTAAGGCTACACATGAGGGGGCAACAGGGTCTCCTTATGTGTAGCCTTGGCTAACCTGGAGCTTGTGATGTAGTCCAGGCTGGCCTCAAACTTATAGCAATCCTCCTGCCTTTTGCTTTCCAGGTGCTGTAATTATAGGCATGTGTTGTATAAAATGACACTGTGACCACTCCAAAAGATGGTTGAGGAGAAGGTTTTATTGTAGCTGTGAGAGAGACTACAGCCAAAGGCGTCTAGAGGTCTGGTGCAGGGAGAGAAAGTAGTAGCTTGAACATGGCCTGCAGACTGGAATTGGCCATGGAGGAGAGAGCTGGGCAGAGTGAGAGAGGGAGACAAAGTGTAGGCAAAGGAGAAGGGGCCCAGAGATGAAAGAGAGAGCATGGCCTAAACAGAGGGTTATATGGGAAGGAGAGGGGAAGGGAAGCCCATGAGTCGGGAGGTTTATAACCAGCAGGTTATCAAAGACAGCCATTTGTCCCTCTGCCAGTGATAAGGAATGGCTCCTTAGGTAGAGAGAATAGGGGGTGGGTGGAGTTTCCTTCAAACCTGCCGGGTACCACCCTGCCTGGCGGTGTGTTGGCTGTTGTGAGCTGACTTTGAATCCTGCTATGTTCTGAATTCATATATTTGTTCCAGGTTTAGAGGTGTGTGTGTGGTATTTGCAGCATTTTCTACAATAGCTACTCCAGTTTTAGTTTCTATTAGCGTGATAAATGTCTTCCATCCTTTTACTCTCAATTTGTTGGTGCCTTTAACCAGTAAGATGTGTTTCGTAGAGACAACAAAGTTAGATACAGTTTTGTCAGGCCTGAAAGAAACCCAGAACAAATGGCTAACTGTGCGTCCATTAATACATCAAAGCAAATGGTGGCCTCCTCTACTTCCTAAACCTCTCTGGTTCCTGGGCTTCCTTTCCCCTCGCTTCTCATTCTCATATAACCCTGCCATTTTGGCTATGGCCTCCCTTATATCTCCTGGTTCTCTGCCCTCTTGGTCTCTGCTCTTGGTCTTCTTGGCCCTCTTTCTTCTCTCTTCCCTCTCCTCTCATGGTCCAGTTCACTGTGTCCATAACTAGTTTTGTACTTTCTCTCCCTACTCTAGACTCTTCAGATGCCTCTGGTTATATCCTACTTCTTATGTATAATAAAAGCTTTCTCTTCAACCATACCTTGGAACTGCCATGCTGTTCTTTCATTCATTTTTTGAATCTAGTAATGCTGTCTTTCCCCCCCTCCCCCCCCCCCCCCGGAGCTGGGGACCGAACCCAGGGCCTTGTGCTTGCTAGGCAAGCACTGTACCACTGAGCTAAATCCCCAACCCCTAAGCCTGTCTTTTTTAATAGATTTTTCTTATTTATGCATATTTGTGTGTACCTATATGATTTTTGTGTACCGTATGCTTGCCAGTGCCTGCAGAGATCACTGGATCCCTGAAACTTGAGTTACAGACTTGTGAGCCATCTGGTGTAGGTGCTGAGAATCCAGCCTGGGTTCTGTGCTCTTAACTGCTAAGCCGCCTCTTCCCCCCCCAGCCTGTCTCTTTACTGATGAATTTGGGCCATTTATGTATAAAGTTATTATAGAGAGATGCTTAGTAAATCCTGGGGGTTTTGTGGGATGTTTCTTTTGGTTTGTTTTCTGGTCCGAGTGTTTGCTCTTGGCCTTTCCTCTTTAGTGTCCGACCTGCTGACACGGTGGAGGACGTGGTAGGTGCTTTCCTTGTTTCACCCCTGTTGAGCTATTCCTGTCCTAAAATGTAAGCTTCTCGTGCTCCTGTTTCCTTTCTTCCTCTTTTGTGTGTACTGTTTCCATAAGCATCTTTTGTAGTGCCATGTCGTTGGTCATGAAGTTCCTTCATTTGTGCTTGTCTTGAAATGTCCTTCTTTGTCATTTCAAAATGTAAGGTGGCGGGGTATGGCTCAGCATTAGCTGCCACAGGGTACAAATGGAGGTCAGAGGTCAACTCCTCCTACCTTACATGGGCTACTGGGACTAAATTCATCAGGTTTCATAGCAAGTGTTTTAAACCACTGAGCCATCTCTCCAGCACCCTATATCTAATTCTTTTTTTTTTTTTTTTTTTTTTTTTTTGGTTCTTTTTTTTGGAGCTGGGGACCGAACCCAGGGCCTTGCGCTTCCTAGGCAAGCGCTCTATCACTGAGCTAAATCCCCAACCCCAACCTATATCTAATTCTTAATGATATTCTTTCCTCTGCACTTTTAATAATACTTTTGAAATACCATATCTGAAGGACAGTGACAGAAGGTGTCCTTTAAGACATTTATTTCTCATGATCTGCTGTCAGTAAGTCCTCCAAGTGATAGTGGCAAACCAAAAGCGAGGGTGTTCCAGAGAAGCTAGCACAAGGGGTTACTCTGTCTGGGAAGGAATGGCTAAAAGATCTGCGTTCTAAAACTGTTTGGGAATTCCAGGTCAGCATGTGTCTTCTCATACAGTAACAAATGAGCACATATAAAATAATACAAATGATAATAGTTTAAAAATCGGAAATAATTAGAGTAAAGCAAAGTCTGTACTATTTGATATTCAGGGAATGGGGAAGAAGTAATATCTTATAGTAGCGAGTATTAGAGAGGAAAGCAATAAGAATCCTTGGCTAAAGAGTGTAGATTGCAGAGGCACTGTGGAGAGCAGTTTGACAATACCTAGGGAAGCTGAAGGACTGCAGTCTACCTCTTACCAGTGCATCTGCATCTGTCTGTAGACTGTGTACCCTGGAAAAACTTGAAGAGATGTTCCAGAAATTATCCACAAGGGTGTTTATTGCAGCATTGGGGAGGACTGTACAATCTGAAAAACTGTTGATGAACATGGAGGTAACCTGGAGTATGCTCATCAAAGGCAAGGCAAGGCTCCACAGAACCCAAATGCCGATGTAGTGAACCTTGCAAATGTAGTGATGGGAGGAAGAAAAAAGGGGAATAAAAACAGCCATGTAAAAGTTTGAAAGCAGGCTGGAGTGAATGTAGATGCCATTCAGGGTTAGCCCAAAGGCAAGAGCTGTCTTAGCCTCTGGGACTGCAGTTCCAGGGGGTGGGCATCCCCTGTGTGGATGCTGAGAACTGAATCCAGGTCCTGTGGGAAGGCAGCAAGGGCTCTTCACCTCCGAGCCATCTCGCATCCACTGCCCAGCTGCTCTACCTCTTGATAAAGGGTCTCAGCCCTATAGTATGGTAGTTCTGGCTGACTTCTGTAGAGACTGGCTGGCTCTGCCTGCCAAGTGCTGGGATCACCATGCCCAGCCTGTCATATGTCTTTTAAAAATGAGAATAAAATAAAATCTCAAGTATTTTTTATAATCTTAAGTTTAAATATTTGCCTTTTTAACATTCTAGGTGGACAGACTAGAAGTTGTCAACAAACGTTTTGTTCGTGTGACCTTTACTCCAGGAAAAACTCCAGTTGATGGGGTAAGTAATTTTATAAATTGACATGAGTCAGTCAGAATTAAGCTTTCTCAGGTTTAGACAAGAAAACATCCCTGGCATTGCATTAGCTGCGTATTGGGGACAGTGGGGTCTGCGAGCGCAGGCGGATGCTCACTGGCAGCTGGCGTGTGCATTGCTGACACATGGAGAGGCTTCAGTGTTGGGCTGGTGTTGGTCGTTATTGTAGTTTCACACCTAGGGCACAGCGAGGAGGACCTCAGTGTTCAGCATTCCAGAATAATTTCCGATTCTTGAACACAGAAAAACATTTGCTCAGTTGGGCAAAGCATTAACTTTTGAATCCCATGTGTTTTGAGGTGGATTCTTTCAAGCCAATTTCGGAGTCTTTCTGCTTATTTTCCTTCAACCTTTTTGTGGTAGCCGTTTGTTTTCCCAGTTTTTATTTGTGTATTTTTGAAACAGGGTCTTTCTCTGTGACCGGGCTGCCTGTGGACTCACAGAAGTCTCCATGCTTCAGCCCCTACAGAGCACAGACATAAACCATCACACTGGGCTTTGCTCTTCTCATGTGATCTGTGTTTCTCCTCCACCTAGTTTGGACTCTGTAGAGACAGCAGAAGTGTCAGATGATCAGGGGAGGTAATGCATAGGGGAGGAAGACTCAGGTAATGTCAGCCCTTCCCTGGTCCGACCCTACTCCCAGTTCTTGGGTGTCCTGCCACCCTACTGTCTCTGCCAGGCCAGACTTCGCACCGTGGCCTGTTCTCTAACCATTTTCTAGCCACATCAGGCACCTGCTTTTTGAGATTACCCTCCCTAACTGTCTGTTTCCACCCTGTTAGTACTGTCCTGTGGGACTATCTCCAAAGGACAACTTTGATAATGGAGAAGCCTCATTTCTAGGACTAACATTCACAAATGTTTACATCTAAAATTGATAGCATTGTGTTATTTTTATTTCTCCATTATGCCACAGTAAAGGTTTCTATCTCAAGCTTGTTGGCTTTGTTTGTTTGTTCGTTTTGTGGTATTGGGGATTGAACCTAGTCGCCTCATAGATACTTTTATCTCATAGCAAGTACTTTACCACCGAGCTGTGTCCCTAGCCCTAAATCTTAAGATCATAGTCTGTCTGGTGTACACACTGTAATCCTAATGCTTGAGTTAGGACTTCAGAGTCATTCTTGGTTGCACTGAGGCTTTTCCCCATCACTGTCCTTAACTAGGAGAACATGAAGATTTTCTGTAGCATTTCCATGGTGTCAGTATTTTATGTCATCTAGAATTAAAGTATATAAGATACAGTATTCAGATACTGTTCCATTTCAGAGAAGGGACTTGTGTATCTCACATCTTTGTTTGAGATTTTCTTAGGATTTGGAATCATTTCCCTATGCATCTTGGGGAGGGGGGGGTTATCATTATTTTTGTGTTTCTTGTGGAATAGCTGTCTCTTCCATATTCTTCCAGGACCTCAGGAAGTCTCCAGTCCTAGGTATTAGAAGGGTAATGCCCAGCATAGCATTTCTGGTACTTTCTACTAGCCAGGTTTTGATTATTCCTGATCCCACTTCTTAGGAATATTCTCAGGGTGAAATGAGTTGATGTACCCATCAGGGCTTAGAGCAGTGTGTGCACGGCTGCCTTAACCTGTTCCTGCTGTGTCAGACTGGGTTTTACTGTGGAAATAGGCCTGTGGGAAGTGCACAAGAAGGAAAGAGTACTTGTTCACCTGCTTTCAAGTAGGTTTTTAAATGCTTTTCTCTTTTAACGATTTGTGGTTTTTTATATTTTATTTTTATTGTGTGTGTGAGTGTTTTGCCTGCATCTGTCTGTGCGCTGTGTTCATGCAGTGAGTGTGGAGGCCAGAAGAGGGTGCTAGGTCTTGTGGAGCTGGAGTTAGGAGTTGTTAGTTGATATGTGGGTGCTGGGAATTGAAGCTGGGTCTTCTAAAGAACAGCCAGTGCTTCTAACCGCTGAGCATCCTGTAGTGTCAGTGTTGTTCTGAGTTTATAATTATTAAGCCAGTGAGGAAGATGGCTAAGGATTGCCACATGTTCTCAGCAAATTAAACAGTCACCATGTCTTTGCAGCCAGACTTTTATTATTGTTGAAGTCTTTGGGGTTTCTGAAAAATTCTTAGCAGGTTAAATGCTTTAGAAAAATCAAAATTCTGTTTGTTCTTCATTCTTAGGATATTTGTTTTTCTGTTTTTATAGCAATACGTCTGGTTTAATATTGGCAGTGTTGACACATTTGAGCGGAATCTGGAGACTTTGCAGCAAGAATTGGGCATAGAAGGGGAGAACCGGGTGCCTGTGGTTTACATTGCTGAAAGCGATGGGTAAGAAATCATTTAAAATACATGATTTGTGCCAGATAGGGTGCGTATACCTATAATCCTGGCACTTGGGAGCCTGAAGCAAGAATATTGCCATGAGTTTGAGGTCAGCCCTGGGTACATAGAAAGACCTTGTCTCAAAAAGCTGGAAAAACAAACAATAAAAAGACAGATTTGAGTACCATTTACTATGCTATGGATGGTTCGCTGTCCCTTGTCATTAAGTGACAGGGTTATAAATTTAAAGTCTCTTTAATTTTTAAGGTTTATTTGTTCATGTATTTTATGTAAGTGAGTGCTTTGTGTG
Source organism: Rattus norvegicus (assembly GCF_021556685.1). Classification (NCBI taxonomy): domain Eukaryota; kingdom Metazoa; phylum Chordata; class Mammalia; order Rodentia; family Muridae; genus Rattus; species Rattus norvegicus. Next base: position 63,001,575 of record NC_141551.1, on the reverse strand, counting down.
TACACCTGCACACGAGAAGAAGGCATCAGGTCGCATTGTAAAGTGGTTGTAAACCACCACCATGTGGTTGCTGGGAGTTGAACTCAGGACGTTGGAAGAGCAGCCAGTGCTCTAAATTGCTGAGTCATCTCTCAAGCAAGTCTTAAGCAGGCCTTGCTCTTTTTAGCTATATTGAAAAATAAATCATTAGTAGTTTAGTCTTTGCATATGACTACTGTCTTTTCTACATGATTATGTTCTCTCGGTTAAGCAGGATTTAGTGTTACAGTCCAGTGTGCTGTCCTTGTATAAGTTTTGCATGAACAGCCCCATGTGAAGGAGTAGCATCCTACCTTTAGCTGTTGTTTACCTTTCTAGTTGACAGTCTTTCAGGATTTAAGAAAGTTTTCAGTGCTGGACAGTGGTGGCACACACCTTTAATCCCCGCTCTCAGGAAGCATAGGCAAGTGAATCTCTAGGAGTTCGAGGCCAGCCTGGTGTGCAGAGCTTGCCAGGACAGCTAGGGCTACACAGACAGACCCTGTGTTGAAAAACCAGAAAAAAAAAGAAAAAAAGAAAAGAAAAAAAAAGAAAGAAAATTTCCCAGACTAGAGAGGTGGCCCAGTGAATGAGAGCACTGGCTGCTCTTCCAGAGGACCTTTGATTCAATTCCCAGCAACCACTCGGTGACTCACAGCCACCGGTAATTCTCATCCTGGGAGATCCAGTGCCTACTTGAGTCTCTATAAACACAAGGCATGCACACAGTGCACAGATATCTATGCAGATAAAACATTCGTACATTAAAAATAATTTTTTTTTTTTGGTTCTTTTTTTCGGAGCTGGGGACCGAACCCAGGGCCTTGCGCTTCCTAGGTAAGCGCTCTACCACTGAGCTAAATCCCCAGCCCCTATTAAAAAATTTTTTATCTTTCTTCAGAACTACTTCTCCTAGGGTTTATCTGAATAACTCCACTTATAGTTTGAGCAGATACTCCTGTATGTTGAAGATATATGGGCTGGGGAATGAATAGTAGACTGTTCATCTGTTGTGGTGTGCATACGTGTAATCCCAGTGCTGGGTCCTTTTCATTGAATGCAGAAACTGTGTCCTGCTGTGAGACAGGCAGGTCTACAGTGTATCATTTTTCTCTGTGTGTGAGAACAAAACCAGCTAGTGTGTTAATTTCACTGTTGGTGTCACTCATAACTAGAGACTTCTGGAATTGGGCTCTGGCAGCTCACCTCCCTCTAGTATGATGCCTCCCAGCTGATGGGATGCTTTTGCATGAGATCTTAAGGTGGTTGCCCAAGTTGATAAGCTGTTATGGGTGTAATAGGCTAGAATTTCACAAGCTGGATAACCCTTATGTGGTACGCCTGGGGCCTGAACTGTTTCAGGTTTTGGAATGTACGTAGACTTTGCTGATTGAGCATTCCTCATTCAAAACTTGAAATTCAGATATCTCCAAAATTCTAAATTTTGTAAACATCTGTTGGCACTGAAAAGTACAGGTTCTCTGGTATCTCAGATCCATGTTTTTTAGGTTAGGCATACTCATAGACAGTTGCATTTCATTCTTTCATAAACTTGTTTTGTAGTGCAGGTTATTTCCCCCTGATTCTTTAACAGTGTTTAAAAATGTATAAACATTTAGTAAGTTTGTACTCGAAAGTTAGGTTGAATAACAGTCACTCAGTCAAAAGACAGATTCTTCCCCAGGCTCTGAGGCGTCTTTGCAGGCACCATGCTGGAGACGTTCTGCTGGAGACGTTCTGCTGAAAGAGTGTCAGGCCAGAGCGGCCTGTGCAGCTTCATGCACGGAGGTTAAACATTGTATGCGTTACTTTCCACACCGGCATGCTGTCTGACGAAGGCTTTTCTGGAGGTTGAGGCCTCCTCATAAGAGAACCGGAGTCTGAGGCTAACACCGGGATTATGCTCAGCATCTAAGTGAGTAACTGGAAAGAAAAGAAACTTGGAGACCATAGTAGTAGCCAGCAGGCCTGTGCGCACTTACGCAGGAACAAGACACTGAGAGCCCGTGTGTTCACACACTCACTGTGCGTTACTTGTTATTGCTTTAGAGATATAAACATGCCAAGATTCTCCCGTGCCTCAGATAAATTACTAGATTATTTTAAACTACTAGATTTTTGGAACTTGTCAATGTTTGCCCTGATATCTGAAGCATAGGAAACTTACCAGCTGAACTGTTGTGTGTTGTCTCTCTAGCTCCTTCCTGCTGAGCATGTTGCCCACGGTACTCATTATTGCTTTTCTACTCTACACCATAAGAAGAGGGCCCGCTGGCATTGGTCGGACCGGTCGGGGAATGGGTGGACTCTTCAGTGTTGGGGAAACGACAGCCAAGGTCTTAAAGGATGAGATAGATGTGAAGTTTAAAGATGTGGCTGGCTGTGAGGAGGCCAAGCTAGAAATAATGGAATTTGTGAATTTCTTGAAAAATCCAAAGCAGTATCAAGACCTAGGAGCAAAAATCCCAAAGGTAAAAAGATACTTGGAGAGGACTAAGTTCAAGGTGTATGTCTATCAAGATGTCACCTATGGCCTATTCAATTAAATTTTCATTCTTCTTTCCAGATTTTGTTTCTGTCTGATTCAGTTCTGTAGCCTGTTTTCTATATCTCATTTATAAATGTTGTGTATTCCTACAAGTGTTGTTCTCCCCAGAAGCCTTCTTTGATTGGGCTTTGTTCTCCCTCCATCTGATTTAGACACCTCCCTTCCTGTGGCAGCTATACCACCTGGTAGCATATTCATACTGCAGGGCTCCAATCTCATCTTCCACAGAGTGATAGGCCGTCTGCTCGTACCTGAGACTGATGGTCTTGGCACAGTGTGTGTTGAAGAAGAGACAATGCTAATATTCACTTCTAACACGTATATCTCATAGCTGCTGTGTTAATGCTGTGCCTATATTGTGTCAGCCCTATATATAGCCCTTGGCTAGGCATAAAGTAGCAACTTCCCGTTTGTCAAGTAGCTTGCTTATAGGTGGAGGTCCTGTTGACGGACCTAGGATGTGTGCTAGCTCACCAAGTACTTTATCATTGAGCGGTGGGTACTCCAGCCCTCTTTGCATAGTCTCATTAAGTTATCTGAGCTGGCCTTGAGCTCTTCCTATGGCCGGGTAGGCCTTGAATTTACTGTCCTCTTGCACCAGCCTTCCAGGGAGTTGGGGTTATAGATCTAGGCCATAAGGCCATCTGGGACTAGCTAGTAAGTAACTGGATAAAATACTTCATCTTCATCAATAAAGTTTACTTTAAGAAATGCTTAGGCTCTGGAAAGATGGCTCAGTAGTTATGCTCAGGCCTCTGCTGTTCTTTGAGGGAGCTGGAGTTTGGTTCCTAGTACCCGTGTCTGGTGGCTCACAAACATCACTCTAGTTCCAGGAAGTCTAATGGCATCTTCTGGCCTCTGTAGGCACTTGCATACATGTACACACACATACACTAAGTACAGGTAAATATTTTGTAAAAGAAATGTTTTTGTTTGGAGGTATAGCTCTTGTTGCCCTGGTCTGGGTACATAGACCAGGCTGGTGTCAGACTCACAGATCTGCCTTTAAGGTGCACTCCACCACATCTGGGCTGATGAAAGCTCTGTAAAGCCAATTGTTCTTGTGATTTCATGTCTTACCTGTATGAATTAAAAATTCATGTTCCTGATAAAAATAATTTACTTAGTAAAAGATTTACATAATGCCTAGGCAGATGGAAATAAACAAACTTTAAAAAGTATTTGAGTGTTGTATTACAACCTTGAAAAAAGCATTTTTGGCCATATTATTCATCTCTCCACACACAGTATTTGGAAATAAGAGTCGTATGTATATTTATAACAGTAATAGAAAGTAAACAGTGAATTCACACAGGTGTTGGGTCCTTTTCTGTTGCTGCAATAGACAAGACAGTTTATAAAAGAGTTTATTTGGGCTCATGATTCTAGGGCCTAGAAGCCAATGATGGTGGAAGGAGTGGGAAGCTGAGGGCTCACATTTTGAATCACAATCACAAAGCACAGCATGAACTAGGGTTGATGCAGGTCTTTTTTTTGAGACAGGGTTTCTCTGTAGCCCTGGCTGTCCTGGATCTCACCCTGTAGACTAGGCTGGCCTCAAACTCAGAGGTCTGTCTGCCTCTGCCAACCTAACATTGGGATTAAAGGTGTGATCTACCATTCCCAGCAATGTTGCAGACCTTTAAACTTTCAAAGAACACCTGCAGGGCATACTTTCTTCTTTGAGGCCATACCCCCTTACCCTTCCCAAATAGTACCTTAGCTGGGGACAAAGTTTTCAAATATCCAAGACTGGGGAGGACATTTCTCATTCAAACTACCACAATACAGTTAGGCTTTAAGGTAGATGTGCATCTGTGCTAAGAAGTTCCTGACTTGTACATTTTCATGGACGTAAAAGTCAGTGGTTGTGTTTATACAGTTTCAAAAACCAGTTTTACCTGTAAAAAGCAAAAGAATTTTATAAATTGGGAGTGTGGTATTTATATTTCTTTATTATTTAAACAGCAGTTTATTAGAGCCTAGCTGAAGTTTCTTTTTATACCATTAGGTTGAAAGTTTTAAAGACAACCATTACCACAAAACCCAAACCATTAAAAAAAAAAGAAACAGCCCCCAAACCTTGGAGTGTTGCGGATGCTTGTACGTGCTGTACGTGCTTGTACGTGCTTGTACGTGCTGTTCGTGCTGTACGTGCTAGCCAAATCAGCACCAAGCTACTGCACAGCTCAGCACCAACGGTCTGGATAAGAGGGATGTGTGAGACTTCACAACACATTGTTACCATAGTATTTAGAAATAGAATTGTCTCTAACAATCCCTTTCTTAACCTTACTGCTGTAAAGACATTCTGCTATAATGTAAGTATTTCATTTATCAGTAGGATTTAGAAACAGAGGTATCCTTTGGAATTGTTAGGAATGTTCAGTGTACGTTTTCAAAATTCTGATTCCATGTACTCTTTCATTTCTGTGTCTGAAGGGTGCCATTCTCACTGGTCCCCCAGGTACTGGGAAGACACTGCTAGCTAAGGCCACAGCTGGAGAAGCCAATGTCCCCTTCATCACTGTCAGTGGATCTGAGTTTCTGGAGATGTTTGTCGGTGTTGGTCCAGCCAGGGTAAGTCTTGTTTTGCCCCTGGGTGGCTGGTGAGGATGACCATTCCTGAGTTCCCAGAGGGACCCCTCACTGGTAATGCCCTCATTAGGTCTTCAGCTACACTAGCAGGGCTGTGCGACTCCCATCTACCCCTCCCCCCCCGCCCCAGCCAGTCTTGTAGTTCCTTCTCAAGATAATTCTGATGGATAGGTTTCAGTAAACAGCTTTACTTTGTGTGTAGTGGCTCTTGAGGCATGTTGGGTAATTGACACGCTGTCCTAGAGTGTACAATTAAATGGGTTTTAGATCTGTGCAACTGTTAGAACAGCTAACTCATTTTAGTCATGATAAAAAAATGCCCAGGTCCTTTAGTCTTCTCTTTCTCCCATCCGTAAGCAGAGACTAACATCTATAGATTTCATATTTTCAGACATTTCAAATAAATGTGTGATCTGTTCTGTTTTGAGCTTTTTTTTTTTTTTAATGTGCTTTGCTGTTTTGCCTCAGTAAATATCTGTGTCAGATCTCTTTGAACTGGAGTTACAGGGGTGGGGAAGGGGGAAGAGGAAGAGAAGGAGGAATTGTTTTAGGTCTAAGGCAAACTATGTGATCTACCACATGGGTGCTGGGAATTGAACCTGGGTCCTCTGGAAGAAGACCTCTACGTCGTCATGTGGACCTTGCTTTGTGTTTTGAGACCTTGCTTTGTGTTTTGAGACAGGGCCTTGCTGTGTAGCCCTGGCTAGCCTTGTGTTAGCTTTGTAGCTCTGCTTGGCTTGAACTCACAGCAGTGTTTTTGCCTCAGCCTCCCAAAGGATAGGCTCATAGATGTACACCGTCATTCCTGGCCTGCCTTTATTTATTGCATGCCTATGGACATGCCTGTGCTATGGTGTGCATGCGGAAGTCAGATGGCAGCTTTGTGGAGTCCGTTTTCATTCTGCTTGAGATGGTTTTTCTTGTTTGTACTGCCTGTGTAGGCTTGTACTTCCTGCCTCTGCCTCCCATTTCACTAGAGGAGTGCTGGATTTGTCCCTGTATCTGCCTTTTTACATGGGGTTTGGGATTAGCAGCTTCAAGGTGTTAGGCTGGTGTGGCAAGTGCTTTTATAACTGTTGAGCTGTCTCCCTGGCCTCACCTCCTGGTTCTTCTTTTATTAATTTATTTATTGATGCTTTTGTTAATTGAGTGGTCAAAAGTTTCATTTGGCTACTAATTCCTTGTTATATAATTGGTTTATGAACACTTTTTTCTTTGAGACTTGCTATGTAAACTAGACTGGCCTCAGATTCACAGCGATCCATCTGCTACTGCCTGTGTGCTGGAATTAAAGGCATTAGCCACCAATGTTCAGCAAAAAGTCCTTAAATTGTTCTTTTAAGATTTATTTATGTATACAGCATTCTGCCTGCATGTATACCTGCAGGCCAGAAGAGGGCACCAGATCTCATTGTAGATGGTTATGTACCATCATATGGTTGCTGGGAATTGAACTTAAGGACTTCTGGAAGAGCAAATAGTCCTCTTCACCTCTGAGCCATCTCTCCAGCCCATCATTGAATTCTTAACCTAATGGATTATAATTTTAGGCAATGGAGAGGTCTTTTGTATTAAATCACAAAAATCAGCTTCCTGTGTTCTGGGATAAAAGATGTAAGCTACCATGCTCAGCACACCCTGAAGCAAGGACTTGTTTCCTTGTTTGTTTGTTTGTTTTTAAAGATTTTTTTAAAGGTTTATTTACTTATTTCATGTGTGTGAGTACATTCTCGCTGTCTTCATACACACCAGAAGAGGGCATCAGATCTCATTACAGATGGTTGTGAGCCACCATGTGGTTGCTGGGAATTGAACTCAGGACCTCTGGAAGAGGAGTCAGTGCTCTTAACCTCTGAACCATCTCTCCAGCCCTAAAAAAGATTTCTTAAGGTGTGTGTGTGTGTGTGTGTGTGTGTGTGTGTGTGTGTGTGTGTGTAAGTAAGTAGGGGTGGGAGGAATAAGAATGTATTGTGTTGGGGAGGAGAGAGAAGGAGGAAGAATATGTATGTGTCTGAAAGGAAAGGGGAGATTGACCTATGGACAAGGCAGTGTGGCTCACTCGCTCTTTCTCTCTTTCTTTCTTTTTCTTTTTTTCTCTCTTTCTTTCTTTTAGTTTTTTGAGACTAGGTTTCTCTATGTAGCCTTGGATATCCTGGAACTCATTCTATCTGCCAGGCTGACCTTAAACTCAGAGGCACCTGCCTCTGCCTCCTGTGTGTGCAATTAAGGGCATGTGCCACCACTGCCTGGCTCCTTACATATACATATACATATACATATACATATACATATACATATACATATACATATACATACATACATATATATACACATATACACATACACACACATATATACATACATACATATATACATATATATATATATATATATATATATATATATACACACACACATATACATCCAACTCTCACAGCGTTATTGTTGAAAATACCATTTCCCCTACTGAATGGTCTTGCACTGTCAACCACAGATTCATGCATTTTTTGCTAGACTCTCAGTTCTCTTGCTGATCTGCACATCTGTTCCTTAACTAGCACCATGCTCTGATTACCTGTAAGGTAAAATGGGCCAGTTGAAGCTAGACTAAAATACACATAGGCAGCTTTACTGCCATGAGGAGGGAGAAAGAGAGGAAAGGGAAGAGAGAAAAAGAGCTCTCACAGAGAGAGAAGAGAGGAGGAGAGAGAGGGAGGGAGGAGAGAGAAAACCATAATGACTGGAATGTATAGGGAAGAGCCTCTGGGGGAAGGGCAGCCCATCCCCTAGTCTGGAAAGTTCAAGGTTGGGGGCAGGATATTGCCAGCTAGGGACTGCAGGATGCTGAGAGAAACCTGAGGCCAGATCTGCCTTGGAATGTAAAATATGCACTTAAATCCTTTGCCCTAGGGTCTGAAACCAAACAATTACTATAGTTCTATAAAGTTTGAAATCAGAAGGTATGGGGATAGTTTAATTTTAAAGAGATATTTTTAATGTATTTTACCTGTGTCAAAAATGTTAACCTAAATGAAAAAAAAGCTGTCAGTGTGTGAGGTGGTGTCACAGCACTCTGCAAACACGCTGATAGAGATAGCTTTTAATCTGTAGGAAAGTGTGTTATCTGGTAGCGAGTATACTGTGGGGATCTTAGTGTCAGTGATGGTCACAGTTAATGGAGCAGGTGGATTATTATGGATTTGCAGGACAGATATTCCCTAGAACAACAGAAGATGGAGTCAGGTGATAGGTGACATACCACTAACCCTTACATGCACAGGGGTGTTGAAGAAGGGAGGTGTGTGAATGGTGCTGGACGGTGGGGAGCCGAAAGGGGATGAAGCCTTGGTCATATGAGGTGCTTGGGCTGTACGTGGTGAATTGGTCTGGCAGGTGGGAGTAGGCAGGATGGACAGCTTTTGGCTGACTTTACTGAAGGCCAGTGGTGGTGCTGGCCTTCAGTGGGTCCAGCAATCATGTGCATGTGTATATCCACAAAGGGAAGAGTGCCCAGCAGGCATCAGGAGTGTGGAGGATCTTAGCAAGGAGGGTGGGGCCTTCCACATGGCAGGAATAAGACTTTGCAGTAGAATTCTGAAACTTTCCTACAAATTAAAAGCTATATCTTCTTGTTTGGAAAGTAACACCACCTTGCCCTTTCATAACATTTTTTTTCCATTTAAGTCAACATAGGTTAAAATTTTTAAAAAGGAGGAGCAGTAGTAGTGGGGCATAGGGTAGACCCCACTTGAGAGCTTTGCAAGGGTGCCAAGTTCCAGTTAAGGCCAGGAGCTGAAGGATTGGGCTTGAGGGCAAGAGGTCTTTTGATCACAGCTCTGAAGCTGGGGTTGGGAGTTCACAAGCAGGGATGAATCGTTTCAGGGCAGAGTTGGAATGAAAATCTAGAATCTAGGCTGGGAAAGGACATGAATCTGAGCATGGGAAACTGGACTGTGCACTTGCCAGGGCTGATGGTGAGGCCCAGGGCTATTTCCCTTTCTATGTTTCCAAGTTATAGCCTTAAGGGGAGCAGCTAGCTGCAGAAGTGGCCTCTGTTGTGAGTTGTGGGTAAGAACCGCCATTGCCAGTTCTGTTGGTGAGCTGGTGGGTGTGGAAATTGAGCTCTGTGTGAAGCCTGTTAAGAGCCTTGGTTGTTAATAGCTGTCCTGGGCATGAAGTGTGAGCATGGAAGAAGCTAACTGACTAGCTCAGGGTCAGAGGAGAGGCCAACTACAGTGTATCTGCAGGGCATCTTGCACAGTACTGAGTATGCTATAAAAACAGCCGATGTGGTCAGCATAGTAATTTATGGATTATAGGAATGATATTGACCCGTCTTACGTCAGCTGCTTAATACTCTCATTTCCTGCTCCTTTACTCGTCATGACTTTTTAAATTATGTTTTCATTTATTTTTGTGTGTAGGCAAGTGTGTTCCACAGCATATATATAAATGGAAGAGGACACCTCCAGGAAGTCAGTTCTCTTTCCACTGGGTGGGTCCAGGGGGTCAAACTTGGGTCAGCAAGCTCAGTGGCAGGCACCTTTACTCACTGAGTCATTTCACCAGCTTTACTACTTATAACTGAAACAGTATCTGGATATGTAATGTGAATCACAGAAAGATTAGGATTTAATTGTCTTTAGGGAGGGAGCAGTGTTTTACAGTGTAGCCCAGGCTGCCCTCCCTTTTTCAGTCCTCCTCCCCCAGCCTCCTGAGTGCTACAAGGACAGGTGTGTGCCACCATGCCCTGTTTTGAGGTTAGCTTTGCTGAACTAGTAACATCGAGTCAGCAGAGTAACTCAGATTTCTTTCTGTCAAGGTCCGAGACTTATTTGCCCTTGCACGGAAGAATGCTCCTTGCATTCTCTTCATTGACGAGATTGATGCTGTGGGAAGGAAGCGTGGTAGAGGCAACTTTGGAGGACAGAGTGAGCAGGAGAACACACTCAATCAGCTGCTCGTGGAGATGGACGGTGAGCGGTCAACCATCTGTGTCAAACTGAGTTCTAGTTGTCTCACATCTCTGAATGAGAAGTTTTTTTTTTCTTTTTTTTTTTTTTGGAGCTGGGGACCGAACCCAGGGCCTTGCGCTCGGTAGACAAGTGCTCTACCACTGAGCTAAATCCCCAACTCTTTCTGAATGAGAATTTTTTTTTTTCTTTTCTTTTTTTCGGAGCTGGGGACCGAACCCAGGGCCTTGCGCTTCCTAGGCAAGCGCTCTACCACTGAGCTAAATCCCCAGCCCCCTGAATGAGAATTTTAACTGTGACAAACTTTAAAGAGTAAAAGAACATTGAATCATTAGAGATGAGAGTCTAATGACAGCAGCTGCTGCTCCTCCAGGGGACGACCCTGCATGGCAGCTGCCTGAAGAGAAATATACAAGTGCTTTGGCTCACCACCATCTGCAACTCCAGTTCAAGGGATCCACCTCCTCTTTTGGTCTCCACAGGCACACACACCTGATGCACGTACATCCATGCATCTAACGTTATTCTATACCAGTCCCTTAGCTCGCATTTGCCTCAGTATTGGCGATAAGATGATGCTGACTAAGAAAACTGGTGAAGTAATCATCAACCAAGAGCTAATGTCTGTCTCGTCCTCAGAGTTGAAGGTGGTTCTGGAACATGAAAACTGAAGCACAGTAAAGTGTGGATTTGGCAGATGTTGACTACAGGTGGTTTTTGACCTCTGTGGGTTTGCATTTAAGTTGAAAATACCCTAAGTCCAAAATACAGTGAGTATCTCTGGTGCACAGAGCTTCTATTGAGCAGCACAGCACTCTGTGGAGTTTCCTAAGGGTGGTGTGGCTAACTGGAAGCTGCAGCTCCTTGCTGCCACCTGCATAGCTAGAGAGGATCAAGCCAAACTGCTGGTCCTGGGAAGAAGCAGATTCAGAATCTGAAGTACAGCCTTAACCACTTTCACCCCATCTTTCAGGTTAAAAAATCCGAAGGTACGAGCTACCTGTACTTCTTAACCCAGGAAGTAGCAGTCTTTCCATGCTGGGCAGCCTGTCTTTCAGTTAAAGACACAATTTCTAGGGCTGCATCCTCCTGCTGGGAGGTGTGTGGATGCTTGCTTCTGTTTACAGAAAGGGAAGGCACAGTGCCAGGCATCACACTGGCTTAGATGAGGAAGCAGACACAGTATCAGTGTGTGTGAGGGTGGAGACCTTGCCCATCCTCTGACAGTCAGTTTACCCTCCAAGCTCTTGAGTTCAAATCAGAGTGCCACACTGGGGTACCACCCAGGAATGCTTTAGTGCCTGTGGGCAAGGGGCAAGGTTGCGGGAAGGGTTTGAACATTTGAGAATGGTTAATAAAATTGAGCCGATTGATGGTGGGAGAGACGGCGTAATGGTTAAGAAAGAGTATGTACAGCTGCCGAGGACCCCAGTTTTGTTTTCAGCAACCTAAGTTGTTTGTACCTTAGAACTGTCTGTAACTTGGGCAGCTCATAAATGCCTGTAACTCCAGCCTCTGCACTCTAAATGTACTCTAAGTTACATGCAGATACACACATGTAGTTAAAAATAATAAAAATCTGAAAACAAAGCAAGTATTCTGGGCATAGGGCACAGCACTTGGGAGGCAGAGCTAAGAGACTCACCACAAGTTGGTCCACACGGTAAGTTCTAGGCCAGTCCAGAACACAGAGTGGCCTCTGTGTGTCTCTTTTTCTTTTACTTGTTTATTGACTCATGATTGGTTAGCTGATTCATCACGGTATGAACTCATGTTATCACCACTATTCTTTAGCCAGTTTTTGACCACTCAAACTGGATTTCTTGTCCTGAATATTCTTTTCCCTTTATCTATCTATCTATCTATCTATCTATCTATCTATCTATCTATCTATCTATCTATCTATTCACTTTGCATCCTGATTGTAGTTCCTTCTTCAACCCACCTACTACTCTCTGTATCTTTACAAGGAAAAAATGATTTAAAAATAAGGAAATTGATTGTTAAAACTGCCATGTAAGGAAAGTGCTGGAGAGAGAATGAGTGGTGGGTATTAGTGTAGTTATAGAGGAGTAATTTCTAGTCTCTTACAGCAGGGACCACAGTTGTAGTTACCAGGCAGGAACATGAAAACTGAAGCACAGTAAAGTGTGGATTTGGCAGATGTTGACTGCAGGTGGTTTTTGACCTCTGTGGGTTTGAAAATACCCTAGAGGAGCAGAACTGAGGGAGAGAGACACAGAGAGAACACACACACATATGGAGTTTATTAGAGTGAGTAACCTACAGGCTGTGATCCAGCTAGCCCAGCCAGGGATGTCTGCCAATGGATGTCCAAGAGTCCAGTAGTTGTTCAGTCCATGAGGCTGGGTGCCTTGGCTGGTCTTTAGGATAGGCTAATGCCAGTGAAGGAATGGACTGGATGTGTAGACTACCAGTAGAAGGTGTGGTCCAGATTAAAGGTGGATCTTCACACCTCAAATGATCTAATTAAGAAAAAATCCCTCAGGGGTGTAGCCAGCCATTGGACTTTAGTTAGCTCCAGATGAAGTTAAGCTGACAACCAAGAATAGCCAGCACAGCAGTGAACAATTGTTTACCTTTCAGAATAGCTAGCAGAGGGCATTTTCCGTGTTCCCAGCACAAGTGCCAATAATCACCCATTGTCTCTCATGCTGAAGTGTCACGTTGTGCATCATTTACAGGCAAACGTGTGTGTTAGTAAGTAGGCATTTCTGAAAATAGGAATAATATTGGCCAAAACTTTAATATGTGATTTTTATGTCTAAGAACAAGGTAACAAATGAGAAAAATAATTCAAGGTTTTGGCTTAAAAAGTGCTAAATAAGAGTCGGGGTGGGGGTGGGGGCAGCAGCGGCAAAAAGAGAGAGAGAGAGAGAGAGAAAGAGAGAGAGAGAGAGTCTAGAGAGACAGGTCAGAGCACCAGCTGCTCTTCCGAAGGGTTTGGTTTGGTCCTTGGCACACACATGACAGCTCACTATAATCTGTCTCCAGTCCCAGGGGGTCAGATGCCCTCCTCGGGCCGACAAAGCACCTACCTGTGCACATGAGACTTTCAAACATTTTAGGTGAGAATAGAAAACAGCGTCTACAGCTATGGCTCTGATGTCCTGCCACCGCCGCCAGTCTTGTTTTCGGCCTTCGTTGTTTGGTTCTGACTCTGCGTTTCCACTACCCCTGCTTTAGGCTTCAACACCACCACCAACGTGGTCATCCTGGCAGGCACAAATCGACCAGACATCCTTGATCCAGCTCTGCTGAGACCAGGCCGCTTTGACAGGCAGATCTTCATTGGTGAGATGGTAGTCACTGGGTTCAGTAGATCACTTTTGTGGTAGAGCTGTGTCTCACTGTGACCCTTTTCCCCTTAAATATAATTCTAAAGGACCCCCAGACATAAAAGGACGAGCTTCAATCTTCAAAGTTCACCTTCGACCATTGAAACTAGACAGTGCCTTGGAAAAAGATAAATTGGCCAGAAAACTGGCGTCCTTGACTCCAGGGTTTTCAGGTGAGTGGAAATTGCTGCTGTTCTCACTGTATTTCAGTCACTGGTAAGGCCAGGTCATGGTAGTTCCTTTCACTTGGGGCCCCATCACTTGTTTTTACCTTTTAGTTATGGGAAACGTCACAGATGCAATAATTAGAGGATGCAGTAGATTGAACGCCGAGCACGTTAGCAGCTTTGGGAGAGCGGGTGGCACTTAACATCTGGGCCCCATCCTCTGCCTGCATAGTGCATTATCATCAGCTCCTGATAGAGGCAGACATCACTTTATCCAAACGTCTTTAGGATCTGCTCCCAGCTGTCTTTCAACAGTTATTTGAGTAGATAGCATGTTGTAATGCCCACCACTACCAAGTGTGCATGTGGGTTTAGTGTACTGACATTGTAGTGCAGCCATCACTATAATTTAACTTGGAAACACCATATCGCTCTGAGAGGAATCTGTCAGCAGCCCTTCCTTCCACCTCCAGCCTGGACAGCAGAAATCTCCTTCCAGTCTTTGTGTTTATTTGGGAGTAAGGGAGGCACATGTGCATTCTGTGGCACATGTGTGGCCGTCAGAGGACAAAGTTGTCAGGTCACTTTCTCCTACCTTTACCTGTGTTCTCGGCTTGAACTCAGGTCATCAGGATTGCGCTGGAAGCACTTTCCTGAGTCACCGTGACTGGCCCTGATAGTGAACCATAATGTTTCAGGAAAACCAAAATCTGAGTAGTCTCTGAGTGTGCAGGAATTGGTGCCAGGTATGAGCACTGGGGACTAGCCAGTGACTCTTTTAAGTGACTGATTGTAGGTGTTGGGCATGTTGTAAGGAAGTGTCGATTCATGTGGCTTCCCTTTTGTGTCCCTAGGGCCCCTGCTAGCTGTGCTTTGCCAGCTGCCAGCTGTGTAGGCTCTGTCCCGCTCCACAGACCTGAACTATGTCCCCTGGGGTTCTTAAGGGTCTGGCTGGAAGCTGGGGGCTTCTCAAGGGTATTGAGGGTTGGGGAAGAAATCTGTACAGGCATGAGACCTGTGTTCTCATTTTCAAAGTCCCCTACCTGCCCATCACCCTGCTGGAGCTGTGGATGCCAAGGGTTTGTTGGAGAGTCGGTGTGCTTGATCTCTACAGCAGAAAGCAGCTGGCAAATGGTTCTGCCTGCTCACTGAAGGCCCCGTGTTCTCAGTTGTCCTCAGTGAGTGGTGTCTTCTTCCAGCCACTGGGGGTGGGGCGCTGCCTGCCCCTGAGTGCTCTCAGCCTGCATTGCTGCCTGCGGGTTTGGTTGTCAGCTCCTGGTCCTCATATTTGCTGCGGTGTCCTTCAGAGCTGTGGCTTACCCTAGGACTGTAGTGGGTTAATTCAAGTCCTGATAGCTATTGTTCTGTGTTCTCAGACCACTGGGAAAGCAGAAATTTAAAAACAACTAGGTTCCTTCCAAGATGGCACCTGACTGTTCCAAGTCATATGGACTAGGATTCCTCTCCTCTGCTGAAACTTGCCACCAAAATAGATGCTGTGCGGCCTGTGCCCGTTCTGTGGTAGCAGTGTCTGCTGCCGTCTGGACGAGGCTGCTGCTGCTGCCGCCTGGGAGCTGCAGAGCTGGAGCAGTGTTCTCATGGCCTGGTTTCTCCCATGTCACCCTTCTGTGCTCTGTGTCTCAGCTGGAGTCAAGACCTTTGTGACCTTGTGAAGCTGTTTTTTTTTTTTTTTTTTTTTTGGTTCTTTTTTTCGGAGCTGGGGACCGAACCCAGGGCCTTGCGCTTCCTAGGTAAGCGCTCTACCACTGAGCTAAATCCCCAGCCCCACTGTCTTTCTTCTTACCCCTGAGATTCTTCTCCTTCAGGGGCAGTTTCTGTGGGTCACCTTACCCACTGTACTGTTTAAAACTTGTTTATTTAGCACATGTTGTAGCTTACTTGAGTTAACACATACTTAATCTGAAAAATCCACATAGAGCCACTATTGGCCAAACAAGCATTTGACAAGCTTCACGTTATGTAAATTTAGTTCGTTACCAAATATAGATTACTTTAATAATGTATGTTTATTATACCTTATATAAGCATTTTGTTTAACATGCCTGTGAGTCGTTCTCAGTAAAGATGGGTGAGACTAAAAAAATTAATGAACATTTAAAAATATTGTCATTGTGCTGGGGAGAAAGCTCAGAGTTAACAGCACTGGCTG
Organism: Rattus norvegicus; assembly: GCF_021556685.1. Classification (NCBI taxonomy): domain Eukaryota; kingdom Metazoa; phylum Chordata; class Mammalia; order Rodentia; family Muridae; genus Rattus; species Rattus norvegicus. The sequence goes on along the minus strand of NC_141551.1, from coordinate 62,985,742 downwards.
TGAGTTGGAGAGATGGCTCAGTGGTTAAGAGCACGGGTTGCTTTTCCAGAGAGCCTGAGATCAGATCCCAGCAACCACATGGTGGCTCACAACTGACTTGTCCTGGGATCTGATGTTTTCTCCTTTTTTTCCCCCCTGGAGCTGAGGACCGAACCCAGGGCCTTGCGTTTGCTGGGCGAGCACTCTACCACTGAGCTAAATCCCCAACCCCTGATGTTTTCTTCTGTTATGCAAGCACACCTGCAATAGAGCACTCCTATTCATAAATTACATAAATAAATAAATCTTTAAAAAAAAAAAGGCTCTTCTTCCCAGGTACCCAGGTTCTATTCCCAGCACTCACAGAGTTAACAACTCTGTGACTCCAGGTGATTCACCGCCCTTTTCTGGTCTCTGTTGGCATTGCATGCAATCAATATACAGATGTACATGTAGGCAAAACACTATAGACATAAATAAAATGAACATTTTTAAATGCTATCATATTTTGCTCTTACATGAATCATATCTATTAAGGTAAATAGTTTTCTAAAGTTACCTGTTTACGACTGGTCCTCTTGTTTTAGCTCACAGGGCCAAGATTATATAGGTTGTACTTAATACCAGAATAGTTTAGAGTTCCTACACACTTCCCATTGTATTTCAGTTAAACCTTTTGTCAGTCCCATGGGTGTCAGTGTGTGACCGGTCAGTGTGAGATGATTCCGTGTGTTTGTTTTGCAGGCGCTGATGTTGCCAATGTCTGTAATGAAGCTGCTTTGATTGCTGCCAGACACCTTTCAGATGCCATTAACGAGAAGCACTTCGAACAAGCGATTGAGCGAGTGATTGGAGGTAAGGCAGCTGAGCATTACTCGGGTCAAAAGGATGGTTGTAGTCAAGGTGATAGGTGGTCTGTGGCTATAATCCCAGCACTCAGGAGGTGAGAGGAGAATCTCAGATTTGAGCCCAGTCTAGGTTAAATGGTGAATGGTGAGAGCATGACTCTTTTTTTAAAAGCTCATGATAGGACTTTCCAGTCCATTATTTCTCTGTTTTTCCAAGAGCTACCAAAGAAAAAGTGTATCCATGTGGTCTTGGGGCTTGCCGTGCCATCTCCAGTCCTGCCTCCTGCTTTCTTGCACCTGAACCCTTCCCCATCGGGAGGTAGAAGGGAGTTTGCCTGTTGACTCTGCTGCCTCTCTGAGCCAAAGCCTCATGCTTTGTAATAATGGGGCACACTGAGACAGAGAGGAAGCCTGTGATGAAGTATGAGGAGATGGTTTGTAAAGTCAGATAAGCACGAAGGTTATGGTTTATCAAATAATGGTGAAGTGCCTGCTTAGCATGCACACAGCTCTGGGTTCCATCCCTAGCACCCAAAAAAAGAAATGCTTGTGGAAACAGAAGGTGCATTAACTCATCCTTAGTAACTTTTGACCCTAGTAGCTTTGTGGAGTATACTTATCTTGGGTTATACCATTGGGAGCATAGCTTTTTTCCCCTTCACATGAATTACTTTAAACAGAGAAAATACTTAGAGGGTGATGGTTTGCCCACTACAGAATGAGCACTATTAGGGTTTGCAATTATAGATCATGATATAAAATGAGCCTTGGGGTCTACCTCTCTGCGGTCTGGAGAAGCTGAAATTTCAGGTCTTTGAGCTCTACAGTTGGTATTGAACTTTTTTTTTTTTTTAAAGATTCATTTATTTAATGTATATGAGTACACTGGAGCTGTCTTCAGAAACACCAGAAGAGGGCAGCAGATCTCATTACAGATGGTTGGGAGCCACCATGTGGTTGCTGGGATTTGAACTCAGGACCTGTGGAAGGGCAGTGCTCTTTTTTTTTTATATATATATATATATATATATATATATATATATATATATATATATATATATTTTATTAACTTGAGTATTTCTTATATACATTTCAAGTGTTATTCCCTTTCCCGGTATCCGGGCAAACATCCCCCTCCCCCCGAAGGGCAGTGCTCTTAACCACTGAGCCATCTCTCCAGCCCTGGTATTGAACTCTTACACAGGGTCATTTGGGCTGTGGATCTGGGACCTGACCTTCCTAGAGTGTTTCTTGACAAACTCCTTCATCCCTTTAACTGTCTGGCCTGTGTGATGGCCTGGCCAGCTTTGAGTAGGAATTTCAGGTCTTTGACTAGAATGATCTTTCCTGTCCTCTGCCTTCCACTGGCAGCCACAGCAAGCATCCTTGTGTTCCAAGGACTTGAGGGTTCTACATAACAAAGCCAAGCAGAAGACTCTTCTGGTCTTCTCTCTTTCCTATGAGTTTCCTGTTTCATATGACCTAGATGCGAATTATATTTACATGTCTGTTGATTTTCCCAAGAGAGGTATGGGGCTTAGGAACGAGCTTGAGGCAGAGATGAGAAATACATTTGTGTTGCAGTTGGATATATTTTAGACTTTGTCTCTTAGCCTGATTTCAGTCAGGAAGTTTAGGCAGCCTACTTATGTCTTTGGTAAGGAGGTGTATAGTACTGTATTGCTATTTTTTAATGTCATTATCACTAAAACAGTGGTTTGGGGATTTTGTTATTGTTAGGCTTGGAGAAAAAAACCCAAGTTCTGCAACCCGAGGAGAAGAAGACTGTGGCTTACCACGAAGCAGGCCACGCAGTCGCCGGCTGGTATCTGGAGCATGCAGACCCACTCTTAAAGGTGCCGCAGCGTGTATTTCAATAGGCAAGCCAGCTTAGTGTGTAAGCAGTGACTCAAGAAATAGCAGACACAGTGTAGCTTTGGAGGGATGTAGCAGAGACTGATGAGGTTGAAGGAGGTACTTACCCTCCTGCAGACACTGCCCACGTTCAGACAGCACACTTTTCCTGTTTGCTGTCCTGGAGATTGAACCTAGGACCTCATTCATGATGGATAAATGCTCTGCCACTGAGTTATACCTCTAGCCCTTTCAAAATTTTATCTTACTTTTGAAGTATGTGTGGTGTATATGTGTATTTGTGTTCAAGTGTGTGCACACATAAACACCTGCTCTCATGTGTACACTTGAATGTAGAGTATCTTTCTCCATTGCTCTCTACATTACTTTTATTACCATCATCAATATTATCAACAAAATATCTCACTCACCTGGGACTCACTGATGTGGCCAGACTAGCTGCAGCCAGGGATCCTCCTGTCTCTGCCTTCTGAGTGCTAGGATTACAGGCACATAACATGAGGTAGGTGCTGGGGTCTGAATCTACGTCGTAATGCATGCCCAGCAGTCACTTCACTGACTGCCCCAACCTCTCTACTTTCTATTTTGAGGTAGAGTCTCACTATGTTTCACTCTGTAGCCAAGGCAGACCTTGAGTTTTCACTCTTCTGTTTCAGCCTCTCAAGATTCTTAGAGTGAGGCCTGTGCTACTATGCCTGGTTCAGAAAGCCACAGCCAGAGGCAGAGCAGAGTTGGGAGAGAGCTGAGCCATAGTGAGCAGCAGTGTTGGCATTGGCCTGAGCGCTTCTGTAATTACACCACAGTGGGTGAAGGTATTGGCCATCTTGAGGTGCCAGAGTGTTGTAAAAATATAAAAATAAAAAAGTATAGTTGTCTTTTACCCCGCTAGATCCGCACAGCGGTGCCCAGGATATCTGCTAGATATCTGGGTGGAAACTCCTCAGCGGCCCAGTGTCTCTTGTCGCCACACACTTTCCTACACTCAAACCCTCACATAAAAGAACACACAACACAATAACCTTTGACCCAATTGGTAAGATATAATTGCCCACTTAAACATACAAAGCCCGGTACCATCCATCCCTTAGGAACATTGATAACAACCTGTAAATACACAGAGCAGAATCTTAACATCACCTGCCATGGCTTCTCACCCTCTCCTCTCCTTCTGTCCTGTCTCTTCCTCTCTCTCCTAGTCTCCTCCTCCTTCAAACTTCTCTCCCGCCCATTTTTCCTCCTCCTCCAATGACAGGCCTCCTTCTATCCTGTACCTGCCCCTCACCTGTACTTTACAAATTCGTTGGGGAGGTGGTTCTGGTGAAGTCATCTGACTTCTGAGTACAGGACTAGGCAGCTGTCCTTGGGGCAGTGGAATTAGCATCAAAATACAGATTACTCCAGGGCAAACCACAACACCAGAGAAGAGGGTTCAAAATTCCAAAAATACTGGAAATTTAACAGGAAAATTCTAGAAACAAAAAAAATACTGCAGAGTTGAAACCCAGATCTGAGCAGGAACTGACCATACTGATAGAGCTATGTATGGAATGGGGAATCCCAGAGATCCTGGCCACAGCACAGCAGAGGCTAGCAAGGTCTCCCTCTGGGACTTCCAGCTGCCTTGTGATGTCAGAAGATGGTTGATGGGGTCAGCTGGAAAGGAGTCACAGAGGAGGTCACATTCACATACACATAAAATACCCAAGGAATCTACAGAGAAGCCACTAGAATTAATGAGTGAAGAAATGTGCAGAATCCAGGGCTAATACACAAAGACCTGTGATGTCTCTGTATTTGTTAATGGATAATTGGAAAATAAGTTTTTGTTTAATTTTAATTTTTTTTGGCAAATGCAGAGATTAGCCAGGTGTAGTAGCCCATCTCTTTAATCCCATCGTGTGCATGTGGAGGCAGGTATAGCTCTCTAAATCTGAGGCCAGCCTGGTCTACATAGCAGGTTCCAGGTCAGCTACATCTGCATAGGGAAACCCTGTCTCAAAAAAGAAAAAAACATTTCAATTGCATTTTCACTAGCTTCTGAACACATAAAATATAAATTTAAGAAAATATCCTGGGGTTGGGGATTTAGCTCAGCGGTAGAGCGCTTACCTAGGAAGCGCAAGGCCCTGGGTTCGGTCCCCAGCTCCAAAAAAAAGAACCAAAAAAAAGAAAAAAGAAAAAGAAAATATCCTAGGGTTTATACATTGAATTAAGGTATAAATAAAAGTGCATTCTGTTTATAGAATCATGTGCTGTTTCTTCCCAAGCTGACCCGTAGCCTCATTGCAATCTCTGTCAGGATTATAGCGTTCTTTTGCAGAACCTAGGCTCACACATGCTAGGCCAACACTCCAAGTCTCAGCCACACTCTCAGCCCAGACAGGCTTTTTTTTTTTTTTTTTTAATTGTGAAGCTGAATTGTAGTTTTCTGGAGATGCAGCTGGAACCGTGGGAACAGCTAGGTGGGAGAATGACCCTGCCTGACTTTCAGACTATGTACTGCTGCATTCAAGCCTGTGGCACTGGTGAGGGGACAGGTGAGGTGCCTTCTTAGGTGGGAAGCTGGGTGTGGTGGTGCCTGCCTGTAATAATAGCACTTGGGGGCTGAAGCAGTAAGATCTCCAGTGGGCTTAAAGTCACCCTTGACTTTTGAGGTCAGTCTGGCCTTTTGAGACTCTTAACTTCATAAAGTCAAAAGATGAGGGAGACAGGGAGGGAGAGACAGAAGGAAGGACTGTCTTCTTAACACGTGATTCTGATAACTCTGGGCTCGTATGAAAAATCAACATTAACCCTTGCATCGTGTGCCAGGAAATAGACGGAGTAGAGAAGCTAAAATGTAAAATGATGAAACTTCTCACAGAATATGTAGGAATTTTCTTGGAACATGAAAAGCATGAAAGGTTGGTGAATGGGTAGACAGGATGGCTCAGTGGGTGCTTGCCACCAAACCTGACAGTTTGAGTTCAATGCTAGGAGCCACTTAATGGGGAACAAGAGAGCATATTCTTATATGCACACAGCCACACATACATGGGATCGATCAATAAATAAATGAAAAGGGAGAGTTTATAAATGGAACCTCTCCCTTTAAAAATTGAAATTTACGATGGTTACTGAGCTCCAGGCATGGTATCTATCACATGCCTGTAATCTCAGCATTCGAGAGGCAGAGACGAGGATTTTAAAATTATGGCCAATCTGGGCTATATGAAGACACCGCACTACTGGAGGATGTAACTCAGTGGCAGAACATGTGACCAGCATGCATGGTGAGCCCAGCCTGGGCACAGAATGAGACCCTGACTCAAGGAAAAACAAACAGCACCCGTGACTTAGAGAAAGGCCATGAAGAAATGTAAAAGGTGGGGTGAGCACATGGTGGTACACTCAGGGGGTGCAGGCAGGAAGATAGGAGTTTCAGGTCAGCCTGGGCTGTATACTGATTTCCTGTCTCAAAAATGTAATCATTCTGAAAATGATTTTCAGTAAATATGTGCAACAAAGGAGAGTTATATCTGGAAAAACAAGTCTTAAAGCTGGCACAGTAAAGCAGTGGGCAAGACTTCCATACAGACTCTGTTAGAATAGGACATAGGAACTGACATCAAGCCGAGAAGTTGCAAAGGAATCATAACTAGATACCAGAGCCACTTACAGGCTGTGTGCACTGCTGACATAGTAAATGGCTCTGTTTGCTGGGTTCTATGAAAGTGATCAAATGGCCCTCACCCAAGATGAGTGAGAATGGATTCCACACAAGAATTTTCCTGCTGTGTTTATAGTGTCTGTAGGCTGGAAACAATCTGGCTGTCCATCAAAAACTGGAGCTGTGTGCAAGGTGGTGGGGGACACTGATGCTTGGAATCTCAGCACTTCAGAGGGTGGAGCAGTAGAATTAACTTGCCATGAGTTGAAGGCCAGCTTAGGGAAGTCTGAGACCTTGTCTCAGAAAACAAAGAATGGATCCCTGATGTTCATCCAGTGGCATGCTATAAAGCTGTAAAAATGAATAAGCAGGCAGTTAGTATACACAACAATATGGATGAATCGCACAAACGCAATGAAACCAGACCCAAAGCACACTTTGTGCAGTGGCACTTAGATGCCATTCTAGAAGGGCAGACTTGTCAGTCAGTGGTCATGCAGTTGCTGGGAGCTCTGTGTAGCAGCTAGGGGGTATGGTGGCCCCCATTTTATTTATTAGTTGTGGTTGGAAGTTGTTTATAAAACTCTGTTTTATACTTAGAGTGGTTAACAGTTTATATAGAAAATTCCTTCAATATAGTTAACTTCTAAAGAAAACAGAACTCACCTAATTTCATAAAAGTGACCTGGAAGGACAGTGACAGCTCTTGAGTGTCTTGGTCCCTTTGTCCTCTGAGACACAAGTGGTTGTGCAGGAGTTGAGTCAGCGCTGTGGTCTGCAGAAGGGACCCCAGCCCGCAGTCATCAAGACTTCTCTGTTAAAGACTGGTTTTAGTTTGCCTTTATGTAAGGGCAGTAAATGCTTTTTGGAACTCTCCTGGTCATTGCTAGGTCTCGTGGCAGTGATGTGGGTGTGCAGCCCAGCACTGTACTGCCTTTTCATCAGTGAGTGTCCTTGCAGACACTCTGCTCAGGTCTGCATTGGCAGTGTGTGCTTTCTGCTCACCAGGTGTCCATCATCCCGCGTGGAAAGGGGCTGGGCTATGCTCAGTACTTGCCCAAGGAGCAGTATCTGTACACAAAGGAGCAGCTGCTGGACAGGATGTGCATGACTCTGGGTGGCCGTGTCTCCGAGGAGATCTTCTTTGGAAGAATTACGACCGGTGCCCAGGATGACTTGAGGAAGGTTACCCAGAGTGCCTATGCCCAGGTGAGTCTGGAGCTGGGCTCTGCCTCCCTTTCTTACCAGCCTGGAAAGGTAGCCTTTGTGGGTCACTGAAGTACACAGGGGTCACCGGGCTAGGTTTGTGCAGCAGAGATTCTTTCTTAAATGCTCGGGGGTGGCTGGAGACAGGACTCAGCGGTTGACAGATAGTTCGTATTGTTTTTGCAGAAGACCCAGAACTCCAGATCAAATCTGACCCCTTTGGCCTCTAAGGGCACCTGAACTCATGGGTAAAGACACAATACAGACATACATAGAACTAATTTAAATACTTTAAAAAATCCACTTTAAAATAATAAAAACTTACAGAAGAAAAAATTGTACCATGGTTTTCAAAGTTTTCCCTTAGGGTCCTGCGTGTAATGCTTACAGGTAGTTTAAAATTAATTTTTCAAAGTATATTTTTGAGATGGGCTCTCATGTAGCCCAGCCTAGTCCTCACTACTTGTTAAGTAGCTGAAGGTGACCTTGGACTCTCAGTCCTCCCAAGTGTTGGGGTTTTGGCATGTGCCGCAATGCCCAGCTGTAAAGCCTTCATTTTTAAAAACGAATTCTTTTGTCATTTGAAGTATATGAGTGTCTTGGCTGTGTACATACATGTATACCACATGTGTGCTGGGGCCCTTGGAGGTCAGAAGAGGGCGTTGGACCTCCTAGAACTGGAGTCCAATGACTGAGCTGCCGCACAGATGCTGGGAACTAAACTCTGCTCCTCTAAGGCCCCGGCATTTAAGGTTTACACTCCGTGTCCTCACAGCAGTTGACAACTGAACTCGGGGTCTTCCTGCACCTATCCCTTGCCACTCCCCGAGCAGCTGCCTCTCCTAACTGTAACCTTTCCTGTTTTCTTCAGCTTCTACCACAGGTTTGGCCCAGCAGTAGGCTGTTTTCTTTAGGCTGACATGAACAGCTCCTTCAGGAACTGCTCTCCACTGACAGCTCTTTGCCTGTCTATCCTCCATGTCTTTTTTTGAAAGTAATATTTTCTAATTTTTTAATGTTACATTTCCTAAGACATTGTTGCTTATTATTTGCTCTTATTTCTTTCTAATCTGTGTGTATTTTTTTCCTGCCTTCTAGCACCCATGAGTCCTGTGTTTGATTCATGGCTTCCTTTCTGCTTCCTTGCTGGCCTCATTTCTGCAACAGTGGGTCAGTTTCCTCTGCTGCAGACCTGCCCTTTCATCCAGGAAACATTATTCTGCATCTTATTTCTTTTTCTCCAGTAACTTCCTGTTGTCCATTTTGACCTCAGGAGTGGGGAGGGCTGGGGTGTGGAAGTGGGGAAGCCTGTGCTTTTCCTCACTCTGGGAACTGGAGTCACAGATAGCAGAGAGCCTCTGTGTGGGTGCTGGGAACTGAACCTGGGACCTCTGGAATAGCATGCAGTGCTCTTGACCATTGAGCCATCTCTGACCCTGGTCCTTCTCTTTCCAGGTCAGTTTGTGCTTTACTTCCAGAAGTTTCTCCCTCACCAGAGCTGTCTAGTTTGGGAGCCTCACATGAGTCATAGTACATCAGCCTCTTCATGTTGTCCCTTTGCTCTATGGACATACAGTTTGTGAAAAAAATGGAGATGTCACCCTGTGTCCCATGTTCTCTGGGTGTGGCTGTCCATTCACAGGAAGAACTCGTTGGCAGTTTGCTCACATCAAGAGCTTTTAGCTCTTGTCTTCTCTCCACAGTGGAGTAGCCTATAGGCTTTAGAGCTGTTGAAGTTTGCCCACTGTTTCCTGAATGTACTCCCAGATGAGCTTAAACCATCTGCTACTCTTGCCACCATCTACAGAGTATCTTTGTCCACTCCGCTAGCCCCTGTGTCAGTCTTTAGGGGTGAAGGTCCTCTGTCTAACCTATTAGTCCTGGATCTTTTTCAGATTGTTCAGTTTGGCATGAATGAGAAAGTGGGGCAGATCTCCTTTGACCTCCCACGACAGGGGGACATGGTATTAGAGAAGCCTTACAGTGAAGCCACTGCAAGAATGATAGACGATGAAGTGAGGATACTCATTAGTGAAGCCTATAAAAGAACTGTGGCTCTTCTCACAGAGAAGAAGGCTGACGTGGAGAAGGTGGGTGCCAGCATATGGATAGGTCTGCACGCTGCTTTGTTTGCTTGTGTGTGTGTGTGTGTGTGTGTGTGTGTGTGTGTGTGTGTGTGTGTGTGTGTGTGCATGCGCGTGTGCACAAATGTCAATTAAATGATAATTCTGTGGAGTTGGTTCTGTCCTACCTTTTGTGGGTTCTAGGAATTTAACTGAGGTCATCAAGACTGCTCAGCTCGTGTCTTTACCTGCTGAGCCTTCTTGCCAGCCTTGTTTTTTGAGACAGAATTTTGCTGTGTAACCCTGGCTGGCCTGGAACTCATTGGGGAGAACAGGCTGGCACCATTCTTGCTGTGATTGCCCTGCCTCTGCCTCCTGAGTACTGGAATTGCAGGGTGAGTCACCACATCTGGCATCTGAAGAGCTTTTAGCCCCTTCCTTCCATCTGCTTGCTGTGCTCCTCCTCTCTGAGGCTGAGTGTCTTCCCCGTGCCTGGGAACAGAAGCAGAACTGTTCTGGTACTGTGTTAGCTGAGGGGAAACTGTAAAGAACTGCTTCACGCCAGCCTCATTCCCAGGGGCTTTGCCAGAACACCCGTGAACCAAGTAGTTAAAAATGAGATCACTATGTCTGTGCTGCAGAGAGGATGGCAACATGATGTAAGTGAGCGGGGGAGGTGGGGTGCACTTACTGCATCCCTACCCAGATGCATGAGCTTACAGTGTGTAGCAAAAGAATGCTTGCTGGGAGGAAAATCCGTGGAATGGGGTAAGGATCCTGAAACACTGGGTTTTAGAAGTACTTTCTGACCCAACAGAGAAAAAGGAAGCAAATGAAGAAAGTTGAGCCAGCCGGGAAGTAGTCTACTTCAAGGAGAGGGGCTGAGGGCTTTGCTCAGGGCCTCACCTGTGGAGGAAGGACTTGGCAGGTTGTCTGAGGTCCTTCTTCAAGATAAGGGGAAGTAGCTAACAGTACCAGCTAAAACCTGCAGCTTCCTGAGGTACATAGAGTCATTATCCCCACTTTCCAGAGACAAACAACAGAGAGAGGTCATGTGATGGCTTAAGGTCACAAAGTCGGTGAGTGAGTGAGTGAGTAGCAGAGGCAGCGTTCTGACCAGCTGGGAGCCTTTGCACATCACCTCAGCCTATGCTGTGCCCATGATCACTGGGGGTAGTTACCATTTGGATAGGACCGGTTTGAGAGGTGCTTGAATGTGACATGCTGGTGGGGTGCTCAGTTTATGTGATCAGACGTCCCATGGTAACTGTGACTAAGGTTTCAGTGGTCACCCATGACTGTGCTGTGTACTTGCATGTGTAGGAGCAGGTTGAGAATTAGAATTAGAATTAGAAGGAATCCTAAAGCTCTCATTTCTCCTGTGCTCCATTTAAAAATAATGAGAAATGCATACAGTTTGGTTAATTGTGTAAGGGTTTCAGATGACTAATAGCCCAAGGTGACAGCCTCCTCCGTGGCACACAATCTCCTCGTCCTCCTAAAAGCAAGCATAGTGTGTGTTACGTGTGTCAATGTGTTACGTGTCCTGTGCTTTTCTTATCTTCATGCAACTATGTGCATTCCTTTATTACAGCTACAGTCCTTAATCATATAGATGTATCAAAATGCCTGCTTGCTTATAAAGGATATTTGTGACTTCCATATAATGCACATCTTACTCTAAAATCGTGTGACCTTATTTATGAGACATGTTCTGTTATCTTAGGTCCTTTTTATCTCTTTACTTTTTAATATTAAAGTTTTTTGATGTGTATGAGTGTTTGCCTGAATGTATGTGTGTGCAAGTGTGCATGTCTGGTGCTCTCAGTGACCAGAAGTAGGGACTAGAGTGACAAGAAGGTGGCTTGCTGGGAACTGAACCCAGGTCCTCTGCAAGAGCAGTATGTGCTGTAATCATTGAGCTGTCTCCCCAGTACCTGAGGTTTTTATTAGAAAGAGCAGCTATAAGTGGAAATCTTAACTTCTGAGTAGATTTTGCTAAGTAACTCAATGGATTGCTTGTATTTCAGGTTGCTCTCCTACTGTTAGAGAAAGAAGTATTAGACAAGAACGACATGGTTGAACTTCTGGGTCCCAGACCATTTACAGAAAAATCCACATATGAAGAATTTGTGGAAGGCACTGGCAGCTTAGATGAGGACACTTCTCTTCCTGAAGGCCTTCAGGATTGGAACAAGGAGCGGGAGAAGGAGAAGAAGGAGAAGAAGGAGAAGGAGGAGCCCGTGAATGAGAAGGTGGTCAGCTAGGCTCTCCCAGGGCTGGAGGCCCATTTACCTTCCCCTCTCGGGCCGTCAGAACAGCAGCCCTGATGCAGCCCGCTGCTGACTCAGCCAGGCTGAGGACGGCCTCCACTGAGCTGCAGTGTCAGCACTGCCCGCCCTCAGCCTGGCCTCACGAACACTGGCTGGAACAGGAGAGACAGCACCACCTGCCATCGCCTGTCCCGTGGACTCTATCACGAGGGAGAAGACTCTTCCCATCGATGGCCCTCTTCAGTCCTCTTCCTGCGATATCTCTGCAGGAGTGCTGTGAAATTCGGTTGGAGTCCTGATGAGAATATTTTGATTCAACCAAATATTTTCAAATTTGAATTCAGATCACTCGTTGATGTTTTAATGGAGTGGTTTTCTATAGAGAACTGTAACATATTTAAAAACATGAATGTATTGTGTAAATATGGATTCTTTACATTAGAAATAAAAGGTGGACATTGTACTTTTTTCCTGAGCATATGAAGGGTTGCCATATTATGTTCTGTTTAGAAAACAATGTCAAGAAATTAAGCGTTGCCTTGGAGATGGATTCCTCAAAATCTCACCTTTCTGGTCTCATCAGCTCCCACAGAAACCCGCAGCCTTCCAGGTTCATGTCCTGGATCAGTACTGTTGGATCCAAGAGCCAGGCATTGGGAGCAGCTCTGGTGACTACATCACTGGGCTCTCCCTGAGCTGCTCATGACTAGGTACGTTGTGCCATCTAAGCGAGGCTGCCCTGAGCCGTCTCAAGTTCAGGGAGGGGATGGTAGATCAAGGTCCCTGACGATGCTGGGGGCGTGTGGTGACTGTTGCTCTTGTCAGTCACTAGAGAGGGTTATAAAGGTTGCCCAGTGAAGATTGATTCATCTTGAGATGCCATTGTTTGAGCTTCAAGGTACTACTATCTATTTTTCCTTTTTTTAAAATCGGATTTACTATGTAGCCCAGGCTGGCCCAAAAGTCACTATACACTGAACTTACAGCAATCTCTCTGCTTTGGTTTTCTTTAGAGATTTTTATCTTTTTTAATGTGAGTATTGTGCCTGAATTTGTCTGTGTACTACATGCATGCCTGTCCCCTGACGATAGAGCAGAGTATTAGATCTCCTGAGACTGCAATTATAAACAGTTGAGAGCTGCCCTGGATGTGGATGCTGGTAATGGACCCTGGGTCCTATGAAGAGAAGCCCATGTAGTAATGGAACTTGAGCCTCTCCTGTGAAGGGAAATAACTGGCCAGAGACCAGATTGCTTGAAGAACAGTGGAAGAAATGTCCTTCAGTGGCTTGTAGAGTGGCCAGGTCTTCGCTTGCCTGAAAGAACTCAAGTTTTCAAGCAGGTAGAGCTGAGACTTTGGGCCCTTACAAGTGTCCAAGGGCTCTCCTGCCCTCGTGTGGTGGTTCCTACCTGCCTCACAGTAATCGAGGGACCAGCAGATGCCAGGTCCTGGCAAGCCCGGGTGCAGGAGAATGGTGTCTCTCTTGTCCTGGGAAAATGACACCAAGTTTGCACGTGGGCAATGTCAGTGGTACCCACCTCACCCTTTCCCTCTTCTGCACAGGAATGGGTAGCAATCGAAGCCTGACCCACAGCAAGGCCTACTCCAAACAGCTATTTCCAGGACAGATGTAATGGTCTGGTACCTCACAAAACAGGTATCTGAAGAATGAGACCTACATATCACACATATTTTGATGAAATTCAAGAGACCAATGGGCAGGTTTAGCATTTTATTATGAATGGATTGTCATCAAGTTCCATATTATGTATTCAATTAAGGCAGCACGGTGTGGCTTCAGTTTTTATCACCAAGGATGAAAAACAAATCCTTATTCTAACTCCCCCGCTAACTCTGATGGGGCCGGGGGTGGTCACTTTCTTTAGCCCTGTATGGCCCCGTACTTAGCTTGCAGTGTTCCTATATAAAGTCTCCCTGGGCTGCTGGGACTGCCAATTCTCTGATAAAGTTCTCTGTCCAGGTAACCTGGGGAACAGTGTGGTACATTTGGTTTGAGAGGGGCCTGTGACAGACCAGGGCACCATTGGCACACCATCAGGGCTAAGTAGATATGCACTGTAGCATCTTACGGCCCCTATTCGTTGATCTCTTCTTCATCCTCATCTTCAAAAGCCTCTTCCCCATCGTTGACTGTGGCGTCCTGGTACTGCTGGTACTCGGACACCAGGTCATTCATGTTGCTCTCGGCCTCGGTGAACTCCATCTCATCCATGCCCTCGCCGGTGAACCAGTGCAGGAAGGCCTTGCGGCGGAACATGGCTGAGAACTGCTCTGAGATGCGCTTGAATAGCTCCTGGATGGCAGTGCTATTGCCTATGAAGGTGGAGGCCATCTTCAGGCCCCGTGGTGGGATGTCACACACGGCTACCTTCACGTTGTTGGGAATCCACTCCACAAAGTAGCTGCTGTTCTTGTTCTGGATGGCCAGCATCTGCTCGTCCACCTCCTTCATGGACATGGGGCCCCGGAAGACAGTGGCGACGGTCAGGTAGCGGCCATGGCGTGGGTCACAGGCAGCCATCATGTTCTTGGCATCGAACATCTGCTGTGTGAGCTCAGGCACTGTCAGGGCACGGTACTGCTGACTACCCCGGGCTGTGAGCGGGGCGAATCCGGGCATGAAGAAATGCAGGCGCGGGAAGGGCACCATGTTCACAGCCAGCTTGCGCAGGTCGGCATTGAGTTGGCCAGGGAAACGCAGTGATGTGGTGACACCACTCATGGTAGCAGATACCAAGTGGTTGAGGTCCCCGTAAGTGGGTGTGGTCAGCTTGAGCGTGCGGAAGCAGATGTCGTAGAGGGCCTCATTGTCGATGCAGTAGGTCTCATCGGTGTTCTCCACCAGCTGGTGCACCGACAGTGTGGCATTGTAGGGTTCCACCACGGTGTCTGAGACCTTGGGAGACGGCATGACGCTGAAGGTGTTCATGATGCGGTCTGGGTACTCCTCTCGGATCTTGCTGATGAGCAGCGTGCCCATGCCCGAGCCCGTGCCACCGCCCAGCGAGTGAGTGAGCTGGAAGCCCTGCAGGCAGTCGCAGTGCTCACACTCCTTGCGCACCACATCCAGCACCGAGTCCACCAGCTCCGCGCCCTCCGTGTAGTGGCCCTTGGCCCAGTTGTTCCCGGCACCCGTCTGTCCTGTAAGGCAGGAAGAGTCCAAGGGGGTTATCAGTGACCTCATTTCTCCAACCATATTTTTTTTAGTGAGAGACTGGAGCAAAGGAACAGGAATCAGGCTGTAACAGGTACCCATCACCGTGCCTAGACAGCAAATGAGCAGGGACCTCCTCAGAGGCTAACTATAAATCTGGGGTCCTGCTCACTAAAAGAGTGCACTTAATTCACTGAGGCCCTGAACCTGGAATCAACCTTAGGACATTATATTAAACAATACAAAATTTTAAGGTACATGTGTCTCGACCTGGTAATGTCATTTCTTTTTGTTTTGAGTCAGTCTGCCTATATAGCCCAGGCTGGCCTCAAACTCATGTAGCCCCACCAGGCCAGGCTCAGACCTTATTTTTAAATAATTTTGGCACACGGTTCATGGTTCAAAGAGGATACAATGTATACATCATGGTTCTGAGCTTTCTAAACTTTGTACTAATCCAAAAACACTTCAAAACCCAAACTTTCTGAGCTTTGATCTGATGCCACAATGGGAAGTTTCAAACCTGACCTCATGTGAAAGGTCTAACAAAGGCAGAAACTCTGACAACAGTGCATGGACTGCCTTCAGGTTCTATGTCTAAAGTGTATGATACAATTCATGTTCCCAATCGGGTCTGCAACGAAGCTCCCTGGAGACATGCAACTGTTTCAACACTCCCCGGCTTCAAGAGTGTTTAGATAAAGGAACACACACTTACTTCCTTCTCAAGACAGCAATTCGCTGTTACACACTCATGCCACGTGAAGACACTCTGATTTCACTCAGTGATGAAAACATTAATCACCTTTCAATATTTTTTTTTTTTGGTTCTTTTTTTTCGGAGCTGGGGACCGAACCCAGGGCCTTGCGCTTCCTAGGTAAGCGCTCTACCACTGAGCTAAATCCCCAGCCCCAATCACCTTTCAATATTAAAAGGTGGATTTTGAGTGGGCACCCCGCATGACCAGAGTGACCTCCCTCTTGCCAGCCTCAGGAGGGTGCTCAGACTCTTGGTCCTGCCATTTTTGTCTCTCTGTGTACAGGGAGGTACCAAGATCATCGCTCCATGGTGGTCTGGGCAGATGCCCACTCCATGACTACAGCACATCTGATAGACACTGGTCCCTCTAGCCTCTGAGGTAGCCATTTTCTTGCTTTGCTTTTCCCTGGCCTAACCTTGTTTAAGATGGGCCTCTCTTCCATTCTGTCCAGCTGTGCTACTTGGTGAAGCCTGGCTGTCTCTCAGATGATGTCTTGGGTTTCTACAGCTTCGATAAAACACCGTGACCAAAAGGCAACTTGGAGAGGAGAGTTGTTTCACCTTTTGGTTTAAGTCCATCATGGAAAGAAGCCAGGGCTGGTACTCAAGGCAGGAGCTGATGCACAGACCATGAAGGGGTGTTGTTTACTGGCTTGCTCAGCCTGCTTTCTTACAGAACCCAGGACCACCTGCCCAGGGCTGGCACCGCCCACAATGGGCTGGACCCTCCCACGTCAATCATTAATCAAGAAAATGTCCCACTGGCTGGGTGGTGGTGCATGCCTCTGATCCCAGTTGTAGGCAGGTTTCTGCAAGTACAAGGCCAGCTTGGCCTACAGAGGGAGTTCCAGGACAGCTGGAACTACACAGAGACACCCTGTCACACACAGCAACAACCACCAGAAAAGAAGAGGAAGAAGAGGAGGACAAGGATGAAAAGATGGAGGAGAAAGCAAAGAAAGAAGGGAGGGAAGGGGAGGGAAGGGGAGGGAAGGGGAGGGAAGGGGAGGGAAGGGAAGGGAAGGGAAGGGGAGGAAAGAAGGAAATGTCATCAGACTGGCTTGCCTACAGGCCAATGTGATGGGGTATTTTCTCAACTGATCATGTCATTGGGAACTCTCACCTTTTAAAATTACATATCATTAATGCAATCGGTTTTCTTCTCTTTTCTTTTCTTTCTTTCTCATCCCAAAAGCCTCTAGCTCTTATCAGTCAAGTTGACCAAGCACTAGCCAGCACAGATTGTCATTGTCCTTCTTAAGCACTCACAGACCCATGTCTACCCCTTCCCACACAACTCAGCAGGCATCAGCCAGGCTAGACCCCAAGCCAGGCAGTGAGAGGAACAAACCCTGAGGTCAACTCGGAACTCAGGTTTGACCTTGTACTGGGAACTGCATGTGGAACCAACACTTCTTCACAGAAGGACTGCACGCACGGTCAGAGCTAGAAACATTCATTAAAAGCGCAGAAAGCGTAGAGGGCAGCTGAAGGCAAGACAGAACCTTAAATGAAGCTTGCTCAAGCTTTAAGTATTCCAGTGACACTGAACTCCAGTTTATGCCAGCAACTCAGATCCCTCGCAACCCGAAGCACGGATTAGCTCCGAAGTATTCTCTACGCTTGACAAAAGAAGGAAGCTGGTGACTTTTTGAAAAAATATTTTGCCATTGTCTCCTAGCAACAGATCATCCCTGCTTAAATTATCTGGGGGTCATAAGTTGAACATCCACACAGTGCATTTGGCCATTAATCAGTGACTCCGGCTTGTTAAACACGGGCTGCAAACCTGAAGCTTGGCAGGCACACTGCAGACGCCTAGGCTTTCCTCACAACCCTCCCTCTGGTGTTCCTCCAACTCACACCGGGTGAAGAATTAAGTCTGCCAGCTCCCCGTGCTCCCTGGCTCCTCAGCGAGTCGCTCATCTGAAGGAAAACTATGAACCCACAAAGGGGCTTAGCTTCTTTCCCTGTCTTCTTGGCAGGGGTGCCATGTGATGACCAGCAATTACAGATGAGAGTATGATCACATCATTGGGAACTCTCACTTTTAAAATTATATATTACTAATGCAATCACCTCTCTCCTTCCTCTCTCTCTCTCTCTCTCTGTCTGGTCTGAAACAGGGTCTCTCTATGTAGCCCTGGCTATCCTGGAAGTCAATAGGTAGACTAGGCTGGCCTTGAACTCGTAGAGTTTCACCTGCTTCTGTGCTGGGACAAAAGGTGGTCGCCATTTCAAACTCTATCCAGAACTGAGATGACGCCGGCTTCCTGATTCAGTCTTCTGTTGTTGAGGAAGGGCCCTTACTCACGTTGGTCCACTCACTAAGCTCTGCTTGACAACGCTGTTTTAATTTACCAAAGCTGGCTGAAGGCTGTGAACCAGCTGAGATGAGCCATCCACCAGTCAGCGGTAACTTCAAATAAATACATTTTTTATTGTTTTTTTTTTTTTCTTTTCCAGGATAGGGTTTCTCTGTGTCTACCCTTGGCTGCCTGGAGCTCGCTCTGTAGACCTGGCTGGCCTCAAACTTCATAGAGATCCACCTGCCTCTGCCTCCTGAGTGCTAGGATTAAAGGCATTCACCACCTTTAATTATACCGCCCCATGTAATTAATTCGTAACTGGGAGTGGGTGGCGGCTGCAGAGGTAGCTCAGTGGTTAAGAACACCTGCCGTTGCTCTTCCAGAGACCCAGGTTCAGTTCCCCATACCTACTTCAGGTGCTCATGAGCGCCTAGAAGCCCCAGCTCCAAGGACTTAACACCTTCTGACCTTTGTGGGCACACACACACACACACACACACACACACACACACACACACACACACACACACTCTCCTACCTGTTGCCATACACCACACAAATAGAATTTAAAAAAAAAAAAAAGACTGAGTATGGTAGTATATTCAAGTTCCAGGTCAGCCAGAGTTACACAGTGAGACCCTATCTATATTTATATCTATATATCTACATATATCTATATCTATCTATATTTATATCTATAGCTATCTCTCTCTATAGATATTTAAAAGGGAGGGTGGCAAGATGGCTCAGCAGTTAAGAGCGCACTGGCTGCTCTTCCAGAGAACCCGAGTTCAATTCCCAGCAACCACATGGTGGCTCACAGCCATCAATAACGGTATCCGATTCCTTCTGGTGTGCATGGGAACAGAGCACTAGGACACATGGAATAAATATTTTCCTAAGTATGTATTCCTGTGTACTGCCTTTTTAAAAATATTTAAAAGGGAAAGAGAATGCATAAAGGTACAAGAAATTTTAGGGACAGCTTTAAATGCCAAATGCTATTTTCTTCTGCATGTGTGCATATACATATGTACCTGTGTATGTGTGTACAGTATACAAGTGAGAGGCTGACAATTGCTACCCCCACCTTCTCCTCCTCCTCCTCCTTCTTTATTGGACAAGCTCTCACTGAACCTGGAGCTGGCTGGTTCAGGTACACTGGCTGGCCAAGGAAAAAAGTACCAGGGCCCCCATCTCCAGGGGAACACACAAAGTACCCAACTTTTTTTTAAACTGGATGCTGGGGATTGAACGTAGACCTCATGTCTGTCCAGCAAGCTCTTTACTAACCGAGATGACTATGCCATCTCCCTAGCCCCCCTAATGCCATTTTCTTACATTTGTGAGGTCAGCATTGGGTCACTTCAATTACAAGTGTGTGTGGGATACTAGGCTTGATCTGTTCGGGTTTCTCTGGGGTGAGCCTTTTGTTACAGGGCTCAGTTTCTCTTTTCAGTGTAGATACTTGGGTGTGGACACTTTACACACAGAACAGCCACTTTCAGGGTTGTTTTTTATGATTCCTACTGAGTGAACTTTTTTCCTTGGCTTGTTTTTTGTGGTCCTGGGATCAAACCCAGGACTTTCTATATCCTGAACACATGCTCTGCCCCTGAGCCACACCCCATTCCTGGTAAAGCTCAGGCTCAGTGGTTTGAGTTCTCAGAACATTCGAATATCAAGTTCAGGTAGAGGCAGAGGTAAACTGTGCTGTGGTGGTACTTATCCAGTGGGAAAACTGACCAAGACTTCTTAAATATTTGACTTTTGAGAGTCGACTCTGAAATTAAAGTCAGGAAAAAAACCCTATGTGGGACAATATGTTCATCTTCTATTTTAAAAAAGATTTCTGCATGGACCTATGTTTGTGAGTGTATGTATGTCCATGTCTGAGCGCATACATGCCCAGAAGACAGAGACAGCTTTCAGGACTTCTCTATCATTCTCTGCAAATCTGGGGCCTGTTTTGTTTCCTCTCTATTCCCAGCAATCCTCCTGTCTCTACTTTCCTTGGAGCTTTCATTACAAGTGTGTGTGGGATACTAGGCTTGTTCTGTGAGAACTGGAGATCTGAGCTCAATATTCAGTTCTCACAGTATTCTTCTGCTGGCTCATTTGAGACAGGATCTCACATAGCCCAGCCTGGCGTTGAACTCCCAAACTTTCTACCTCCAAATCTGATGTGCTAGGATTTCAGGCCCATGCCACCCCTCCCAGACCATTAGTCTGTGTGTGAACACATGCATGAGAGGAGGCCAGAGAGCCTTCCTCCATTAACAGGGTCTCTGGATTAACTGGAACTCTCTGATTGGCTGAGTAAACCTCAGGTATCCCAGGTATCCTGGCTTCATCTCCCCTGCCACTGGGATTATAGGTGTACACTGGGGTTCTGAGGTATCAGGGATCATATATATGTGTGTGTGTGTGTGTGTGTGTGTGTGTGTGTGTGTGTGTGTGTGCATTTATACCTATGCACATATGGGCTGAAGAGATGGCTCAGCCATTTAAAGCTAGCCTCACAATCAAAAATATACCCATGCAGCACAAACCAGGCATGGAAACCCACTTGCTTTATGCATACACAGCAGAAACCAGGCATGGAGGCCAGCGTCTATAATCCCGACGCATGAGAGTTTGAGGCAGGAGGCTCAGTTCACAGTCATCCTCAGCTACATAATGCATAAAAAGATTTCAGATTTGTAGCATTTTGAATTTACAGGTTAGGAATGCTGTGCCGTGCTCCAAATCTGAAATCTTTTTTATCATCTACAAAGTGCCACAAGTGGACCACCCCAATTCAACCCCTGGTACCACAACAAACACATAAAAATGAAACAAGAAACGCAGGCGAGCAGGTGGAACCTACCGAAGATGAAGTTGTCAGGCCGGAAGAGCTGCCCAAAAGGCCCAGACCTCACGCTGTCCATGGTGCCGGGCTCCAAGTCCACCAGGGCAGCCCTGGGTACGTACTTCTTAGCTGGAGGGGGAAAAGCCCACCAGAGTTACTTCCAGGTTTCTGGAAAAATCGACTCAGCAAGTCCCACTAGGCCAGAGCGGACTGGCAGGGATGACCCGTGTCTTTTCAGAGAGGGTACTGTGAGTTTCTCTATCATAACTACTAAGCCAAAAAGGCAGGACTAGTGGGAAATCAACACTACGGCCTACTTCGTGTCCACTGGATTTTCCAGCTCACCTCCAACACTCCTATTAGACCGCTGCACTCCTCTAGCTGCAGAGAAATAAGTAAGATTTGTGGCAGCAGCGTGGCCTTCCGTTTGCTTTTGGGCACCTGCCCTACAGATAATGGTGTACATACAGGTACCTAAGCTCTCTGAGCAGCTCCCAGGCGCCGGCCCAGGGGCGCCGAGTCCCTCGTCTTCAAACTCGAATGAGCTCTTCACTCGTTTGAGTAGAAAATGTGCCGTGTAGCACCACATGACACCAGGGCAAGCTTTAATTCCCATCCGGTGAGGACAGGCTTTACAGCGAGTTCCACCACATCCTGCTTGGCTCTGCCCAGAACCAAGTTGAGGAAAGGGTCAACAAAATGTCGCCCAGTGAATAAGAGGAAGTGAACGCTGGAGTGTCTCTTAAGAGCTGCCTAAAGCTTCCATGTGTTTCAGGTCTCCTTAGATGAGCAATATCCCATGATTCATTTCTACCGCCCTTCCCGGTTCTGGGTGAACAGGTGGGAAGTAACTGGTGACTCCAGAGTGTCTTTGCACACTTTCAATGTCATTCAGTGGGAACGTCTGCCATTCTGAGTGTTCTCTCTGCGTCCTGCGATTTCGTTGGTTCGTGAGGTGTGTGTCACACTCTTATAATAAAACTTGCCCTGTCTTAAAGTAGCCTTCAGAGCACAGAGGCGCTATTATTCCCAAACTGGGATTAGCCAGAGTCTAGAATTTTACTAATCTCCCCATTAATTATCAGAGCCGCCTACAGTTTTGGCGTCCAATGAATATAACTTCAGGTGAAAGACCAGGAAAAAAAAATCACTTAAGCAAGTGTTTCTCAAACTTTTAGCTAAGCATCCTTAATAAAAGACGCCCTTTAAAAACCCCATTCCATTCGTTTCCGCCGCTCTATTCTTTCAAAGCTTAAAAAGAGGGCCTGGGAGCGATGAGGTTATTTCACAACCTCAACGGATGGTTTGGTTCGAGCCTTCGGGATAGGCCGGATCCCACAGTTTGAACAGACCTAGGGCGGGTTTCCCGCTCCAGGGGGAGTGAGGGAGTGGCCGGGCATCCAGCTCCATCCCGCCCTAACTTTTCCCTGAACAAATTCTCCCGGCGCCAAGACCGCACCCCGCGAGCCTCCCCCCTTCGGATCCAGCCCGGGGTCCCGGCAGGGTACGGTCGGGTCCTGTCAGGGCAAGCCCGAGAGGCAGCCGGGAAAGGCCAGGTGCCGGCGCCGGAGGCGGGGGTTGGGGGAGACAGCCCGAAGCCGCGCGACTCACAGGATGACTCATTGTAGTAGACGCTGATCCTCTCCAGCTGCAGCGCCGAGTCGCCCACGTAGCCTCCGGCCGGGTCGATGCCGTGCTCATCGCTGATCACTTCCCAAAACTTGCGAGGGGACAGCGAAGGGATAGAGAGAGTCAGACCCGGAGCCTGAGAAGTCCCCGCCACCCGCACCGGGACCTGTGACCCGCTCTCCAGAGCCAGCTCCCCTGGGTCTCAGAGTCCTGGGTCGGAACCCTGAGTCAGCCCCCTGAACCTGGGGTTCAGTCCCCGGGGCCAGTTCTCGAGGGCGCGCCCTTCGGGACCGCTGGCCCGCTCTCCGAGTCCGAGCTCCGGGGCGCACCCTCTAGAACACACGGCTGGGACCGGTGGCCCACTTGGAGCCGGATCCCGAGGGCCAGCTGGCCCACTCTCTGGGCCGGATCTCCGGGTCTGCCCGCGGGGACACAGGGTGGGCTCTCCGGGGCTTGCTCTCCCAGGAGTGCGCACGGTCAGCCGGGCTCGGAGGAGCAAGGCGGGGTCCTCCGAAAGCGGCGACACTAACTGCCCACCCGTGGGTGGAAACGCGCGCCGGGACCCACCTTGGTACCGATCTGGTTCCCACACTGGCCCGCCTGGATGTGCACAATCTCCCTCATGGCGGGCGCGTTTGCGCTCGGGCGCTGGCTCTCCCGACTGAGGCGTGACTGCGGCCCGCCGCGCGCTCCCGGGACTCGACCCCGCTCGGCCCTCCGCCCTCGCCTTCCCCTCCAATGGCAGCTGGCTGTCCCGCTGGCAGTCCCCGCCCCCTCCCAAAGGCTAGCGGGCGGATCCCAAGCCAGGCTCGCGGTCCTGACTGCTGGAACCCTGTCCGTCGGACTAGGGGGAGCAGGATGGACTGGCGGGGACTCCCGAAGAGAGGAGGGAAGCCCTAGACTCTCACTGCATCACGGTGCTATTAGTACCCAGGGTATTGGTCACCTGTCATCGGGTGAGTTACAACTCTCCAAGAGAGCTGAGAGAGCCACCCATAACCCTGCGGGTGGAAGGCGACCTTTCGGACCCGATGTGGATTCTTTTGGTTGTAGCTCTACCCAAGACACGCGTGTTTAGCTTGCACCGCTTTACCTCTCAGCCCCGTCTATAAAGTGACTCCACCTCTGCGTTTGGCTAGCAACACCCTCATCCACGCGGCCTCCCAACGACAGGACTCGCTCCCACCCTCACTCACCCCCTCAACTTTTGAAAGAAAGCAAAACAAAACTGAGCACTGTTCTGAGGGAGGGGCAATACACAGGCGCGGTGCTGCTGGAGAGAGAGGACCAAGAGGAAAGTAATCAGTCTCAGCAGGGGCAAGGGGCCCCTCAGAGATGCGGGAGTGCCTTACGACTCTGATGCCCAAGGCCCCAAGTTTCTTGTATGATGGCTCCCGGTCTGTTCTTGGCCTCAGCAACTTTGCCACTGCTGGGCATTCCAACCTAGGAGGCTACGACTCTGATGCCCAAGGCCCCAAGTTTCTTGTATGATGGCTCCCGGTCTGTTCTTGGCCTCAGCAACTTTGCCACTGCTGGGCATTCCAACCTAGGAGGCTGTCCCCGGCCCCTCCAGCAGGCAGCCTCTTCTTGTTCCGCAGATGCCCTTACTTAACCCACAAGGACTAGTCACCAGCAGGGATGGTAGGCATGTCCTGACACCAGGGAGCCTAGAATGCTCTGGAATCCCATCGGAGGCTCATCTGGCAAGGGTCCGGTCCAATGCCAGGGGAAAAGACCAACAGGTGAAAATCAGTGTATCCTTAGGGACCCTGAGAGGAACGAGCCCTGGCTGAAACGACTTGCTTTTCGGTTCTGGTGGTAACACTCCAGGCTTCACCTTCCTTGTTTGTAAAATGAAAGGCTTGTCCTGGAGACACCTGACTGGCTCTCAGGTGCCAGGATTCTTTGCCACCTGTAGTCTGTGCAGCCGTCAGAGATTCCCAGGTGTTCTCAAAACGCTTCCTGTCAGGACCTCCTGTGTCCTCCTGACCCCAAGCCAGGCAGAAATGCCACACAAAAATGAGGAAGCAGCAAGATCACGATCGGTAATTTGTAGCAGTGGTTTCTTTTTAGATCTGCGAAAACTAACAACACCGTAGTGTGGAGCTGGGGAAGTGCTCCGTTGGTAGTGTTTGCCTGTATGCATGCGAGAAGCCCTGCGTCAGATCTCCAGTATTCCCCGTGCTCAGAGGTTAGGACTGATCTAGGCTAGAAATACATTTGAGACAAACTTGGGTTGTGTGTGTGTGTGTGTGTGTGTGTGTGTGTGTGTGTGTGTGTGTGTGTGTGTGTGTGTGAGAGAGAGAGAGAGAGAGAGAGAGAGAGAGAGAGAGAGAGAGAGAGAGAGAGAACACAAATGTGGGTGAACCTGTGTTTCCTGGCTAGAGTCACCTGAAAGGAGAAAAGCCCAATTGAGAAGAGACTCCTATAAGATCCAGCTGTAAGACATTTTCTTAATTAGCAATGATGGGGGAGGGCCCAGCATTGTGTGTGTGGATGTTGACCCTGAGACAATATATCTACCTGCCTTTGAAAGAGGGCAAAAGACATCCAAAAACAGTTTTCTTCTAGAGCTTTTCAAATGTTTCCAAATTTGGGTATTGTTGGGATCTTCTCCCTCCCACCTCCACCACTCCAGCGCTGTTCTCCTGCCTTCTTATGGTCTCCGGGACCTCCCCGTGCAGAGCTCTCCAGTAATATTCCTGGAGAAGCTGGGAAGAGGCCACCACCTTACCCAGGTGCCCGGGAACCATGAGCCTGAACCTACCCAGCTCCCCATACGGGACATTCAGCTGTCTCAGCAGCCTCCCCAGTGTAAGAGCTCTCTCTGGCCCTCGCTCAATGTAATTAGTGACTCCCAGTAAATGCTACCCTTTCCTTCTGCTCAGAGCGGAGTCTAGGGTAGGAGGAGGCCATAGAGGAGTTGTGCAGTTCCCGGGGCTCCGCTCTTCCTCCTCAGTCTTGAGCAGTTTAAAGGACACCTCCCACTTCTTCCGAGGCGACCATTTCTACCAGGTGGTCCTGAGGCTGTGATCTGAGCCTATAGTTTCCTGTTGGGCTAGAAAGTGGGTGCCAGAGCAGCTCCAGGAACTCTACCAGGAAGATAAGGATTCATTAAGGAATAACATATCTTAAGGAAGTTTCTGGAGGTCTCCTCCTCCCGCCTGCCCCTTACACTGTGGTGGGAGAGGGTAAGAAAATAATGAGACCTATTGCTGGATGTTTTTGTCTGGAATTCATGGGATTATCATAGTCCTAGTAGGTGTTCTAGCAGGTGAGAAAAATGGGGGACAGCTTAGACCCCATCATCCTTGCTAACAACTGGATGAAAGTCTCTACCCTAGGTCTGAGGCCTGCCCAGGGTACTGGGGGAGCTTAGCTTAAGCAGAGCATGTGCTTTGTATTTAAAAGGCCTGGAAGTGGGGTGGGGCTGGAGAGCTGGCTCCGGCTCCGGCTCCGTGGTTAAGAGAGTTCAAATCCCAGCAAACACATGGTGGCTCACAACCATCTGTAATGAGATCTGATGCCCTCTTCTGGTGTGTCTGAAGACAGCTACAGTATACTTATATATAAAATAAAGAAATAAATCTTTTTTTAAAAGTGAAAAGAAAAAGGCCTGGGGGTTATTTCCAGTGTGTGTGGACATAGATATGGCCCATTTCAAGGCTGTTGGCCAGAGACAGGCTGGTGGATTGTGTCCAGATCATTGTAAAAGCATTTCCTGGTTCCAATTACTTCATGTAAAGGAACTAAAACATTTTTTTAAAAACCAACCAGACCACGGTGCTCACGAGCTGAGGGAATAGAAGAGGCTCACAGATGAGGAGCCCAGAACACTGCAGGATGCTCTGGGAGACAATGAAACACAGAATGGGTTTTCTGCTGCAGGGAAGCAGCCATATTGTTATCACAGGCTCGTGACTTGCCTCAGATGTCTCAGGCGTCTTGTCTATACATTGCAAATTAGACAAAACAGTGCCCAGTAGCTGCACTGTGAATAACCTTTTCGATAGCTGGGTGGTGGCAGAAACAGAGTACAGGTAGGTCCCTGTCTTAGGGTTTTACTGCTGTGAACAGACACCATGACCAAGGCAATTCTTTTTTTTTTTTCTTTTTTCTTTTTTCTTTTTTTCGGAGCTGGGGACCGAACCCAGGGCCTTGCAGTTGCTAGGCAAGCACTCTACCACTGAGCCAAATCCCCAACCCCTCTTTTTTTTTTTTAAGGTATATTTATTTATTATATGTAAGCACACTCACTGTAGCTGTCTTCAGATACACCAGAAGAGGGTATTGGATCCCATTACAGATGGTTGTGAGCCACCATGTGGTTGCTGGGATTTGAACTCAGGACCTCTGGAAGAGCAGTCAGTACTCTTAACCACTGAGCCATCTCTTCAGCCCCCCCCCCCCGCCCCGCCCAAGGCAACTCTTATAACATTTCATTGGGGCTGGCTTACAGGTTCATATGTTCAGTCTAATATCATCAAGGTGGGAGCAGGGCAGTGTCCAGGCAGGCATGGTGCAGGAGGAGCTGAGAGTTCTACATCTTCATCTGAAGGCTGCTAGCAGAATACTGACTTTTAGACAGCTAGGATGAGGGTCTTATAGCCCACACCCACAGTGACACACCTACTCCAACAGGGCCACACCCTCTAATAGTGCCACTCCTTGGACTGAGCGCATCACAGTTCTCCTCCCCAAATCTGCAGAGTCCAGGATAACTGGACAGTTAGAAACTTGCCCATCATATGCGTGTCCTCAACCCCCAGGCAGCAGGCCAGGGTCCGAGTCAGAACCACTGCTGCCGTTGACCCAGATAAGAGCCCTTGGGCTGCCTACCCAATGTGCTCACTGCTCTAGACTATGCTGCAGCCCCAGACCCCAGGAAACCATTTCTGTTTCATGTAGCATGACCTATCTTCACACTTGATAAGCCTGCCCCTCATGACACTCAGGAAGGCCAGGCTGGAATTTGGAATTTTCTGATACAATATTCTGCATCATTTGCTGGATGGGGTTAGACACCAAAGGGTATTGAAGCCCTGTGCCTGACTGACTTGCCTTTGCTTGGCAGCTCTGCTCAGTACCTTGCATATTAGGTAGACATTAGGTCCTGTTCTTCAAATGGTACCCCTTCCTGAGCCAGTAGTCCCTTCAAAGGCAGTGGTTAGAGACCCACCACACAGGACAACCATTTGTTTTGTAGGAAGCATGAAGGGCCTGTCTGAACTGCAGGGGGATGCTGCTGGTTCTACCACACCAGCCTAGCACCTCCTGTCTCCACCCTGGCTCCTGGACCACTTCTCCAAGGTCCCGGTTCCTCTGGGTTAGTTAGGTCATTAAGTCAAAACTGTTCATGGGGCTTTCAACTCCTGGGTATCTCAGACATCTTTCCTTTCAGACAATAATGGAGACTGAGATTATAATTTGCTTAAACTGTGGCAAGTGTGGAACCCTCATCACTGTGTTATTCCTTTTCTCCATCTTGATTATTTATTTCAAAATCTATGTTTGTTGGGTTTATGTCGACTTGACACAAGACATTTGAGAGGAGGGAACTTCAATTGAGAAAATGCCTCCATCAGACTGGGCTGTAGGCAGGCCTTTCTTAATTAGTGATTGATGTGGGAGGGCCCAGTCCATTGTGGGTGGTGCCACCTCTGGGCTGGTGGTCCTGGGTTCTCTAAGAAAGCAGGCTGAGCAAGCCATAAGGAGTAAGCCAGTAAGCAGCACCCCTCCATGGCCTCTGCATCGGCTCCTGCCCTCGGGTTCCTGCCCTGTTTGAGTTCCTGTCTTGGATTCCCTCAGTAGATTGTGATTCAAGATTTGTAAGCCAAACAAAACAGTTCCTCCCCAAGTTGCTTTTGTTCATGGTGTTTGTTTCATCACAGCAATAGTAACCCTAACTAAGACAGACCTTCTATCACATGGGAACTAAACCGCCCAGCCATGCTGGATAGAGCTTCTGTGTCTCCAGCATAGTGAGCTAAGTATTAAGAAATGTTCATCCTTGGCTAGAAACCACTGATTTATTTCTCCTTTAAAATTCTCTCTTAAAACTGCACACATTACTGTGTCTACTGCACACCATGAACTGCCCTTGGCTCTGGGACTACAGTGATGCCTGAGGCAGACCCTAGACTGAGTAGGTGTGTCCAAGAGCACCACAGGCTGGAAAGAAGGCAGCAGTAGCAATCTGGTGGGTGTGGAGGAGTTTGCACTGAGTTCCAAGTGGTGTGGTCAGGCCACCCCCAGAGAGAGAACAAGATGCTTCACTTATGGCAAGGTAGGGAGAGATCAATCAAACAAAAACAAAAACAAAAGCAAACAAACAAACAAACAAAACCCCAACCAACCAACCAACCAACCAGAAACAAACAAACAACAACAACAACAACAAAAAGGAATGATTATGAATGGTAGCTAAAACTCTAAGAGGTTCTTTGAACAATTTCATGGGACCTGTTCAGGGTTCCTGGAAGGCCCAGAACATGAAGAAACTCATGGCAGTCCCTGCTTTAGGGGCTTCCTTCCAGATAAAGTGGGTAGGATGTGGACCAGAGCATCCCTTCCTGCTGTAGGTATACCCAGGAAGGACCACACTATTGGGGTAGGAGCAGGCCCATGGGGGCCAGGAGGAACATCACTGCTCTGGAAGAAAGAACTGGAAATCTGAGAAATCAAAGTCTCAGGTTCAGGCCCAGGCTCAGCCAACCTAATCAGGAGTGGGACAGGACCTCGTGAATAGACTGGGGTTTGTTCAGAGCCTTTATCTGAGGTTAACGGAGTACCATGGATAGAGTCATGTAAGGGCATGAAAGCTGAGGCTGGAGTAGGAACCACACAGGATACCCTCTCGCATAAGGTAGAACACCACTTGGAAACAAGAATGGAGAAGTGGGGGGTTGGGGATTTAGCTCAGTGGTAGAGCGCTTGCCTAGGAAGCGCAAGGCCCTGGGTTCGGTCCCCAGCTCCGAAAAAAAGAACCAAAAAAAAAAAAAAAAGAATGGAGAAGTGGTGTGTGCACTGAGGTGGGTAAACTGGGAAAAGCATGCTGTGTAGAGGTTGTGAGATTCCACTCCAGTGAAATTGCAGAGTGGAATAATGTTTGTCATGTCTAGGGAGGGAGGGAGAGTGAATGGATTTCTAAGGAGTGGTTTCCTTCTAAGAGGTAAAAATGTTCAAAGATAGACATGTGGGGTTGGAATACTGATCTGTGCCTGTACTAATAACCATCACATTGATCCTTCAGATGAGCAGATGTAAGTGAGTTGGAGCTCATTAAAGCTCTTTTTTGAGACAGGACCTCGTCATGTCACTCTGACTGGCCTGAAACTCTCAGAGATCTGTCTGCCTCTTGGCTTCGATATTCAAAAAATATTAAAAAAAAAAACTATCAGTAAACCTGGGTGAGTAATCCATACCTTTAAGCCCAGCACTCAGGAGGCAGAGGTAACTAGCCATGGGGCTAAAACCCACACCGGGTCAGATTAACTCCAACTCCCACACTAAGGCAAGATGCATGATCCTTCCAGGACACTGATGTCACTTACCTCAACTCCATAAACAAGAGTGAAAGAAAAGAGGAGGAGGAGGAGAAGGAAGAAGAAGAGGAGGAGAAAGATGAGGAAGAGGAAGAGGTGGAGGAAGAGAAAGAAGAGGAGGAGAAGGGGGAGGAGGGGGAGGAGGGGAGAAAGAAGAAGGTGGAGGAGGAGGAGGAGGAGGAGGAGGAGGAGGAAGAAGAAGAAGAAGAAGAAGAAGAAGAAGAAGAAGAAGAAGAAGAAGAAGAAGAAGAAGAAGAAGAAGAAGAAGAAGAAGAAGAGAAGAAGAAGAAGAAGAGGAAGAAGAAGAAGACCTAAAGCTGAGGAGATGGCTCAGTGGGTTGGAGAGATTAGAGCTGTTTGTATTATGAATGCTAATTATAAAACTGCTTACATGAGAGGGTCTGCGTGTAACTTCTGGGAGCCTGCCCCTAGTTGGTTCCGATTAGTAAATAAAGATGTCAACAGCCAATAGCTGCAGAGGGCAGGCAGAGACGGGGGTTTAGGATTCCTGGGCTTGAGACTGGGAGGAAGAAAAAGGAAGAGGTCTGTCATGCTGGGAGAATGTGGAGGAGAGGAGAGACACCAGGCCTGAGAAGAGTTGAGGACAGAGAGGCACAGCCATCATGTGAAGAAGCTATGAGAGCACAGCCTGGAGGGCTCCCCAACTGGGTCCAGGACAACCAAAATAGGTCATAGAATTGGTAAGATCTCGGGATTAAGCGCTGTAGCCAGATGTTAAAACTCTCTGACTGACAAGGACTTTAACCAACTACAATTCACATGCTGGAGATCTACTGAAAAAGAAAAAAGAATAATATGCATGAATTGTATAAAAAAAGAAAGAAATTATAGAAAACATGGGAGACACTGTGGGGATAAGATAGAGGATTCAATATGGAGAGGCAGGGCATATGGAGGTGGTCAGGACAGGTGGCAAGAGGCACCAGCGGCCAGGAATTCTTATTTGGAAAACATTGTCAACCACAGTAAATTATAGTCATAATAATTATTTTACTTTTTTATTATTTTGATTTTTTGAGATGGAGTTTCTCTGTGTAACCCTAGCTGTGGAATTCACTTTATAGATCAGGCTGGCCTCAAACTCACAGAGATCGGCCTGCCTCTGCTTCCCAAGTGCCGGGATTGAAGCCCTGCACTACCATGCCCAGCTAATAGTCACGATAATTTTGACTGTAACTACAGGAAATACCCAGGGAAGTACAAGGGACAGGAACATCTTAAGGTATCTTTGAAACATTGTATCTAATGAAAACCCCATTCTAGTAGCTGCTAGACCGGCCCTTTATGTGCCTGTGGTACCCAAGGGCTTTTATCAGCCTGCCTGAGCCTAAGACCCTGGGCAGGATCCACCTTGTCGGTGGACACAGGCAGTGGCTGTCAACTCTTGGACAGCTCTGCATTCTCTGGCTCTGGACAAGCTCAGTGTCATGGTGTCTGTCTCAGCCTTTGTTAGTGATGGTCTGTGTAGGGGCTTCACTGCACAGCCAAGGGTAAGCAGTACACTCCCACTCCACACCCCTGAGTCTTAAGTTTGGGTTCATTTTGGACAGTGGTTTTTATTTTGTTTGTTTGTTTGGTTTGGTTTTTGTTGTTGTTGTTTTGGTTTGGTTTGGTCTGCTTCTTTTGAGACAGAGTTTCTTTATGTAGCCCTGGCTGTCTTGGAACTTGTTCAGTACACCAAGCCGGCCTCAAGCACAGAGATCTGCCTGCCTCTGCCTCCTGAATGCTGGGATTGAAGGCACACACCACCATCTCCCAGGTCATTTGGACAATGTTATGCTTGGGGAACAGGCCACAGCTCCCCTGACTCCCTCATCAGAATACTTTTGCCCAGGACAGGAGACAAACAAGATCCTATGTGCATATCTCTCTATACAAGAGAGTCCACACATGTTTGGGAGGTTCAATTAGGATGTATTTCTGGTCTGTACCTGAGGAGGTCTCATGTGAGTCTGCCAAACACGGAAAAGGAGTTCAGAAGTTTGCGTCCCTTTTGTCCTGGATTCTGGACATTCTGGGTGTAGAGAGCACCAGTTTCCCCATCAGCCTGTGAACAAAGCCAGATGACCTCTGAGTCGTTCCTGGTCACATCCTGTGACTAATGGGCATCTGCCGAGGCTAACACAGTCAAAGATGGTGCTCCCTCCAACCCCCACAGCTGCCTGGTCTCAGCCCAGCCTCAAACTCAAGATCCTCCTGGCTGAGCTCTCTGGGTGCTGGGATTACGAGCAGGGCCTCCACACCCAGCTTTCTTTCATCCTTAGTTTGCTTTTTTGCAGTACTAAGGACAAAACCGGAGCCTCAGGTATGCTGGGCTTGTGCTACCACAGAGCTGTACCCTTGTGTGCCAATTCTAGTTTAAAGGGATTTCTAAAACAAAACAAAACATAACACCGCTTATTTTTCTAATTGACAATAGGCTTAGTATATGTATGTATATATATATACATATGTATATGTATATATATGTGTATGTTGTGTATTTATCTCTCACGTATTTCGTTTGCCTTGATATATGTATACATCATAAACTGATCAAATTAAGTCAATTAATATGCATTACTACATGTGACATTCTTCTAAGGAAAACTACGCTTTAAAATCTACTCTCAGCAAGGTTCATGGAGGAGGTAGGAGGTGCACTCTTGTTAGCTCCTGACATTGGCACAGCCACTGCCTTGAGTTGTCTCCTCTTACTGAACCTTTGTTTCCTCTGACCCCCATCTTTCCTAAGCCCCTCTTTCCTCTGTTTCCAAGAAAGCAGAGGCACACATCCGTGTAGTATATGATGGGGATGGATGCCCTTCAGAATGGCATAGCTGTTGCCATTCTCAAATTAGAGCAATGAGAGGAGCCCGCACTCCCCCTTTGGGAGGTAAGGGCTCACCCTTTTGTAGAAGGGGTGAGGGTCAGGAGACCCTTGCCTGAGAGGCCAGCAATTTCCTCCAGGTGGACTCCCCTGCAGCTGAGTCTTGTAGTAACATTAAGTTATTGCGGGGGGCAGGCCTCAAGTGAGTTGTACCATGCTGAACTGGGGCTTTTTTGATGATGTAGTTAGTTGCCTGAAGTTACCCATGTTCCCCTAAGTAACCCCAATAAACTCACCGGTTCAGCAAGCTGGACCTAGATGAGGTAATTTCTCTGGTCTCTTGGTATCTTCCCTGGAGGAAGCAGACACTTCTGTGCACCTCTCCAGGGGAAGTCACACAATGTGTAGACAGGGACTGCAGCAAACCCAGCCTGTGACAGAAGAGGCCTGCTACCTGTTTCTGAGACCTGCTAACTCTGGAAGGTAGCAGTGTTTCTGAGCGAGGTAGTGCATGTGGAGGAGTGGCGTTCACACAGGACTGCAGCCAGTGGCTTTCCCAAAACCAACTCAGGTCTGTAGTGTGGCTTGGTAGAAGAGGCCTGATCAAGGTGAGAGAACACTGAGATTATTCCTTAAGAGACCCCTAACTATCTCTACAACCTCACAACCTCCAAGCCTCAGTTTTCCCTCTGTGATACATGGTTGTGAACATTCCTGAGCCCAGATGTCCTGGGCTGCATTGGCAGCTCTCAGATAATGGTGGACCTTTCTCCTGCTCCTTCAGGAGGCCCCCCCTCCTGTACACACACACACACACACACACACACACATACACGCACACATGCACAAACACACACATTGAATACACCCATATGGACTAAGGAAAGAACTGTGGGAGTGGGAAGGACAGAGGTGGGAAGGACAGAGGC
Organism: Rattus norvegicus; assembly: GCF_021556685.1. Lineage (NCBI taxonomy): Eukaryota > Metazoa > Chordata > Mammalia > Rodentia > Muridae > Rattus > Rattus norvegicus. The sequence continues at coordinate 62,951,821 of NC_141551.1, read as the reverse complement.
CTGGGCAGAGAGAAGCCTAGTGAAGTCTCATCTGGGATAGCCCAATCAGATGATTTAGAGTAAAAAGAAGAGGAAATAAAAAGTGCTTTAGCCTTTTAATTTTTGTTCCTTACCCCTACCCTTTTGTGTGTGCATGCATATGTGTGTGTGTGTGTGTGTATATGTGCTTGTGCATGTGCGTGTGTGTATGTGTGTGTGTGCGTGCATGTGTGTGTGCGCATGCACGTGTTACTAGGCATAGAATGTTGAGTTTTTTATGTAAGACAATCATTATTCATGCTAGGCAAGATAACACCATTGAACTGTACCTCAATGTGGGTGCTGGTGTTTGCTTCAATTTTTAAATTATTATTTTTATCTGTGTGAGCACACGTGCACCCATGTGAGACAGCACACGTGGAGTCAGAGAACGACTTTGTGAATTCTGTTCTCTACTACACTCCTATGGATTCCAGGGATCAAATCCAGGCCATCAGTCATGAGTTCCCGGGAGCAAGTTCCTTTACCAGCTGAGCCGTCTTGCCCGCTCTGGGGTTTTAGTTGGTCCTTGTGTGTGGACAGTCGGAGTGTTTCTGGATTCCTATTAGTAGCATTAGAACATTTCAGTAGACATCTTTGTACCCATGGTGTGTTTTGAATTTAGGACTGAGGACTGGTTCCTGGGTAACTGGTGTGAAGAGTTAGGCAGATGTCAGTTCTTGGTCCAGAAAAGGAACATTCTAGAAAAGGCACAGTAGCATTGCTGTAGGGGCTTCTCAGAACCTGAGGCTCAAGGTTACCTGGTGAGAAAGGAAATTCCCAACTGTACCCTAGCCTCCATTTCCTTTCTGGATTCCTCTGAGGGAGACCGGTAGGGCTGCCAGCAGGATAGCAGAGCACTCATGGGGCCATATTGCCCCTAGTTAGGGGCAGGTTAAGGGAGATTGAGATCCTGCTGAGAAGCAAGTCTAATGGAAGAGGAACCTGGCAGCGCTGCTGTGCCCTCTCCTGTGCAACCTCCATGATGTGAGAGACACTTCTGGAAGACAGCTCCCATCTTTATGGGACCTACCCCTGAGGATCATTCGTGAGGTTAGGGGCCCAGCTCCCCGATGGGTTTGAGAAAGAGGACTGTGAACCCACAGGACAGGCCTCAGCAAAGACACTCCACCCTCCTTGGGGCACTGACTTCATCACAGAATCAAAACCAGATCGAGGGCCAAGGAGATGGTCAGTGTGTAGAAGTAATTATCACGTAAGCCTTTCTAATTGACTCCCACTTGGGAAGGAGAAACCATCTGCTCTTGAAAGTTGTCCTCTAATTGTGCACTCGTGTACACACACACACACACACACACACACACACACACACACACAAATGCCCATACACACAAATGCACACACACAATAAATTTTAAAAAATATTTTTGAAGACCACACTGGCTGTGAAGGATACTATCACTTCAGGATGGGAACTGTGTTGTGACCTTGTGTGTATAATACAGAGAGATGAGATGTTCTCTCAAACCCTTAAATTTGCAATTAAACATGTACCTACCCAAGATAACAGAAGAAACAGTAAGTGTTCTGTTTACTATTTCAGCTAGGAGTGAGAAGAGGGTGTGGGAGAAGAAAGAGGAGAGGCACCCTATGGCTGGTGTTCCCCAGAGGCTTCCCCTAGGGCTCCTGACTTGTCTGTCCCATGGCCCTTAACTCCTACTAGGCCCCTCACAAACAGGACCCAGAGCTCAAAGGCCTATTCTGTAGAACGTTGATGGTCATGGCCATGTGAGCAAGGCACACCTCTTTCATTATAAAATACTATTTTTCGTGTTTAATAATGATTCACAATTTGCTCACTCTTTTCTTCCAAAAATAGCGAGTGCTTACAGCCTTGCAACCCCAGTGCTAGGTGCTAATCGCCATCCTTAGGCACAGTTGGGAACATCTGAAAGATAAAAAATAATTCTCAGATGTCGGGCCAGGAATGCAGCTCTGTCGTACAGCATGTGTCTAGCACACCCAAGACCATTATTTTAGTTCCCATCACTGAAAAAATTATATATGTACATATATATAATTATAAGACATGGAGTGCAGAACAGTGGTTACCAGAGGATGGGGAGGGTGCTCAGGAGGGAAGGATGGGTGAAGACGGCTTGTCAGTTTTAAGTAGATCTCAGTGAGCAAATCTATGGGGCATTTTCTTGATTAATGATTGATGGGGGGGTCCACTGTGGGTGGTGCTGCCCCTAGGCAGGTGGTCCTGGGTTCTATAAGAAAACAGAGTGAGAAAACCATGGGGCCCAAGCCAGGAAGCAGCACCCCTCCATGGCCTCTGCTTCAGCTGCCCTGACTTCCCTTCATGGTAAGCTGTAAGTGGAAATAAGCCCTTTCTTTCCCGAGTTTCTTTGAGTTATGGTGTTTATCACAGCAATAGAAAGCTAGCAGGAACAGAGTGGAATCAAAGTATCATGCTGTGCTTCCTCAACGTGCACAATGTTTATGTGTCAGCAAAAGAGAAAAATAGAACGACAGGATGATCCGGTGATTTTCATCATCATTTGTTTGTTTGTTCGTTTCTTGAATGAGGCATGGTCTCATGCAGTGTGTGGCTTTTGCTACCCTGCCTTAAGCTCCAGGTAGTCTGTGCTACCAGTCCTCACCCAGAGAATACTGATCCATGGATGAGGAACACAGATACACACATACTCACACACAGAGACACACAGACACACACACAGAGACATACATACAGACACACATATAGACATACACTCACACACACACATACTCACACACACTCACACTCACACACTTACATACACTCATGCTCACACACTCACACACACATACACGTACACTCACACATATACACACAGACACACAGACACACACAGACATACACACACTCACACAGACATACACATACTCACACACTCACACTCACTCACACTCATACTCACACACACAGACACACAGACACACACACAGACATACACACACTCACACAGACATACACACACTCACACACACTCACACAGACACAGACACAGACACACACACACACACAGACACACACACACTTACACACACACACACACACTGCTCAAGTTCAACCTGCCTTATTGGCTCAACTGCTGGGCTCTTCTAATCCTTCCTCTGCCAGCGTGCCCTTCCCCACACTTAGCTCAGCACCTCTCAACCTGCTCTCAGCTTTAGTTGCTGAGTTACCTACAGTCCCAGGTCAACATCCTAATGGCCACTCTACCCAAGATCTCACATGGCTGGTCACCTTTTGTCCCTTCAAAGCATGTCAAAGACACCTTTCTTCTACTCGAGTCTCTTCACCCCTTCTCTGGGGACCCAGAAGTTCCTCTTCTTTCCTTTTGCCCAGCAATTAGGCCCTGGCATCTTTACTGATGGATCAAGAACCAACTGGGGAATAGAACCTTAGCATCAGAACAATTCCCTGTAGTCTCAGCCTGGTCTCAAACTCACAATCCTCCTGCCTCAGCCTCCCAAGTGCTAAGATCACAGGAATACATCACTACATCTAGTCATCATAGGAGGCATGAATTAATTAAGTAGTTTTTACATTACTGCTGAAGAAGAAGGAGTGCGCCAGAAGGCTGCCTTGGGGATGTGAGGGGACAGGGGGGTCTTCAGTGGGATTTATTTGTGTGAATCCAGCAGACCCCTCAGGTAAGCTAGACTGGACTGACTGGACCTACGAACGTAGGGATCTAGTGAACCCTAGGGTCTGTGGACCCCCAAGTGTCTCAGAGGCGAGGGCTGCTGCCAGCCTCTTCAGCCTGGAAGCTGCTGGTGCAATACCACCTGGTATGAGACAGGCCTCAGGCCATGTGGCCGAGTGGAGCTCATACCCATTTCATCCAGGCTAGCCCGATGACCTCTGCCCTGCCTCCCCAAGCTCTCCATGGCTTTCCAAACTGTGCTCACAATGGACAAGTTTTCCTGTCACCAGCAAAGAACCTTTCCTGATCAAAGTTCTGTACACCAGAATCTGTGCCTGAATTGGCTCCTCTCATCTTTGGGTAGTGATGTTGTCTGTGGAATGGCTACCTCAGTCTTGTCCTGGTCCACTCACATGTACCTCTATTTTCCTGAGATGTAGACCTTGCCTGGCTCCCCTATCTTGAATTTCCAGAGTCCTGTTAGACTACCAGGGCCACTCCTTGGGAAAGACCCATTTCCTGTCACCTGCTTTCTCCACAGCCACAGTATCTGTCCCTGGGTTCAGGTTTCTACCTCCAGACTCTGCCCGGATGCCTGACTGTGTGTTCATCAACTTCCAAAACTTCTGCAAGAGCCCCCCCCCCCCCAGGTCGCTTGCACCACTCCCTCTCAGCTCATTCTGCCCCTGGACTGTACTGAAACGTTTGGATCTGTCTGTCTCTCCCCTCCCCCATCACCAATTGTACGATCACATACTGCCGTGTGACTCGTTCACTATCAAAGGCACGAGCGGCAGTGTTTGTTTTTACCCTCCTTATATCTCTGCTTTTTCCCTGGACAAGCTCCAGGGATGGGGCAGGCATTCTCTCTGTCTCTTGTAACTTTTTAACCTAAAACTGTGGCTGTGGGGAGAGTTGACTCAGTTCACACAGGAGTCCGCCCCTCCCCAGCTGGCTCAGCTGTTCTTTGGAATTCTGCAGCAGCCACTCCCTAGCTCTCAGCTGGCCCAGGGAGCCAGAAAACCTCTTTCCCCCACCCACCCTAAAGCTCTCACCCTCTGTATCTTTAACCCTTCCCTTCCCTTCCAAGTTACATTTGTTATTAACTCCCAAATATGTGGGCCAGAATCTATGGGAAGGCAGAGTGGAATGTGTCAAGTGTCCACTCCACCTCTTTTGATGGTTATCCCGTCCAAGACAGGTTGTAAACTGACTGGTGTTTTCAGAGGTGGAAACGAAGGCTGGGGAGGCCCGTAATCTAACCTCAGCCAGACATTTTGTGCTGTCTCTTCCTTTGATTCCCCCTTTCTCTCTTTTCTCTCTCTCTCTCTCTCTGTCTCTCTGTCTCTGTCTGTCTGTCTCTCTGTCTGTCTCTGTCTGTCTGTATGTCTCTGTCTGTCTGTCTTCCCCCTCCACCATGTGTATGTGTGTGTGTGTGTGTGCACGCGCGCGTGTGTGTATACTCCACACCACATACAGGGAGGTCATAGGGGGAGTCCGTTCTTTACTTCTATATCGTCACACATGGTGGCAAGTGGCTTTTATCCACTGTGTTCCCTTCCCCACCCCTCCTCACCCCTCAACTTCTCCTTTTGCCTTTCCATTTGTTTAGAGAGCTGAGGGTGATACATAAGGCTTCAATCACGCTCCAGCCCCTATATCTTTAAACAAGTTCAGCAGCCCCTACATCAGGCTATCCTTGTGCTGGGAGGGCCACCAGACTGCCTTCAGCCTCAGTGGATTGTCTCAGTCCCATAACAGCGGGAGGGAGGAATTCTACCAGGGAGAGCTGGGCTCACCACACTTTGTTGGCTGAGCTGCAAATCCTAGCCTGTGTCTCTGAGGTGCCCTGCCTGGGTAGAGCTTTCACTGCCCCATAGTGACAATACTCAGAGTGGTTGGGCACCACCCTTGTGCCTAGCTGGGGACACTCCTCCTCCACCCTCTCAGCTGCCTTCCACTCAGAAGAACAGCTGGAGAAGTGGCCCATTAAGGACTGTGTAGCTATTTTTATGCGACCATTTGCCACCTAGGCCAGGTCTGGCAGACAAACACAGGCCTAAGAATCCAGGGCAGGTGGTGACACCCAGACAGCTGAGGATCCTCCCCCTGCTCCACTCCCTGGGCCAACCCTTCATGGACCATGGAGCCAAGGATGCTGGAAATGTGGCTGAGAATAGAAACCAGAAGGGTCCTCTGCCCATCATAACACAGGATGGTGCGGCGGCCTCCTTCCTGAACCATCTGAGGAAATGTTGTGATCCTGGTAAGGGTGGCCTGGCCAGAGTGTGGGTCCAGTGCTGGCCAGCGGACTCTGCTGACCCTCCTGCTACCAACCTTACAAGAAACTACTCCAATCAGCAGAAAGCATGTGGCTTCGCTGGTGACAAGCCCCTACAGAGCTTGTAGCCCAGGTCCACAAAGCCTGGTATGGTCAGGGTGGTGGTTCTGTCCCCCAACCCCAGTGGCTGCTATGAGATGGGGTGCCTGGGAGACAGCAGTCATCAGAGTTGAGGATAAAAGGTTTTATTTCACTCAGCTTTTTGAGAGGGAGGTATGAACATTTTTTTAAAAAACTCATTCTAGAACATTCTAAACATATTCTAGAAACTAGAATGATGAACCTCCACATATCATCATTCAAGGTCATGTTTTGTTTTCTTAAAACTTATATCTACTTCCTAAAAAGGAAATGGGAAAAGAAAAACAGAATGCTTGCATCTAATTATAGTAAATGTTTTTGTTTTTCATTTTTAGGGAGGAAAGATGGGTAAGGTATGTTAAAAGACATCAAATTTTTCTGTTGTTTTTTTTTTCTTCTCCTCAGTGAGAATGAAAAGGTGTCTACAGTGTCTATTGACCAAGCTTCCGTCAGCTCTGTCTTAGAACACCAGCTTGATCTTGGAGGCCAAGGGAGAATGGTAGGTGTCCGCAGCCCTGGTGTGGTTCCAACCGCGTTCACGTGTGTCCTGGCGAACCCAGGTTCCAGGCCTAAAGGTTTCCTCACAAGTGGAACGATCATAATATTGACCTTAGCTGTCTTGTTTCAATATTAAATACAGTTATCAAGTCTGTAAATACTTTATAATCTAAAAAATTATATATTTTGGGGTTGGGGATTTAGCTCAGTGGTAGAGCGCTTGCTTAGGAAGCGCAAGGCCCTGGGTTCGGTCCCCAGCTCCGAAAAAAAAGAAGCAAAAAAAAAAATTATATATTTTAAGGTACGGCCTCACTGTGTAACTCTGTTGGACAGGAATTTGCCGTGCGGACCACAGACTCACTATGTAGACTCTCGGAGATCCACCAGCCTCTGCCTTCTGAGTGCTGACATTAAGTGTGGTGCACATCACCATGCTCTGCTCAAAAAGATAGTTTTAAAATTCTCTGGCTTCGAACTCCTGGGCTGGAAGGAAGGCTCTCACTCAGGAAGCTGGGGGCCTTGCTGTGTGGAACTTGAGTTGTTTTGAAGACCTGAACCAGGAGGGGGGAAGATAACAATCCGAGAGCAATGATGAAAGGCTCTCGGTTTACTCTGGAAGCAAAACTCTCCTCTTTACGTTCCTGGTTCAAGAGAGACAAACAGTGCCCAGGGTAGTTGCAGCAGCAGCAGCAGCAGCAGCAGCAGCAACAACAACAACAACAACAACAACAACAACAACAACAACAACGGCACCTACAGCTCATGCAGCCATGGGAATCTACAGAAGCAGAGCTCAGCTTGTGGTCCAGGTCGAGCCCCTCCACAGTGACTCTGTGAGTCCTGGCTCAAACGTGCAAAATCCCCTTCTCCTTGAACTGCTTAGAAAGGTCAGTCCTCCTGCATCACCCACCCCACCCTGGGACGAAGGTGACTCAGAACGGGAGAGACAGCAGTGACAGTCTGTTAGGTGTTGGGAACAAGCAAAAGAACTGTATTCTAAGTACTACCATTTCATTTGCAGACTCCATTTAATTATAGGGAGAAAGTAAATTCAAGGTCTCAGGCCCTAGGGGAGCTGGGGACTTCCAGTAGCTGAACAGCTTCTGCTGTAAGGAGAAAGTTGTTTGAGTCCAGATACCCCAGGGACAACTTCTCCATCTCGCTGTCGGGGTCACACTAAGTTCATGGTCCCAGGTCCAGGAATCGACCGACTCCTATCCTGATTGACGGAAACTCCCTCGATCAACTTACGTCAAAATATGAGAGAGAGAGAGAGAGAGAGAGAGAGAGAGAGAGAGAGAGAGAGAGAGGAAGGAGAGGAAGGAGAGGAGAGGAGAGAGGGCAGCAAAAAGGGTAGAGAGAGAAGAAAGAGGAGAGAGAAGAGAGAGACAGGGAGAGAGGGAGAGGTGGTGGTGGTAACTGTTGGGCATAGTCTAGAAGGAACACTAACAATAGCCCTGTCTACAGAGTGAGTTCCAGGACAGCCAGGGCTGCTACACAGACCCTGTCTTGAAACAAAACAAACAACAAAACACCCCACCCCCAAAAAGGAAAAGAAAAGAAAGAGCAGGAAGTCTGTGGCTGTGTGAGTAGGAAGAACTTGGATGAGAGGAGCCCCAGCTGTAGGCTCTGGTGTCTTTGGGGGGGGGGTGGCCTGTGTGTCTCGTGGGAAGCAATTGTTTTACAAAGAGTGGATAAGAGTGGCAGAGGAATTGTGTGTGGCCCAGGGACAGATGCTGCCAACCAAAGGCATGATGCTCACATTGAAAATTTCTGCAAACACCATGCTGGTGCAGCATACCTTTAATCCCAGCACTCAGGAGGCAGAGGCAGGGGGTTCTTTGTGAATTTGGGGCCAGCCTGGTCTACATAGTGAGTTCTAGATCAGGTAAGGCTATGTAATGGGACCATCTCGATGATGATGGTGATGATGACGATGGTGATGATGGTGGTGGTGATGGTGATGGTGATGATGATGATGGTGGTGATGGTGATGGTGATGATGGTGGTGATGATGGTGGTGGTGATGGTGGTGATGGTGATAATGGTGATGGTGGTGGTGATGATGGTGGTGATGGTGGTGATGATGATGGCGGTGATGATGGTGGTGATGATGATGTTGATTATGATGGTGGTGATGATGATGATGGTGATGATGATGGTGGTGGTGGTGATAAAGATAAGTTTTGTGCAAAGTGAGTTTTCCAGGAATGGAATTTCTGGGCCACTTAAGTTGAATCCTAATTTTACAGATAGAGGCTTGGACAGCACATTCTGCTCCTGCAGTGGGGGTTTACACTGGAGCCTGGCTTTGGCCATGAGGGAATAACTTATGGACTACTTCATTCTATGTTCTTAGAGTTTGGATGACACATGGACCCCACTGTGGCAAAACACTTGGGATCAGGCCACCGGCCACACGGTAGAGGCACTGGCATGTCTTTGTGTATATGGGGACAGCCACAGTGGGCATAGGCAGCTGTTTTTAGTTTGTCTGAAGAAAGAGATCCACTTAGAAACATCAAGGTGAGGCTCATGGGACTCTGCTCATGGAAGAGTCTTGTTCTTGCAGAGGACCTGGGTTCTGTTCCCGGCACCCATGGAGTTGCTCAGAACCATCCGTAACTCCAGTTCCAGGTGATCTTATACCCTCCTCTGACCACTATGGGCACCAAGCACACACATGGTACACATACATACATGTAGATAAAACGTCCATATACATAAAATAAAATGTAAAAATATGGGGAAAAGGAATATCAAGATCAACATAGTGTCAGGGTCATGAACTCTGAGCTCATGAGAACCTTTCTTTCTTTCTTTTTCCCCCCTGAGTTGTTATTCTAGACACAAATTAGAATTCGTGTGCTTGTCTCTATTCATCATCCAGGATACACAGCTCTTGACAAGGAGTGGGCTAGCACCAGACACCCGGCATGGCCTTCTCCTGCTGAGCCAGTTCTGCCTGCTCCTGCTTTTCTCCAAGATGTTTGGTGGGAGAAAAACCAAGATTAAAGTGAAAGTGTTACGTTTGGAAAAACGGCTGCCCAATTAGACCCAGAGAAAGAGCTGTGTCTTGCTAAGGCCCTCCCATATATAGCTATATAGGGTGATTATTAACTGTTCTCTCTCTCTCTCTCTCTCTCTCTCTCTCTCTCTCTCTCTCTCTCACACACACACACACACACACACACACACACACACACACACACCACACCACACCACACACAGCTTCAAAGGCTCTTTAAAGAGCCCTCTGCAGGGAGTCTTTGATGACACAATACCAATCTTTGTGGCTTCCTCCCAGCAGGTCTTCCTGTCTCTGAGTATTCTGGGAGAAGCTGACCTTTCAGGGTCATTGACTCACTCAGTTAGCTGGAGTCAAAAGCGGGCAGACCACCACCTGTTCGGAGCCAGGTGGTCCTCCTGGCCACAAGTCCCTTCTCACAGGGAGCCCGGTCCCTCCCCAGGTCTCCCTTGGTGGCATCCTTCACTCCCCCACCCTCCCTGACTCGCATTCTGCGAGGAGAAGGACAAGCCCCTCTCGCTGGCAACTGAGTAATGGGAGTCAGAGAAGTGGCTGACTCAGCAGGAGCAATCCGGAGTGAAAATTCCTTTTTTGGAAGCCAGGCTGTGGCTTCCCAGGAGGGTGGGATCCTGGGGAAGTGATGCGAACCCGAGGGGGGGCGGGGAACTGAGTTCTGAGGCCGCCCATTCAGATCCCACCCCCTTCCCTCCTGGGCTGTCACTGCAGAGCTCCCGCACCCCGCTCCTTTTATAGGATTGACATCCAAGGACGCGCGTGCGCGCGCGCCGTATATGTGTGTGTGTGTGTGTGTGTGTGTGTGTGTGTGTGTGTGTGTACACGCGAGTGAGATGGTGAACAGGGGGACTCCTAGTCTTAGTGTCTTTTCAGTAGAGTGAGAATAGGCCTCTGGACCACAGTTCTCATCAGCAAAGTCACCGCTAGGGAAGAGGCTGACTCAACAGGATGGATCTAACAGGAGCAGATGTGTCTCCCGATGTGTCTCTCCCGGGGACTATTACTCTTCAGTCAGGGGACCGCACCTCTTTTCCTCTGGGGAGTCTACTCCCTGCTTTGATGACAGGGTAGGAGAGACACAGAGACTCCCACACAGAGGCCCAGGGCGACACTCACTGGCTTTCTTTTGAGCACGGTGACCCAGTGATAAAGCTCCCTTCAAAGGAAGAACCAGGTGAGAAACAGGCTTCTCACAAGGCGCTTTGAGGGCCTACACCCAGCTGAGCATCAGCGAGAACCCACAGCCAGCAGGGCTTTTGCCTTGGCCGGTGATAGGCAGAGCTTGGCTCTTGGCCGCAAAGGTTCTCTTGGCAGCATGGCAACACTTTGCCTCCAACGCGAGTTCTCATAGTTCTGTTGCTTTCTAGAAGCAAAGCTGAAACTACCGGCCACCCCCAGAAAGCCCTTTATGCAGGTCCTTAAGCTTTAGGGACTTTGGGACTCATTAAAAGCCTTTAAAGGGGCAGAGGCGGGGGGTGGGGGGTGGGAGTGGGGGCGGGGGCGGGGGCGGGGTTGGGAGCGAGAGCAGGGGCAGGGGCAGGGGCAGGGGCAGGGGCAGGGGCAGGGGCAGGGGCAGGGGCAGGGGCAGAAAATAGCACGTAGATGAAGGGCTTGCTGTATATGATTGCAGATCTGAGTCTGAATCCCCAGAACCCACGTAAGGCTGATACTTAAAATCAGTGGTTCTCAACTTGTGGGTCGAGACTACCACAGGGGTGGCCTATCAGACATCCTGCATTATCAGATATTTACATTAGGATTCACAACAGCCGCAAAGTTACAGCTATGGAGCAGCAAAGAAATAATTTTATGGTGGTTGTGGGGTCACCACAGCATGAGGAACTGTATTAAAGAGTTGAAGCGGAGTTGGGGATTTAGCTCAGTGGTAGAGCGCTTGCCTAGCAAGCGCAAGGCCCTGGGTTCGGTCCCCAGCTCCGAAAAAAAGAAAAAAAAAAAAGAGTTGAAGCATTAGGAAGGCTGAGAACCGTTGGTTTACATGTACCATGGATCTACAATCCCAGCACTCCTACGGCCAGCTGGAGGTGGAGACCCAAGAATCCCCAGAAGTGTGTGCTAGCCTGTGTGGCTTTCTAAACAGGGTGAGGACTGACCCCCCCCCCCCAGGTCGTCCTTTGTCCTCCACACATATGCCATGGTACCCGTGTGCTTGCACTCACACTATATGTATACACACACAGGAGAGAGGCAGAGATTCTTTGGTGGGAAAAAGTAAATCAAATATAATCCAGGCTTGTTACTTTTGCACTGAGTACTGATAAGGATTAAACAACAATGGGGCTGGAGCAATGACTCAGTGGTTAAGAGCCCTGGCTTTCCAGAGGACCCAGGTTCCATTCCAAGCACCCACTCACAACTGTCTAGAACTCCTCTGAAGAGATCTGGCGCCCTCTTCTGGCCTTCTGGGGCAGCGCATGCACATGTTGCATAGACACCACACAAGTAAACACACACACACACACACACACACACACACACACACACACACACACACACATACACACACGCCAAATAATATAATAAAGTTAAAAAGAAAGATCAAACAGCAGTGGTATCTATCTTTCTGTCTTTGGCTCTGGTTTTCGTTCTGTGTGAGTGGTCCTCTCCAGAGAGACAAACCAGTTGCAAGGAAGCACGGCAAGTATTAATGGCGAGTCTTGTGTTTGGTTTATTACAATATGCAAGAGACTGATTCGTATGTTCCCAGACACTCTGCTGTTAGTCGCTTCCTAAAGCTCTTGAAAGGCCCATCTGCCTCCTTTCTCTTGCGGGAATCCTGCTGCTCGGTCCTGCCCTGGGTACCACCACCAAACCCCGTTCCTTCCTCTGACATCCCACAGCCTGTAACAGATGGTAGAGAATTTGCGTGAAAGCTGGGTCCCTGGACCTCTGTATCTGTGATCTGATTACATGAACCAGCCTTTGGCGCTAGCCTTGGGGGATGGCTGCTCTTCTGTGTCACCCAGTGCTCGGAGCACATAAGCGCCCGCATAAACCAGGAACTGTCCGGTCACCTGGGCAGCATAGGATGCGAACCGCAGCAGACTCCTGCAAGAAAGCAAGAGAAAGACACATCAGGCGTGCGATTCTCTGGGCTGGCCAGAGATGGAATGATGGGAATGCCTTACCCCACCCCACCTTACTAAGCTCCAAGGGGGCACCAATCATGTTGGGAGTTGCGGCATCCATGTAATACCACTTTCAAAGCACACAGTGTCTGATTGCTCCCTGGTGGGCTGCCAGTACTCTCCAGCGCCACCTACTGGGGACAGGGCCCTCAAGCAACTTTGGCAGGGGCCTGCCTAAGTAGAAACTCCCACAGAACCTCGGCACAGAGCATGTGCTTGCTATCCGAGGATTCTAGCAGCCAGGTGACTGTGAGGGGCTTGCTCCTACAACCCCAAGGTCAAGGTGACAAGACCAGTAAAACTGAGGAAAATGGTTGAAAGAACCAGAATTATGATCCTCTGATAGGGCATGTGGAGGCTAGGTCGTTGGGGGTGTTTCAACTTGCTCCTCACAACAAGAGGACACTTTGCCCTGTCCTAGCCTCTGAAGTCCCGAGACTGAACTAGTCTCATTTCAGATTAGGTCCAACAAAAAGTGTTTCCTCATGTTCTAATTCTCTTCCTGGTCTCCGAAGTTTTCTCTCCAGTTTTCACATCAGCGGAACGTCTGGGCCAGGTCCCATGGCGTGCGAGCGCGTGGTGCGAGCGTGGTGCGAGCGTGGTGCGAGCGTGGTGTGAGCGTGGTGCGAGCGTGGTGCGAGCGTGGTGCGAGCGTGGTGCCAGCATGGGTGTGTCCCTTGCTGGGTATTGGACCTAGGGCCTCTAACACGCCAGGCAAATGACTTACCACTGAGCTATTTCACACTTACATCAAAAAGCACAAAGTCCAGTTGGGGATGTAGCTTTGCGCTTTTTGGTATAAGTCTGTGATCTAAAAGTTAAGTTGAAGACCACGTGGGTCAGAGCACACCGGTTGACAACAGAGGATCCAAGCCCTGTTGTTGGGCTCTGGGGCAGAAGACAAGTTAGGAGGAGCCACCTGTCCCACACGTGGGTGTGTCCAGACCCCCACTGTGCCCCCACGATATCCCCTGGAGTTTGTTACCTTAACAAGGCCTTGAAGCTTGTGCAGCGGATATCATACGACACTGAGTACATCTCATACATGGTGGCTTTGACATTGAGACAGCCGAGGAAGTCCTTGGGATTCAGCCTGTATAGGTCGAAGGTGACTCTGGCTATTCCTGACTTCTTTGTTTGTGTGCAGACATACTTATTGCCCTGAAGTAAAGAAGCAAGGAACAGGCTTCGAACCCATGCTGGCAAAGACAGTCAAAAACCACACAGTTCTGGGGCGATGGCAAAGTTTGGGTCTCCTAACTGTCAGTTCTAATTATTCCTGCCAAGTGACCATCAGGCTGACGTGTTATACTACAAGTGCCCTTATCTCTTCCCTCAACAACTTACAGTTTTGTGATTCCGGATACGTTGCTTTGGTTTTGAGGATTTAGTGTCTGATGTAGAGAGGTGTACCTGTCTTAGGGAGCCTCCTTGCTTGTTTGCATAGAGCCCTGAGGCCAGACCTTGAGGATGAAAGGACTCCTTTGCAACTGTCACATAGCCATGGAGGAACAGAAAGCACTATTTCTGTTTCACTTCACAAGTGCCTCTGATGAAGCAAATGCTGGAACTCGTGTCTCTTGGGGTGTCTCCTATTTTCCAGTAACTGCCGAGGAGGACAGATGACTGTGTGGAAACATTAGCCACTTAAGGAATCACTCTGTCCCAGGGATACCAGGTGACCCTTCAGGTTGGGAGAGACACGTACTACAAAAACTTGTAGATAGCTCTGTCACACCCTGAGAGAACAAAGGCATCCCAAGATTCAAATGCTAAGTCCAGGGAGATGGCTCAGTGAGAGAGAACTTGCCTCGCATGTGCAAGGTTCTGGGTTCAAGTACAATCTCTAGTCCCAGTCGCAGGGTAGGAGGGGCTCAAGAGCTGCTTTCCTAAGTGGGTTTTTTTTTTCCCTACCACACACAGGCCCCACTGTTTTCAGGGTCAGGCTTAGATGATGCAAGAGCCCATACGCCTCAGGAGCTTTGGGGGTTGGGAGTGCTGGAAAACTTCGAGTATTACACAACATGATCAAATACATTTGAAATTAAAACATGGGGCTGGAGAGATGGCTCAATGGTTAAGAGCACTGGCTGCTCTTCCAAAGGTCATGAGTTCAATTTCCAGCAACCACGTGGTGGCTCACAACCATGTGTAATGAGATCCGATGCCCTTGTCTGGTATGTCAAGGACAGCAGCGTACTCATATACATGAAATCAATCAATCAATCAATCTTGAAATTAAAACATAAGTAACCCCTAAAAGCGTGCCAGTCCTTCTTGCTGAAGCCACTGTCGGTGTCCCCCTCTTCCTACCACCCAGATCATGATGACAAGTGATTTTGGTTGTTGCCCAGTGTACCCCGCATAAGAGCCTGTGTCACTTCTAAACCTACCATCCATCACCCAAGAAAGAAACATCATTTAAAAATCCAAAACTGGGGCTGGAGAGATGGCTCAGTGGTTAAGAGCACTGATTGCTCTTCCAGAGGTTCTGAGTTCAAATCCCAGCAACCACATGGTGGCTCACAACCATCTGTAATATACATTAGATAAATAAAAATTAAAAAAAAAGTTTTAAAAATCCAAAACTGAGTCTGACATGGTGGCACACATCTTTATTCCCAATACTTGTGAGGCAGAGGCAGAGGCAGACAGAAGATCTCCATGAGTTTGAGGCCAGCCTGTGCTACATAGCAAGCATCAGAACAGTTGTGGTTATGAAAAGAGACCCTTTCTCCAAACAAACAAACAAATTCAAAGCTAAGGAATAGAAGGAATTAAATCTATTGCCTCCCTCTGCTTCTATTTTACTGCCTCACGTTGCTTTCTGGCTTTTCAAAGTTTACCTGACGCTCCTTTTAGGCTGCCTGTAGAATTGACCAAGATGCTATCACAGTGCTAGGCTAGGGGTCCTCACATGTGGGCATTCAGGATCCTACAGCCTCTCAGAGAGGAAGGGCACAGCTGGAAGACACACTGTCTTCTTCCAGGGTGGCAGACAGCATATTCCCCTGGGATTTTAGGATTCTGGGACTGAGCAAGGGAGACATCTGGTGGCTGTTTCTTGGTTGAAATCTTTGTTCCCTTTAGAAGGAGCCTCTGGGATAACCTTCCTGAGGCAATGTGGCAATCTGTCCTCTTCAGGAAGCCACCATTTCTACCCTACAGGAAAATGGCTGAGGAGGTAAGCCAGGAGAGGACTCCAGAATCTTTGATGGGGCTTAGTGGTAGAGCATGAGAGGTACCTATCTGTGAAAGCCTGGGTTCCATTCTTACCACCCCAACTCCACCCTCAAAATCCAGTCCTCAAACCAACCAAGTATTTCAGATTCACAGGGCCTGAGCTGACCCTTCAGTGTGGTACACAATTACTACATCTTAGCATGACTTGGCACTGTGCTGAATTTCTTAGGTCCCATTACTGTGTAGGACTTAAATGTGCCACTTCTGAATTTGCCTCTAAACTCTCTTTGTATAAACCAACAGCAAACACCTTTTCCATCCGTGTTAGCTTTCTATCGCTGCTATAATAAGTTCCCAGAACCACAGCTTAGAAGTCACATGCTTCTGCTCTAAAGGTGCCGGGAACAGGGGTCCTGACCAGTGTTCCCACCTTCCTTGGCATGTGGTTCTCCTTTCCCCCTGAACCTCAACCTGGCCCATATCCTCTGGCTTCACCACCCCATGAGAACGCTGTGGTGACACCAGCCTCAGGAATAGTGAGGTGACCTTCCCATCTCAGGACACACATCTGCCAAGGCCCTCTGCCGGGAACCATTCTGAGAATGAGAGCAGACGCTCTGGAGGTCTCACACAGAAAGACAGGGATAGAGGAACCACTCTGGGAGAACACCAGCCTGACCTGTGACAAGCCACAGGTAGCTTGTTCCCAGCAGTAACAGTCAAAAGAAAAAAGCTCAGGAGAAGAAGGAATTGGAAGCTTGGCAGTGGTGGTGCACATCTTTAATCTCAGCTCCTGGAGGCAGAAGCAGGTGGATCTCTGTCAGTTCCAGGACAGCCTGGTCTATATAGTGAGTTCCAGGGGAAGGAGGAGGAGGAGGAGGAGGAGGAGGAGGAGGAAGAGGAGGAGGAGGAGGAGGAGGAGGAGGAAGAGGAGGAGAAGGAGGAGGGGGAGGAGGAGGAGGAGGAGGAAGAGGGGGGAGGAAGAGGAGGAGGAAGAGGAGGAGGAAGAGGAGGAAGAGGGGGAGGGGAGGGGGAGGAAGAGGACGACGATGACGATGATGACGACAAAGGAGGAAGGAGGAAGAAGAGAAAGAAGAGGAAGAAGAGAAAGAAGAGAAAGAGGAAGAAGAGAAAGAAGAATAGGAGGAAGAAGATGAAGAGGAACTGGAAGAAGAGGAAGAAGAGGAAGAGGGAGAAGAGGAAGAGGGAGAAGAGGAAGAGAGAGAAGAGGAGGAGGAAGAAGATGGAGAAGAGGAAGAAGTAGAAGAAGAGGAAGAGGAAGAGGAAGAAGAGGAAGAGGAAGAAGAGGAAGAGGAAGAGGAAGAAGAGGAAGAATAGGAAGAAGAGGAAGAGGGAGAAGAATAGGAGGAAGTTGAGACAGAAGAGAAAGAAGAAGAGGAGGAAGAAGATGGAGAAGAGGAAGAAGTAGAAGAAGAGGAAGAGGAAGAGGAAGAAGAGGAAGAGGAAGAGGAAAAAGAGGAAGAGGAAGAAGAGGAAGAGGGAGAAGAAGAGGAAGAGGAAGGTATTTTATAGGCATGGTTTCTGTGGTGGTCCCCACAGACACACAGGGAGTAGCAGTAGTAGGAGGTGTGGCCTTGTTGGAATAGGCATGGCTTGTTGGAGGAAGTATGTCACTAAGGGGCTGGCTTTGAGGTTTAAGATGCTCAGGCCCAGTGTCTCACTCTCTTTCCCTGCTGCCTGTGGATCTGGATGTAGAAATCTCAACCCCTTCTCTAGCACCGTGTCTGACTGAGTGCCACCATGCTTCCTGCCATGACAATGGGCTTAACCTCTGAACTGCAAGCCAGCCCCAATTAAACGTTTTCCTTTATGAGTTGCCACGGTAATGGTGTCCTTTCACAGCAATAAAACCCTCACTAAGACAGTTAGTTGCCTATTTTAAGAATAGCATTTAAGGAGGATGCAGGATGGCTCTTACAGGGTACCCAGGTTCGGTTCCCAGCACCCACATGAAGGCTCACAACCATTTGAAACTCCAGGTCCAGGGGACCCAACACTACCCGCGGGTGCCAAGCACATACATGGTGCACATCTGATAAACCAGCCTCCATCTTGGGCTTTGAAGCCATCTTATAGGAAACTCAAACTAAGTCATTCCTGCGTATGATTAAATCTGTTTTTCAAAGATTACGTTATATCCAACCTGTAACCTTGACTCCTAATGCTTCTGTACTGCCCTTTCCAGGAAACAACAACCACCTCTTTGTTTCGGGAGGTTTGGACCAACCCTGCCTTATGTTCTGCTCCTGCAACCCAATTTATTTGCTTGCCCAATCCCCCATTTGGAAAGCCCCTACTCCTAAACTACAAGAATCTTACCTTCTCCATGCCCATCACTGATCTCTTAAAGCCTACCTCGGTAGGATGCAGCCATTGTGGACAAATAAAGCTTGCTTTAATGTCATAATAAGATAAAACAAGATCTTATCTATCCCAGAGGTCCTGTGAGTCTCCTCTGGCTATCTCACCAGCACGCAGGAGGAAACCACCTTGGCTTTCCCACGAACACTATATTGCCAACTTTGTATAGTTTTGAATGACCTAGAAATGGTTTAATGCAGAAGTTCTCACAGTGTGGTCTGGAGAGAGAGGATCAAGCTTAAGATCCCTTCCGGGTTAAAGCTATTTATACAATAAATACGAAAAGACAATTGTCCTTCTCTGTTCCCCTAGGTCCTGATTTTCTACAGCATGCTTAGGGAACATGTGTGGCTCAGTGAACCATTATTTTATTTTGTTCTTTTTCTTTTTCTGCTGTTTTTCCTTTGGGCTTCGAGACCCAACCTAGGGCCTCATGCTCGTGAATTTCATTCACCACCAAGTTACACCTCGGTTCAAAGTCAGGGTTTTCCAAATGATCTAAGCATAATGCTTCAAGATCACTTTGATGAAAGATCCTTTCAAAACTCAAGACAGACCGAAGAGCTCAGTGGAGCAGAATAATCAACTCCACTGGGACCTCCTCAGATTCTCCATGGAAGCTGAGCTTTGTGGAACCGGCACCTGTTGGCTCTCACGCTGAATCAAAGCAGAGCATTCTCAATGGTGTGAAAAGACCGTGAGTACCCTCAGTGTTTCCTCTCTGTCTTCATATCTGCAGCCAGATTTCCTTCATAATTCCACCCAAACAATAGAGTATAGCAGGTTAAACGCAAAAATATCTCTGACAATCACTTATGGTGCGTGCGTGCGTACCTGAATATATGAAGCACCCCTACTCAGAGATCAGAAGAGCATCAGATCCCTGGAACTGGAGATACAGATGACTGCGGGCCACCATATGAGTTCTGGAAACTGAACCTGGGTCCTCTCCGAGAACAGCGAATGCTCCTAACTGCAGAGCCATTTCTCCAGCTCTGAGAATTCAAATGTCTTCTAGACATTAAAGAGGTTTGCAAAAATACAAAAAGTATAGTTCCTTGCTCTCTTTTGGAGAGTGGTTGTTTGTTTTTATTTACTTTAAGAAAATAGTTTCTGGGGTTGGGGATTTAGCTCAGTGGTAGAGCGTTTGCCTAGCAGGCACAAGGCCCTGGGTTCGGTTCCCAGCTCCGAAAAAAAGAAAAGGAAAAAAAAAAAAAAAAAAGAAAGAAAATAGTTTCTGAAGCTGGAGCGCTATCTGCTCTTCCAGAGGCCCTTAATTTAGTTTAATTCCCAACAACCGCGTGGTGGCTCATAACCATCTGTACTGGGATCTCATGCCCTCTTCTGGCATGTATGTGTACCTACAGATAGAGCACGCATATATTAAGGGAATAAATAAAATCTATTTAAAAAAATTTTTTAAAATATATCTTCTTATTAGAATATGTGGTTTAAGCTATAGCCTTTACTGTTATTATTAGTCAACACATATTTCTAATTTCTCAACTTTAGTCTTGAGGATTGGGAATGTCTGTACTTATGGCTTCTAGTTTCTCAACCTTGGCACAAATGACATTTGGAACTGGGTGATTTCTTGTTGCAAGGGGTGTGCATTGCAATTTCCCTTCTCGACAGTAACAACAGTGTCCCCAGTCTGTCATTCTAGACCATCTTTAGTTGTTACACCACGGCTCCTACAGGCAAAATATCCCCAGGTAAGAACCTCTGGTTGGATCTGTTGACTGTTTTGGTGAAACCCTTGTTAAGGACAGGTACTCAGAGTCTTCATGACCCTTTGTGAATCCCGGAATGAAGACTTCTGATGTGCTGCTCTCTCAGCACAGTGATGGGATTTCCACAGACAATGCCTGCAGCTGCAGCCATGTGTCTTCAAGGTTGAAGGGCAATCTACTCAGTAAATAGGCATTGGCAGGTCAACCTATATGCAGTTAAACGAGCACACGGTGATGGCTGTCTGTACGTCTGCATCCCACTGGACATACAGTGATGGCTGTATTACATCTTCATGCCACCGCAATGGACCTGTGGTTTGTTGACAATATTTGCCACCGTTCACAAAGGTGACACGGGTGGTCCTGATGCACATCTGTCATACTGATGTTAGTGTGCTTCAGGGGTGGATCCATGTTTCTAGGTTGCAACTATGTTTCAACCCTGTTGTTTTAGACACGATTTGTAGGGGGGTAGGGAAGCTTGTCCTATGTCTTGAAGATGGAAAAAGGGATCATGGGGCTCCCACTTCTTCTTTGCTGTCTTCATTTCCTGCCTCTAATACAGGTGGCTTTGCCCCATTGCTTGCTCCTGCAAGGATCTGCTGTCTCAGCAAGGAGGCTGCATTGTTTGTTGACCGTGAGACAAGATAAACCTTTCTTCTTTCTAAGTTAATTGTCTCAAGTATTTTATTATAGTGTGGAAGGTTGATGAGTACAGACACACACACACACACACACACACACACACACACACACACACACACACAAGATTAGGGTAGGTCACTGACTAAATAAAGCTCATGATTCAAAATAATTTATTTGAAATCACATAGTTGGGCTGGAGAGATGGCTCAGTGGTTAAGAGCACTGACTGCTCTTCCAGAGGTCCTGAGTTCAAGTCCCAGCAACCACGTGGTGGCTCACAACCATCTGTAATGGGATCTGATGCCCTCTTCTGGTGTGTCTGAAGACAGCTACAGAGTACTTACATATAATAAATACATCTTTAAAAAAAAAGAAATCACACAGTCTAAATTCAGAGACATCAGATTTTTCTAGAAATGTGTGAGAATGCCTTTGAGGGTTGTAGCTATAGCTGGTAGGTGAGAGGTGAGTATAAAGTATTTAATTATGATTAAGATGTGGCTTGCTCAGTGCACTTGTAGGTAGACCATCTACCCAGTTGTTTGCATAGCAAGGCTGTACTTACCGGTGTCCATTTCTGTCCCTTTTCCAAGATCATGAAGTGTGTGTTGTCTCTTAGGGTCTGAAAGAACTCCTCTGTGTCCACCACGGTACCATCCTCCTCCAGCACCAGCGTGACCAGGCCAGTTGTGATGACCAAGACATCCAGAGTCTAGGTTTGCAAGGGAGCACAGGAAGAGGATGAAGGGAACAGGATGACGTTTATGTTAAGGTTTCAGGGGGTCTGGCTGACCGGGATAAAGCCGTGCTGGTGAAGAAACCCATTGACAGGCATCTGTGATTCAACCTTCATTCAGAAGGACAGATTAAGAGCGCTCTCTTCCTAGAGTGACCTAGTGCATGTCTACAGTTTCCGAGATTGCCTATCATGTACAGGAATAAGCAGATGGCCTTGCACACCTTGTACTTTAAGTGCATGGCCTCATGCAACACCTCAACCCCTGCTTCATGGGCTGGATGCCCACGTCATGCCTACGTCTCATTTCTGTAGGAATCTCTCTGGGACTTGGCTGAGAACACTGTCTATCCTGGTCAGATCTCCTAGGTCATAGTTTCCCTTGTCAAAGAAGGACAGTTACATTTTCAGTTGTTCACCTCTGGGCCCCAGTCATCCATATGCAGAGATAGAGTGTCACTTTGACCCCTTCCTTCACTTGCTTGTTATGTCTCCTCCCAAAGCCCTGGAGCCTACGAACAGACTGATGAGTTTGATATACTGTCTTTCTTTCTTTCTTTTTTTTGGTTCTTTTTTTCAGAGCTGGGGACCGAACCCAGGGCCTTGCACTTCCTAGGCAAGCGCTCTACCACTGAGCTAACATGCGCTTCGGGCAAGCGCTCTACCACTATACTATCTTTCTTTTCTTCTTCCCTCCCTTTCTCCTTCCTCCCTTTCTTCCTTCCCTCTTCCTTTCCCTCCTTCCCTCCTTCCTTTCCTCTATTCCTCCTTCCCTCTCTCCCATCCTCTCTTCCTCCCTCCCTTTCTCCCTCTTCCCCTCCCCTCTTCCCTTCCCCTCCCACCCCCCCCTTTTTTGAGACAAGCTCTCTATGTAACCCTATCTGCCCTGCAACTCACTCTGTAGACCAGGCTGGCCTCGAACTCAGAGTCCTGGGATTAAAGGCCTGTGCCACCACTACCCAGCTGATACGGTCTCCTTTAACGCTTGTGTCTTATCACTGGCTTAGTGCCCCAGGCCCGGACTCTGAGCTAGCAAAGGGTACCTGAGGCTGTGACCACAGTACCTTGCTGATAAGTTCCCGCAGGCTGCTGGCCATCACCCCACGCCGGCTGCTTCGGTCATGGTTTGAAACCCGGAAAGGACGAGCAGGGTGTATGAGGGGGGTAAGCAGGACCTTTTTCGTCTGCAACCCCATGAATGTCAGGGGCCTATGAAGGAGGCACAGAGGAGAGCACTGTTCAGACAGGGTCTGGTTTCTGCTTCCTGCAACCCACCCCCAACACACACACACGCACATGCACGCACACGCACACACACTCACATGCACACACACACCACACACTCTCTCTCTCTCTCACACACACACACACACACACACCACACATGCACACGCACACGCACACGCACACAGAGGATTTCTCTTTGTAATAGCCCTGGCTGTCCTAGTCTTGAGCTGAAGACCAGGCCGGCTTCAAACTCACAGACATCTGTGTGACTCTGCATCCTGAGTGCTGGGATTAAAGGCATGTGCCACCAGCTCCCAGGCTTTTAAGAAGGGGTTTGAGACACACACAGATAATGCAATTTTAATACTTGTGTCTAAAAGAAACACACCACATAGGAATTACTAACTGTTAATCTATCCATACCTCCAAAGAGCAAGCTAGTAACTGATCAGCTTAGCGCACCCGGGCATGGCCTCAGTGTGGTCCTCAGCTCCTCTCCAAACTATATTCATCAAATGTTGATTCAAAACATGTTAGATTTATTTATTTTATGCGCAGGAGCGTTTTGCCTGTACATATACAGGTGTACCACACGTGTGCCTGGTACCTGTCGAGTTTGGAAGAGAGCATTGAATTCCCTGGAACTGGGGTTACATGGGGTTGCTGAGCCTCGAACCTGGGTCCTCTGCAAGAATGATGTGTACTCTCCAAGCCATCTCTCCAGCCCCCAAATATAAATGTATTTTATTATTATTGTTGTCATGTGTGTCCGCATGTATATGCTGTGTCCGTGTAGGTACACATGCTGAAGTGTGTGAGGGGCAGTCAGAGGACCAGTTTCCGGGGGATGGTCCTCACCTTTTATTTTATGTGGGTTTGGGGATCAAACACAGGTTGCCAGTCTTGTGGATCAAGAGCCTTTCCCCTCTGAGCCACCTCACTGGATGGGTTGTAAAGCTAAACATTTGAGAATATGATTTCTAGTGACTAAAAGCAGCTAAGCCAAGTTAGAGAGTTGGTGTCGCTAGACAGACAAGTAGGTATATATTTGTATAACACTGGCGCAGAATTAATTTAAAAGCCAAATACTGTTCAACGTGTTAGTCAGTCCAGGGTTTTCGTTTGTTCTATTTTTAGTGTAGGGTTAGAACTCAGGGTTCTGTGACTGCTAGGTTAGTACTCTGCCCCTGAGCAGAGTCCCAGCCAAGGTTTTGAGATCAGCCTAGAAGGGTAGTTTGGTATGGTTAAAAATCTGTAACACCTATAACAAAAAGTTGGCTTAAAACAAGTCATTCAGGAGTTAAAGCCATTCTGGGCAACAACACATGGCGTGAACTGACCGAAGAAACAGATCTCTAAAGATACTTTTAAACTGGGATGTGCAATTTCTGTCCTGTCTTAAAACCACACTTAAAAAGATAGGGTTTAAAACAATGTTTCTTTAATGGGGTATTAAAATTACACCTCCACATATTTGTATACAAAAACCTTTCTTGTTGAAAACCAAACTTTGTAACATGAAAATAGCCCACTTGATGAGGCTTTTGCACTGTCCAAACTCGGTTTTGCCTTCTAAAAATTTTGGAAGTGTACAACATTGAAGAGGTTAAAAATCACTGGCTCTTGGAATCCACCACCCCTTGGCCCCCTTTCAGTTTGCCTGAGCTCTGGCAAAAGTTCTCTCAGCCAAGGTCAGGAAAGTTCCTAGTCTCTATAAAATGTGGAGGTTTTATAGGTTATTTTATTTTGATATTAAAAGAGCTTCAATTCAAAACTGCAATTGTTAAGGCTCAAATTTAACAGGAATTGATAGTGAGTAACCTTGTTAAATGATCAGATCCTTTAAACATGTTAAAAATACATTTAAAATCAGGCTAAAAACTGATGCTATTGGGCTGGAGAGATGGCTCAGTGGTTAAGAGCACCAGTTGCTCTTCCAGAGGTCCCAAGTTCAATTCCCAGCAACCACGTGGTGGCTCACAACCATGTGTGACAGGATCTGATGCCCTCTTCTGGTGTGTCTGAAGACAGCGAGTGTACTCACATACATGAAATAAATAAATTAATTATGGGGTTGGGGATTTAGTTCAGTGGTAGAGCACTTGCCTAGCAAGCGCAAGGCCCTGGGTTCGGTCCCCAGCTCCGAAAAAAAAAAAGAAAGAAAAAGAAAAAAATAAATTAATTATAAGATTAAAGCTTTATTTAGTCTCCTATTTTATATTTGCAAGGCATAGTTTAAAACAGATAACTAAAAACAGACAAAGATTGTTTAACTCAGATATACTAGGTAAATACTGGCCCTCAAACCTGTCAGAGATCAGCTGAATAAGGCATTTAATATGTTTAAACTTACCATGACAGAGACTCCCAAAGCCTGATAGTGACACCGCCCCACCCCTGCCAAGGTCTCCAAGAAGATATGGTCACAAAGGCACTACCTGGAGTGTGGTACAATAACCACTGGGCATAACTACCCCCAATGTCTTGCCAGGGCTGCCAGGGCTAGCCTGAACTGTGGACAGAGGACATTGGAGAACGGATTGCCACGCTTTGACAAGGTGAGGTCAGTTTCTCTCATGTTCCTCCTCCACAGGAAAAGCCTCTTCATCTTCTGGGCTGGATGGCCAGAGTCGGCCTCTGCCCCTGGTGCCATAGAGATGCAGGAGCCTTGGGCATCTGCCTGGGTAATAAATGTGGACAAGTCTCTGGCATTAAAATTGATCCTTCTTCAAGTCTCTGATCAAATTGACAGCTATGCCAACTGTAGCTTGACAGCTAGAGAACAACAGACAACTAGCTCCTTACCTCAAGGTAATCCCTCACCGGGTTTGCTTATTAATTAATTAAACTACTAATCAGTTTATTAATTAATCAAAACTACTAATCTCTTATGAAGAAGGACAGACAGATTTGCTTTGCCCACGGGTTTCATGCTACCATCTATGACTCATGATTAACAATTAAATAAAAATTACAAAATTTAAAATTATATACATTATATATTAACTTTATACATATGATATATAAAATGTAAGGCTATAAAAGTTGCTGAGAATATTCAAAAGCTCAGTATGTTATAAAAAAGATTAGAGGGCCTAAAAGGATGTTTTAAAACATATACACACAAGTTATAAAGATATTAAAAACACTATAGGATATGTAAAATACGAAAAGACGTTTCATAGTTCTCCCCCATGCTGTTGTTATTTTAGCATCGATCAGTGGAGTTCTGATAACCGGATGGACGCTGGGTGCTCACAGCTCAGTTGTAGCTTTGAGGTTTGGTACTCTCTTTGGTTGTCTGCGGAATAGACTTAAAGATGCTTCTCATCATTCTAAAACCATCTCTGCTCAATCTGTACATCTAACCCTTTGCACTAAATGTTCCATGACCTTTAACCCAAACACACACAGACACACACACACAGACACACAGACACACACAGACACACACAGACACACACACACACACACACACACACACACTCACACACCTCTTTTATTAGATCTCAAATTCTACTCCTGCTCTTATAGATACCTGCTAATTGCTTTTCGGAGAGTCCTAAGACTCGGATCCCTTTGCCACAGATCAAACAGATCTGTCTGTTCTTAAAAATGGGGTTTCCCCCTTGGGAACTTAAACTTTCCTGGGCCACTATTCAAAATGGAGGTCTTATTCCAAATAGTTTCTTACATTGGTGTGGGTGTCTCTCTTGTGTTGGGGTCCTTCCCTGGGGCAGTTTATGCCATGAAAGTTTACACAGGAGCAGGAAGGGCTGTTGGGTGGTTGGTTTGGGTCCAAGCTTGTCGTGGGTAACTATACAGAACAGTTCTATTGACTTTCATCATGATTGGTTTCCAAGGGCACAAAACATAACAAAAGATGTAATCGATCTTGGCATTAGAAAGTTTCCTAGTAACAGCAAAGACATATAAAAAAATTTCCTTATAACCCCAGGGTAGCCAAGTAACAGTTACCTAGGCCTTAACATTTTACCTAGGCCTTATCAATAACAAACATCATGAATGTCACCAGAAGAACAGAAGGGGGAAACTCTAGGTCCTGAGTTCCATGAATTTTTGTATTTAGTTTTTATTTTTAAAGATTTATTCATTATATACACTGTAGCTGTCTTCAGACACACCAGAAGAGGGCATCAGATCCCATTACAGATAGTTGTGAGACACCATGTGGTTGCTGGGATTTGAACCCAGGACCTCTGGAAGAGCAGTCAGTGCTCTTAACTGCTGAGCCATCTCTCCAGCCCATGTATTTAGTTTTAATTCTTTGGAGAATGTGAAATTTTACACCTTCTGCTAAGCCAGGTTACCACATGGGAAACAGCAGGCCCTCTGGTGTATTCTGTTCATGTCTGCTCTCAGAGATAATTAATATCATTTAATATTCTCTTCCCTAAGCAGAGACTAAGTCACAGACTTCAGCTGAGGCAGATCTTTACTGATGACTTTTAAAAAAATGTACCCCCCAAATCACACCAACGTGGACCAAAGAAATGACTACAGCAACATCAAAACATTTTCTGAGAACGACCCAACCCTCCATTATTCAGTTTTTGTTAACGGGAAACTATGAAGAAGTAGTGTGGTGGATTAGTGAAAACGAAAAAGATAGGCACCCTTTTAGTAGTTAATTAGGAAAACAAAATTTGTTTCATTTTGGGGTTAATATTTAATTAAATTTCAAAGTGTGATGGGCCTGTTCCTGTTGCTGTTTTAAGTCAAGGTTCTCGTGTAACCCAGGTTAGCCTCTCATGTAACCCAGGTTAGCCTTCAATTAATCCCCTATGCAGCAGAGGACAATCTTAAACTTCAGATTCAGCCCCAGGCATTCACTGTCACTGTCCACCGTGAGCTAAGCAGCAAGGGCACAAACGAAGGGCGCGCGATTAAATGCAAGACACGTTGGTCGCCATGAAAGAGTGCCTCTGAAATGCCACTGCATGCTCTCAAACGCCTTGCAAGCCTGTATTCAACAAAGGAGAGAAATAATCCTGGGAAATGGAGCATTAAGACACGCCCTAAACACAGCTCCATCAGGTGACAGGTGTGCTGTTGAGCCTCCCGGTGGCTAAGCCTCTGTGGAAAGCAGGGGTGTGACACACAGGGAGCTTTAACCCAAGGGCTCTTCCTCACGTGGGAACAGACCCATAAAGATATCCCAAGGAGGGCTGGAGAGATGGCTCAGTGGTTAAGAACACCGACTGCTGGGGTTGGGGATTTAGCTCAGTGGTAGAGCGCTTGCCTAGGAAGCGCAAGGCCCTGGGTTCGGTCCCCAGCTCCGAAAAAAAGAACCAGAAAAAAAAAAAAAAAAAACAAAAAAAAAACAAAAAAAAACACCGACTGCTCTTCCAGAGGTCCTGAGTTCAAGTCCCAGCAACCACGTGGTGGCTCACAACCATCTGTAGTGAGATCTGATGCCCTCTTCTGGTGTGTCTGAAGACAGCTACAGTGTATTCATATACATTAAATAAGTAAATAAATCTTTAAGAAAATATAAAATGAGAAAAGATATTCCAAGGAGCTGGAAAGATGGCTCAGCAGGTAAGAAGCAGTAGGTGCTCTTTCAGAGGACTTGGTTTTGAGTCTCAGCGCCCACATTGTGGGTCGCAGTGGTAGTTCCAGTTCTAAGGGATATGGTGCCCTCTTCTGGCATTTTTGGGTACTACATGCATGGGGTGCACATATATACATTCAAGTAAAACAGTCATACGCGTAAAATAAAAATTAAGGAAAAAAAAAAAAAAACCCTGTCAGGTTAAGTCAGGTTGCTATCTGTGTTGATGCATGTAAGGAAGTTTAGAAGAGGGGACTGCCAATCAACACTGGCCACTTGTAACTTCTTATTCCCTTTTCTCCTCCATTCCTCTCCCCCTCCTATAGCTCCACCAACAAGTTGACACTCTGAAATTAGACCTAGGTTGTCAGCAACGATTTGGTCTGAAATGCACACAACCAGCCTCCCCAGGACCCCATACTGCTCGCCTCTGAGCACCCGTCATGGTGATTCTTCAAATGCACCACGGTCACCACAGCACCATACCCCATTTCTCAGATGGGAAGGCTGAGACCCAACACGGTGTCTCAAGGTCATCCAAAGTGATAAAGGTAAGTGACGGGATGGGATGTGGCATCTGTCCTCCTAAGCCAAAAGTTTCTGTTGGGTGGAAGAACTGGATCACAAACAATCTACAACATCCTGAAGCAACCAGGTCGAGAGCACAGCAGCTCAAATCGTGATTATTTTATTATTATTACAATAATAATTCTCTTTTAGGGCGGACAGAATCTCTCTATGTAGTCCTAGCTGGCCTGGAACTTGCGTTGCAGACCAGTCTGGTCTCGAACTTGTGAAGATCTGCCTGCCTCTGCCTCCTGAGTGCTATGATTAAAGTTTTGTACCACCACATCCAGCCTATTTTTTAATCATTTTTAATTAGGTATCGGTGTGTATGCTTGCTTTCGGGTATATGCAAGTGAAGGCAGGTGCCCAAGGAGGTCAGAGGCTCAAAAGTCCTGAAGCTGAAATTACAAATGGCTGTGAGCTTCCTGATATCCAAGCTAGGAATTAAACTCAGGTCCCTTGTAAGAGCGGCAAGCGCTCCTGACCGCAGAGCTCTCTCTCCAGTCCCAAGCACAGCTTATATTATATACTGGATTCTTTCCCTTTTCAGAAGTGTAAAGTGGCTGCACAATAGATGCTTCCCTCGAGACTGTGTGGAGGGGACTGGGCTAGACCCACGGGGCCCTGACCCAGCCCTCCCATCTGAATGACCGTGGAACCTTGACCGTAGACCTAGATGGGTCTAGCATAGCAGTGGCCCTGGCATTTGGCTCCTGAACTTCTGCCTTGATTCGGAGGAGTTGTACCAGGTCTCTATTGCACAACCCAAGGCACAAGATGTCCACATAGGGCTGAGCTGACACTAGGGCAGAATGCGTGCAGTGCCACCACACCTGGTGGCTTGGAAGGCAGCAGTTGGGGACTAGTTATGTTTATGCATCCCAGTCATAATCCCAACTTTGTTCTCAACCTACTCATACCAAGTGAAGCTCTAGCCAGCTGGTCATATCTTCTAGAGGAGGAGAGGACAACAAGAGTTCTACATCCTGTGCACACTAACGGACTAGCAAGACACCTCTAAGTCACAGTTATGAGTTATGAGACAGTGGCCCGGGGACAGCAGGCAATGGAGAAGGTCATTAAGCAGTGCCAGTTTCAGAGTTAGGAATATACAGCCAGCTTTTTTGGGGGGGCCAGATTTTTTGGGGGGCCAGGGGTATTTTGAAACAGGGTCTCACTATGTAGTTCAAGCTGACCAAGAACACCTGATCCCCTGCCTTTGCCTTGCCTCCTGAGTGCTATAATCGCATCTGGTGTTACCACACCTGGCTCTCTAACCAGAACTTTCTTACCTTGGTGTCAGTCCCACCAAATTATGTCCTTCCCACAGGAGACTCGGAACCCCCTGTAGAGAGTGTATCTCCTACTTCTGAGTAAGAGGCCTTTGCTGTTCCCATGAAGCCTCTGGAAACTGCTCAGCGAGCCCAGGGTCTGCCTAAGTGTCCTCCCCACCCCCACTGCACTCCATTTATTGGCTAAGTCAAAAGTATGGCAGAATAAAGTAGGAGACACAAGAGAACAGGGCCCCGTATTGAAAAACCAAAAATGCCAGGTCTAGCCGCTAGCAGCAGAAGGCATATCTTTGACCTAGTTACCTGGGCCTCAGGTCTCCTCATTGGTAAAAGACACTTACGTCTTCCCAAGAACCACTCCAGTAACCTGGCCCAGCTGAGGAGTTCAGAAGTCCCATTGTCTTTTCCCGTCTGACAAGATAAGGGTTGGCAATCACCAGTGGTCTTCCCTACCTCTCCTGACCTCAGGGTAGCCTTCCTGGCTAGGAAGAACAGTGGATCTATTGTTCTTAGCCTTCTATTTCCTAAGCAAGAACTGGCTCACTGCTGGAGATAAGACTCTTAGAACACACACACACACATACACAAACACACCACACATACCACATTCACACATATACACACACCACTCACACACATACACATATACACACATCACACACACCACACACACACACCACACACAGACACACACACATACACACATCACACACACACACACACACACCACACATACCACACACACACACACCACACACATACCCCACACACACCACACACACATACACACACACACACCACATACACCACACACACACATACCACACACCACACACACACTACACACACACACACCACACACACACACCACTCACACATATACACACCACACACACACCACATACACATACACACACATACACACACATACACACACACATATACCACACACACACACATACACACACACACACCACACACACACACCCCACACACACACACCACACACATAGAAATCAAACTCCAACCATTTCTTTTTATCAAGGATGAGTGTCTTAATGTGTCAAAGTATTAAAAAAAAAATCAGGCTCAGATGGAAAAACAAAAATCAAAAACTTTTGGATTCTTTGGGCTCACTGTGACCCCAAGTCCTAAATAGAAACCCTCCTTCAACAGTTTCTCTCTCTCTGTGTTTTTTTTTTTTTTTTAAGAATAGCCTGGTCTACAGCGCTAGTTCCAGGACAGCCAGGGCTATGCAGAGAAACCCTGTATTGGAAAAAACCAAACTAAAGCAAACCGAACCAATACAACAACAACAACAACAAGACTGTCTTTTAACACATGGAGGGATTACTTAAGATCGAACTTTTATGCACACTAAACCCAAGTAACAAACATGCGTGAGTACTGACTGCCCCAACTAAATGATCAGTTGGTCAAGCTGCTAAACGCACAGGGCAAGGTGTTAATGAACAGGGTTTGAGCAGCCTCTGCTCTCTCTGTCCCATGGGAAAGACGGAATGCTGTATCTGGCCATTGTCACACTTCTGAAAGTGGGGTTTCTATTTCCACCCCACCCCCCAATATCCTGACTTCTCCACGTTAAGACAGGGGACCTGAAGAGCTGAGGGTGTGGCTTAGCCGTGAGCAGAACATAAGGCCTTCTTCCAAGAAGGGTTGGTTCTTCTTTGATAGCTCCCCAAAATCAAAACAGTAAGACCACTGAGAAGCCTCAGAATTCTCAGACGCTTCTCACCTTGTCCTCAGTGAGAGCCACTGCTCCCTAGTTCCTTGGAAAATGGGTGCAGACGGTTCCATGAAATTGGAAGGGAAGTAACTCATTGAGGAAAACTAATAAGGAAACGGCGTTTAAGGAAGTAGATTGTTCAGAGGAAATAAAATCAATTATAGAAATCCGACTTCCTAGAATATTCTCGAAAGTTGTCATACATCAGCTCTCCCAGAAGAGGGGCTAATGAGGGAGCTTCATACTCTTCTCTGAGGGAACTTGTGAAAATATGACTAGAAGAAGAAGCCACAGACTGACGACAGTCCACATGGATGTTCTCCAGTAAGATGGCTACCCCTCCCCTTGGACATACACTTCCACACCAGAGGGAAAAGGCCAAAACCAAGATCAAAACTCCCCGCATGCTAACATGACTATGTGGAACCTGTTCACATGGACTGACGTGTCTTACACAGGAGCCCAACTCCCATGATCCAATGCACCTGAGCAAGAGCAGTCTCAAGGGGGAAGTAACACGTGTTCTATAAAACGTATCGTTTTACAGGATAGGCAAATGCTCACCAGATTTGGGCCACATACCAAGGGCCCACAAGACAAGACTAAGTAACCCCCCTCGGCTACTATGAAAGACTTTTATCCATCTCTGGGAGCTCACCTGGGGCTTCTTTGTAGTGTATTGTGACCAACCCTCTGCCCTTTCTGCCTTTGGTAGGTTCTTTTACCAGCTGCTCCACTGGCCTTCCTCACTATTCTACACGGAACATCCTCAAAGCCCATAGAAAGCTTTCTTTGTAGGCTACCCATGGACTGATGTCTATCCTGAAAGCACTAGAAGAAAGTCCCTGAAACTAGGTCTTAGAGAAAAATATAGCTCTCTCCTTGTATCCACAGGGGGTGGGTCCCCAGGGCCCCAGTATCTCCAAATTCACAGATGTTCAAGCTCCTTTATAAAATGTAATGTTTGTAGAACCTACACACATCCTCTTGTATATTTTGACCATCTCTACACTACTGAATACACCAAGCACAACGTAAATAGCTGTTCTACTGGATAGCATAGCGGGACAGGCCATGTCTACACAGGTACAACTGAAAAATACAGATATTTTCAAGAGCCAGAGATGGTGGTGCACACCTGCACTCTCAGGTGGTACACACCTGCACTCTCAGGTGGTACACACCTGCACTCTCAGGTGGTACACACCTGCACTCTCAGGTGGTACACACCTGTACCCTCAGGTGGTACACACCTGCATCCTCAGGTGGTACCATCTGTACCCTCAGGTGGTATACACCTGTACCCTCAGGTGGTACACACCTGCACTCTCAGGTGGTACTCACCTGCAGATGGTACAAAATGACTGCACTCTCCATACCTGAAGAGGCAGAAGCAGGCAGATCACAAATTCGAGGCCAACCTGGGCTACATGGAAGAATCTAATCTTAGTAACAAGAAAGGCAACCAACCAACCTCATCTCCAAACAAGATCAATCAACCCCCCTGCCCCCCTTGCAGTTGGTTGGATCCTTGGAGGCAGACACTGAATGTATGGAGGCCAGCTGTGATTTTTGATGATATTATTGATAGAGGCTAATTGGTGATTACTGTATATTTCACTGTTGTTCAGAAAATGAGGAATGAAGATAAGGGAAGGCCAGAACTTTATCAGCCAAACACCACAGGGGCAAGAATATGTGAAAACGTTAAGGTAGGCAATGGTGAGGTCACACTTCAGCAAGTGGAGAGAGGGATGAGGATCCGGAGGTGCCCATCAGGTTTAGAGGGGGTCTATTCTCTGTAGGGTGGAGTCCAAGGGTACTAGGACCAATGGCAAGAGCCAGCAGATCAGACTTCCCATCGCCAAGCTCCCCACAAGACTCCTTGTAGGTAGCACACACAATTGGAGCATGCTTGCCCACAAGTCTCAAGAGTCTGCCTGACCCTCATCTATTTTTGAAATCTGACAGAACGCTTACTCTAAGAACAGACCGAAGCCCTTGGACACTTTGTAACATTGTAAAAGGAGGTTTGGTCCCAGGAACAGACCAGAAACTAGGTCTTGAAATTTGTTTGTAGCGAACTTGTTGTCTTTCTAAGGTCACCAGTGAAGCCGAGATAAATTCTGAGCTGGAAGAGCAGCTGCTGAAAACCACGTTCTTACAAAAGGGACGCCATTCTGATTCTTTTTTGAACCGTGCTGGAGTGGAGCCCATGGTATCAGACTTGTTAAGCACTCGCTCCTGGCATCGGGAACTGGTTTTACAGTCAGGAACCGGCTTTAAAGTCGCAGGTCACCTCTGAATCCAGCGATGACAGTGACGTCACCCCTAGGCGACTAGAAAGGACTCAGGCCTCTGTTGCCATGGCAATCGCCATAGATTCCCAGCGTCCACCTGGCCCACCTTTACCAAGCATTTGGTTACATCACAGTCCAAATAAAAGGCAGAGAGCTCTGACCTTCCCTCTCTTTCCTTCTTCTTCATCGTCCCCTTTGTCCTTTCCCCCACAATAAACCTCTCTCCGGTGGAGGAACTGTACTGGCTTAGTGTGATCTGTCCGGATGAGCCAACATTCTAACACAACGCTCACTGTACCCCTGAGCAGGGCCCAGCCATAGAGGATCGCCTGAATAGTTAGTTACATGTCCTCATGTTGGCCTTCCAGGGTAAAAATCAGCCTTGTTACAGCTTCAGAGTTTTGGCCGAAGCAGACCTCGTCTGTAATAATAAACACCTACAAACATCAAGAGTTCCACTAGAAGCCTCCAATCCCTTTCCTTATTACCAAGGTCTCCTGTGGTTACAGGTTTGTCAACGAGCTGTTTCAGGACCTGCAGTTAGGGCTGGAGAGATGACCCAGCAGCTGAGAGTTGGGAACCCAGTGCCCACGTCAGGTGGCTGACAACTATTTGTAACTCCAGCTCCAGGGGACCCCAAACATCGTTTTTTCCTCTTCAGGCATCCCATACACTTATAGTGTGCACATGCGCACACTAATAAAAACTTTAAAAGTCATTAAAGAAGAATTTGTCATTTGTGATGGTGGTATGTGCCCAGGCATCCGGGAGCACGCACAAAGGCGAGGAGGACACCCGGTGTCCTCTATCATCCCCTCTGCTTCATTCTTTTGAGACCAGGTCTTTACTGAACCTGGAGCCAGGCTGGTGGCCGGTGAGCCCCTAAGCACCCGCCTGGCTCTGTCTTCCACAGGTCTGGGGTTCTGATTGCCTGTGACCAGGCTTGGCTTTATATGCAGGAGCTGGGATCTGAACTGAGGTCTTCATGCTTTGGCAGCAAGCTCTCTTACCCCTGGAGCTAGTCCTTCTGCCCCCAAAGAGCTCCAAATTATTTACAAGTATCCGTCTTTCCCATCTCGGCCCAGGGCTTCCTTCCTGCGGGTTTACTGAGCCACACCCTCAGTACAAGTATGTCTTTCATACTGTGCTTATTGATTAAGTTACTCCCCTGGCAGAATCCAGTTATTAGCTAATGAGTGACAATTACAGTGTACCGCGCTGGGCTGTTTAAATTCACGGACAAGAAGTAAAACTGCAGTGAGACCACAGTGTGCTGTGGGCCTTGCCTGTGGCTCACTAGGATTTTAAAGAGGGATGGGGCAGGGGAAAAACTTTTTCTTTTCCTCCAACCAGTAAGTACTATAGGTTTTCTTCCAGTTTCGTTTGGAATTGAGTCATGCCAAAGGATTAGAGCAGGCTGGTTTGGAAGTAGGTAGATTTTTTTTTTTTTTTTTTTTTTTTTTTTTTTTTTTTTTTTTGAGGACTGAAGCAAGCTTGTCACTAACAAAAAGCCATAAGCCCCTCAGACTTGTCAGGTTGCAAGGGAGGAGTCATCGTAGATCATATATTCCACAGAGTTTAGATTTACTGAGTCACTTCCGCCTCACACATGACACCATAGAGACCTCACCCAGGTCTGGATACATTTTGGATTTCAGTAAACGATTTCATGATCAGACTCAAGGGGAAACCCAGACTCCATACATCCTACTCTGAGGCAAAATGATGCTTACTGAATGCTAACATCTGTAAACCTCAGCCCTTGAAGAAGGGAAAAAGAACCCCAGAACCACGGCTCTTGGCCTTGAGCTTTGAAGTGTTGTGAGGGCAGACAGCACGTTTTGCTGTAAAGACAGAAAACAGCAGCCCCTGTTCCCTGACCAGTCTAAGCACCAGGACACAGTGATGGGGGGAAAAACAAGGTTTCTCAGGACAAGCACAGACAGGAGCAGAGGAAGCAGGAGGAGCTTAAGAGAAGACTGCAGGAGGAATTAAGAAATCTGTCAGATGGGCTGGAGAGATGGCTCAGCGGTTGAGAGCGCCCGACTGCTCTTCCAGAGGTCATGAGTTCAATTCCCAGCGACCACATGGTGGCTCACAACCATCTGTAAAGAGATCTGATGCCCTCTTCTGGTGTATCTGAAGACAGCTACAGTGTACTTATATATAATAAAAAAAAAAAAAAAAAGAAAGAAAGAAATCCGGCAGAGCTGCTCTCATGCTGTGAGATCCTCCCCATCTAAACATTGATGTTCTACCCACACATCTCCTGCTGCTCATAGGTAGGATACCTGGTTATTTGAGAGCCTTTACAAATCCCCCAACTCCCAGAGAGGAAGCAGGAACCATCCAGGAAGACCAGCCCCTTTTCATTTTGGTGACTACTTTATTTTTTTTTTATTTATTTATTTTTTTTTATTTCGGAGCTGGGGACCGAACCCAGGGCCTTGCGCTTCCTAGGCAAGTGCTCTACCACTGAGCTAAATCCCCAACCCCTGGTGACTACTTTTTTAACCATATGAACTGACACACAGTTTCTCTTATGTCCCTGACTCATCAGCTGTCAGAGCATCCAAGTTTGGTGGCCCTATTCTCCTATTCTCCCCACATTTCTCTGCAAGAGATACACAGTGAGGTCTGTCATGGTGGAGCCTGTATTTTTATGCACCCAGGTTTCCTTTTGTAGCACTTTCTCTGTTTTTAGAGAATCAAGATCCCACTGTTCAACCTGTTCTGTAAAGTCACTGCCCTGACTCTGAAAGCCAGTCATCTAGATTACAGAAACAGAGGCAAGAGGACTACAAGTTCGAGACCAGCCTGGATTATATAGCCAGTTCTAAGCTAAACTGGGCCTTATAGGGAGAGCCTGTATGTCTGTCAGTCTTTCTTTCTCTCTGTGTTTCCAGTTCCTTCTCTCTATATCTTATTCTTTGTCTCCCTGTCTCTCATTCTCGTTGTCTGTCTCTTGTTCCCTGTCTCTGTGTCTCTCTCTCCAAATCTGTGTCTCCAACTCTTTTGCCTTAGCGTCTCTCTTGTGTCTCTGTCTCTTTCTTACATAGACACGGACACACACCCTCATACTGTCCTAGTACCAAGAACCAAAATGTTCTGTCAGCATATAGAGATAAACCGAAGGGGAATGGGACCAGTGGGGTTGGCTGGGAGCCAAAAATGCGGCTCCAAAACCTGATGAATCCAGCCCCATCCCCCACCCCGGGATAGGCAGAGTCGCACTCACCCGGAGGACCTAAGCCTGGACTCCTTCCTAGCCCTCCAGTTTGATTCTAAGCCCTAGAGAAGCCCTATCCAGCACAGACACTCCCGAGTTCCTCATCTCCTGCAAGAGGTGCAACAGAATGAGGCTACCCCCACGTTCACCACTGCCACTTGCGGACTCCCACGCACCTCGAGAGCGCACCACTGGGCAGCTGTAGCCCTTTTCCGGAGGAACCTTGGGCTGCTGGGCGGGAACTGGCCTGGCTGTGCGGACTGGCAGGGGGACTATAGCCGTCTGAGGGAGCAGAGACAGGGATGGCCTATGGGGTGTGAAAGGGAGGAGGAGCTCGGGGTTCACGGGAACGCTCGGGGAGATGGTGACTTGGGGCTCAGGAGGAACTGGGGAGCAGAAGAAATGGAGAGGAGCAGAGTACTCGGAAAGAAGGGTGACCGCGCGCAGGGGTACACGGGCAGCACTCGCCTGATGAGGGCTCCCGCGTAGTCCCTGGCGGTCTCCATTGGTGTGGGTCCTCGGGTCCCAAGGCCGCGCCTCTTAAATCACTGCCCTGTCCGCCCCGCCCCGCGATGACTTGACCCGATCGAGCCCAGATCTTGGCGACAGGCTGCGCTTCTGCGAGCAGCGAGTAGTTCCGGCTCCCACGCCTGGGTCCCGGGGCCACGCCCCTTCGTGGACAAACGGTACAGAGGGCCCCAGGACCCCAGATTTGGTGGTGTTGGTGGCTATTGTCAGTATTGTTTTTCTCTTCTGGGGGCTGGGGACACTGGTGAATCACCAGTGCCAGGGGTATCGCTTGGCAGTAGAAAAGCAGGTGCGCGTGGGGCGAGCAGTGTCCGAACAGGCTGTCTGCTGCTGGAGTCTCCAAAGCCCGGACCAGGGCTGGGCGGCTGGCCAGCGAGTTCCTAGGGGACAGGAGGAAGTTTCTGGGGACACGCGTACCCTCAGCACTTCGGGTTCTCGGAGGTGCCAGGGCTTCCCTGTGGGTGTAAGTAGAGAGTCTGAGTAGAGGGAGTGGAGGAAGCATAAGCCTGCCTCCTAATTATTGGCAGTTTCTGAGACACAGAAGGAAAGCGCAAAGTTTATCGGTCCGGAAGGTGGAAGATTTTCGTGCACTCAGTAAACAGCCACTGCCCAGGAAAAGCCGAGTTGGCGAGCATTCACCGGAGTTTCGCTACAAAGTTGAAGAAAGTTGACTTTCTTCTCAAGCTACAAACTCTGGAATAAGTTGCTGGAAGCTCCTCTCTGCTCACAGTCGCTGTCCAAGAGCTTGTTACTGTGTTCCAGGCTCGGTCATCGCCCTTTTCTCCAGTACAGCTCACAGGAGCAGAGACTGCTCCTTCCTCAGGGTCATTGGTGTCAACACACCTCACCTGACCTTGCAGGGAAGTAGAAGCCAAAAGCAATTTCCCGTGAACACCCTACAAGAGGCCCTCAGAGCTGCCTTTCCTGCCCAGAGCTATGGGGCTGGCCAAAGCCACCTGAGGTCATTAGCAGACCCTTCCACTGACACCTCATAGAGGAGGTGAGAAAATGGAACTGATCCATTCAAACCACCTATTCGGAAAAAGTATCACTGTAGAGAAATTCTAATGTCCAGATGCACAGGGTACGGGAGTGAACATCTGCTTAGTCAGGTTCAGAACCCAGCCCTCTGAAGGATTTGCTTGTTCATTTAAACGCCTTTGATATAAATCCTTAGTCTCTCCCACCCCTCTAGACCAGGCTGGCCTCAAGCTCACAGAGAGATCCTCCTGACCTCTTCCTCTTGAGTTCTGTCCTTAAAGGTTTGTGTCTCTACGTCCAGCAAATTTGCATTTCTAAAAAAACAAGGGGCTGTCTCAGGGCTGGAAAAATGTTAAGTTTGGATCCCATATAAAGCTGGGGGAAGGGGTTGGGGATTTAGCCCAGTGGTAGAGTGCTTGCCTAGCAAACGCAAGGCCCTGGGTTCAGTTCCCAGCTCCGGAAAAAAGAAAAAAAAATAAAGCTGGGGGAAGGGCCTAGGTATAGTGGTACACATCTTTAATCCCAGCACTTGGGAGACAGAAGCAGGAAGATCTCTATGAGTTCGAGGCTAGCCTGGTCTACATAGTAAGTTCCAGGACAGCCAGGGCTACCTAGAGAGATCCTATCTCCAAAACAAAACAGAACAAAACAGAGGCTAGAGAAGCCTGTAACCCCAGCGTCCTGGAGGCAGGGCTGTAAAGACAGGAAGGGTTGCTGCCGCTTGCTGGCCACCAAGCTAGTTCTAGGAAAATAAGGAGAGGATAGTGCAGGATATTCCCCTTCTGCTCCCCCATCACGCAATTCGCTATACATACATAACACAAATACTTTCACATGAGGCATGGATGGAGGAGCCCTGTCTTCACTACTGGACGATTTGCTAGTGATGATATCACCTTCAGCACCCACGGATGGCCACACCAGGTTCTGATGGACAGCTCTAATCTGATTGTCATACAGATTGGCCCTGTGTATGCTAAGTGGGTCACAGAACAAAACCAAGCCGGGAATCTGGAAAGAGCTGATTAGGGGTTGGGTATAAGAGGGAGACAGGAGGGGGTGGGGAATAGAGAGTAACCAGAATGTACTATAGAAAGTTTGGAGTTCTCAAGTAGCAAAATTAATAAAAGAATGAGGAAACATTCCCATAGACCAGCGGGCTCATTCCTAACAAAAAAAATGCTCGTCCATGCTCTATGCCCTAACCATCCAGGTAGTTGATTTGAATGAATAAGGCACTAGCCATGTACTGGGGTGAGCGTCTGGACAGTCAAGGTCAAGGTCATGAGAATATTCATCTCTATGACCTAGAGAACTGCTTGACTCAGAAGTCTTGCAGACTTGAAAGCAAAGGAATGGATGAGGTCCCATGTAATATCTGACTACAAATTGTAGAAAAACAAAGCAAGAAATTCAGTCCTGAGGGCAGTGAAGCAGTGAAGTGATGCTGAGGCTGAAGGAGCTGGAGGGGGGGGGAGGAAGAGGGGGAGGGAGAAGGTGAGGAAAAGGAGGAGGGGGGAGGAGGGGAGGGAGAAGGGGGAGTGGGAGTTGGAGTAGGAGTTGGGGATGGGGAGGAGAAGTTAGAGATAGGGGAGGAGGAGCTGGAGATGGGGAGGAGGGAGAGGAGTAGGAATTGGGGATGGGGAGGAGGGGAGGAGGGAGAGGAGGGAAAGGAGGGAGAGGAGGGAGAGGAGGGAGAGGAGGGAGAGGAGGAGCTATAGATGGGGGAGGAGAATCAAGAAAAGGAGAAGAGGGGCAAGAGGGAGGGACGAAAAAAAAAAGAAGAGGAGAAGAAAAGGAGTTGGAGATGGGAGAGGCTGCAAGGCTGTTCTATGTTGCTTTTAGGAAGAGCAAACGCCCCACGGGACATCAGTTACCTATAAAGCTGTCCAGGGCAGGTAGGTGTGGGTCGTAGGTGAGCGGTGGCGAGCCTGCAGACATGGCTGTTCAGATCTGGGTTTGAGAAAGCCAATGGAGTGGGAGCAAGGAGACTGGACTAGGTAGGGGAAGGAACTTCAGTGAACCAAAGAAAGATGCCAAGTGCCGTCCATGGGCATGGACATGAGGGAAGCTGGGGGCATTTCACTGGCATGACGATCACAGACATGATGATAGCAAAGGGGACTGAGTTCAAGGATCCCCTGGTATTTTTAGTTGGGTTGCTGGAGAGACACCACAACGCCCTGACAGAGGAGAGACAGTAGGAAGGTCAGTTTGAGGTTGGAGTAGAGATTAAACTCAATCTACTCTGGTAGGAGCTGTCCCTCATCTCCAATTCCTCACTGTGGCTCAGGGGAGGTCTCACTAGAAATAAATAAAGGCCATGTGCCTTCTCAGTACAGGAATCACTGTGGAGAACATAGGTGCTTGAGAATCAGAGAAAGCTTAGTAGTCACCTGCTCAAAATTGTGTGTGTGTTTGGAAAACAACAATGAATTCTGAGTCTGATTCCTGTCTTGCTACCTTGAATACCATGGCTAAATGCACTGGTTAATTAGGTTTTGTTGTTTTGGGGGAGGGTTCAATTTGACACTGGGGTCATCTGGGAAGAGAGACCCTAGACTGAGAAGAGCCTCCATTAGATTAGCCTGTGGGCACATCTGTGGGGCATTTTCTTGATTGATGATTGGTGTGGGCCAGCACATCCCTAGACAGGTGGTCCTGGGTTGTATAAGAATGCAAACCATATTTGTAATGATGGGACTGGAGAGATGGCTCAGTGGTTAAGAGCACTCACTGGCTACTCTTCCAGAGGTCCTAAGTTCAATTCCCAGTCAATCACATGGTGGCTCACAGCCATCTTTCCTGGGACCTGGTGCCCTCTTCTGGTGTGCAGGCATACGTGCAGATAGAGCACTCAAATACCAAAAAATAAACAAATAACTCTTAAAGAAGATAGCTAGCAAACTAGTAAATGGTTCTCCTCCATAGGTTCTCCTTCAGCTTCTGCACTGACTTCCCTTCATGCTGTAATGGGAACTGAAATAAACCCTTTCCTC
The DNA here is from genome assembly GCF_021556685.1 of Rattus norvegicus. Lineage (NCBI taxonomy): Eukaryota > Metazoa > Chordata > Mammalia > Rodentia > Muridae > Rattus > Rattus norvegicus. The sequence continues at coordinate 62,909,911 of NC_141551.1, read as the reverse complement.
CCCAAGTTGCTTTTGGTCATATTTCTCACAGCAATTCAAGAGACACAAGGAGAAAGCTTCCTTCCTTCTTTCCTTCCTTCCTTCCTTCCTTCCTTCCTTCCTTCCTTCCTCCCTCCCTCCCTCCCTCCCTCCCTCCCTTCTTTCTTTCTTTCTTTCTTTCTTTCTCTCTTTCTTTCTTTCTTTCTTTCTTCCTTTCTTTCTTTCAATTTCAGTGCACTTCCATCCATCCAGCCATCCTTTTCAGTTTGTGTTTGTTTGTTTGTTTGTTTGTTTTGAACAGGATTTCTCTGTGTAACCCTGGTTGTCCTGAAACTCACTCTGTAGGCCAGGCTGACCTTGAACTCAGAGATCTGCCTGCCTCTGCCTCCCAGAATGCGGAGATTAAAGACTTGCGTCCCCACCACCTAGCTTCATTCTTTCTTCCTCACCATCTGTGATGAGGGTGAACATAATCAAAATATTACATACATGTGTGAAAGGATCCCAGCGAAAACTATTCTTTTGTAGACAATTAGTGTAAGTTAATCAAAATGACTACTAACCCCTGATGGTGTGGGTTCCTTACCCGTTCTCAGAGGGTCCCAGTGTGGTTTGGGTGGGATGGGGTCTGAAGTACAAGTTTTACACTAGCACAACGTAGATTATGGTACAGCCTGTCAGAAACCAAGCTCTGAAGAGATGGACTCACACTCAGCCGGGGACCTAACCAAGGCTGTCCTATCAGCATCGTCAGGAAGGTGAACAATTTCAGTCTATTCTACTATTGCCATCTCCCCAGCTCTCTTAAAAATTTGAGGGGCTGGGGATTTAGCTCAGTGGTAGAGCGCTTACCTAGGAAGCGCAAGGCCCTGGGTTCGGTCCCCAGCTCCGAAAAAAAGAACCAAAAAAAAAAAAAATTGAAAAAAAAAAGATTTATCTTATGTGTAGGTACATGTTGGCTACATACATGTATGTGTGCCACACTTGTGCCTAGTTGCCAGTGGAGGCCAGAGGAATTAGAGTTAGAGTCCTATTGGGTTGTCAGGTTAACCTCAAACCCATGACTCTCCTGTCTCAGCCTCTCCAAAGCTGGGACTACAGACATGTAATGAGAAGGTCTCCTCTGTGGCTGGCTGCTTGTTCCCTACCCTGAGACTCATTCACATTGATACACTGTTACTATTGTTGTTATTTTCTTGCCAAGTAGAATTCCACTGAGGGACACATCAAATACATATCTATACATTCTACTGTTATGGCCTGGGTGATAAGGCTAAGGTACAGTTGCAAAAAACTTTATATGTATGGAGAGAGAGAGAGAGAGAGAGAGAGAGAGAGAGAGAGAGAGAGAGAATGTGTGTGTGTGTGTGTGTGTGTGTGTGTGTGTGTGTGTGGTGTGTGTGTATGGTGTGCATGTGTGTATGTCTGTGTGGTGTGTCTATGTGTGTGGTGTGTGTGCGTGTGTGTGTGTGTGTGTGCGTGTGTGTGTGTTTGTGTGTGTGTACACTGTTTCCTCTTGCACAGAGGCCCTGGGAAATAAGGATGCGTGTTATGAAGTGATTCAATTCTGTTATGTAAGGATTCCCTGCTAGGTACTGTGAAACTGACCAAAGAGGCAGACAGATCAATTTAATGTGGGACTTATTCATCACAGAAGCATGGGCATGGGTCTGACCAGCAGCAAGATCATGTGAACTCCTGAATTTTGGATCAGAAAGTATCTTAGTGGGCTGGAGAGATGGCTCAGCCATTAAGAGCACTGACTGCTAGGTCCTGAGTTCAATTCCCAGCAACCACATGGTGGCTCGCAACCATCTGTAATGGGATCCGATGCCCTCTTCTGATGTGTCTGAAGACATCTACAGTGTACTCGTATAAATAAAATAAATAAATCTTTTTAAAAAAGAGAAAGTGTCTTAGCTACTATTTACTACTATGAAGAGACACCAAGACTGGAGCATTAGAAAAGCATTTTAACTGGGGGCTTGCTTACAGTTTCGGAGGTGAGTCCATGATCATCATAGTGGGGACCATAGCTGCCAGCAGGCAGGAAGGCGTGGGGATGAAGCAGTAGTTAAGAGCCTGATTCAAAAGGTGGAGGCAGAAAGAGCGAGACTGGGCCTGTTGTGGCGTTTCAAACCTCATAGATCATCCCCAGTGACATGCTTTCTCCATCAAGGACATGACTTCTCCATCAAAGCCACAACACGTAATCCTTCCTAAAACAGCTCCACTGACCTAGCATTCAAACATATGGGCTTCTGAGGCCTTTCTCATTCAGACCGCCGCAGGAAGAAAGGTGTATTTATGGCCAAGGACAAAAGTGAATGTCCTGGTTTCAGTGCACCTAACTTACCTTAAGGTATCATTGAAGAAGAATTAGGTACATCTGTGAGCCTGGGACTAGAAAACTCCATCTATGCTGCTAATGGGTTTTCTCTATGTACTGCTCCCTCACATCTGAGTGGCACAAGAGCGAGAATCTCAGGAATGCAGGTTGGACGGAGAAGCCTAGTCCCTCAGGAGCAGGTATGGGAGGAAGACTTGGGGGCCGGCTTGGTGGTCGGGCCCCGCCACCTGCAGCTTGAGGAGGCTCGGTTTGGGTTCAGGGGCCTCTGAGACCAGGTCACATCATACACACAATGCCAAGGTTCTGAGCAAGTGACAGCAAAGCCTTGAAGAAGTGCATCTCAATCTCCTGAGAGACGGAGGAGAGAAATCTGGGTGTGAGTGTGTGTGTGTGTGTGGGGGGGGGTACCCAGTGCAGGTGTTTATAGCCAGAGAGCCCAGGGCTGTGACTGGAGCATTGACCAATTACACTTTAAGTCCCAAGGTAGGCGAGTCCTTCATCCCTTTCTCTGTAATTATATCCCGTCACAGGCTTTCTCTGGATTACAGACAGTAACTCTCAGTTCTATCACAGAATGGACAACACCGTAAGTGGGGGCACCGTCAGGTTTAGAGATGAATGGCTTGCTCTTGACTGGCTCAAGTCCTCTACTCTTTCCAAGGCCAGCTTCACTCTGAGGAATATGAAGAAAGTCGTCTTCACTGTCCTATGAATGAGAGCCTTGGGGTGGGGGATGTGAGTGAGAGACTGAGGGAGGCTGCGTGGAAAGGTGGGGGTGGTTGGGACACTTGGGCAAGGCGCTCTTGCTTCATGAAGTTACTTCTACTAGATTAGAAGAAATATGCCTTGCATTCTAGAGTGGGGATGAGTAGCTTCACAATTTTGTGTATAAATTGCCTTAAAACCTAATATATGGGAAGCCAGGTATGGTAGTGCACACTTTTAATGACAGCATTCGGCAGACAGAGGCAGGTGGACCTTTGTGAGTTCGAGGCCAGCCTGGTCTACATAGTAAGTTCCAGGACAGCCAGGGCGACACAGTGAGACCCTGTGTCAGAAACAAACAAATACAAACCCAACAACAACAACAAAACCTTCATATTGGGACGGGATACAGTTCAGGGATAGAGGACTTGCCTAGTCAGTATGAGGCAAGTTACGTATAGTGTAAGCCAAACCAAGACCGTAAATAAAGCAAAACCGAAACTCAGTATTAAACACCACAGGCACTGGAGATCTTTATGGCCTGCAACTTTTTGGGGTTCAAGGTCACATACATCTAACAAAGGCCATGGACTCTCTTGCCGAAAGGGCTCACATGACCTTCCCCCCAGCAGTGTGCCAACACCCAGAAGTCCCTGGAGCTCCACTTGGAAGCCTGCTCTGTTGAAAGGGTTATCCGGGCAGCTGGCAGACCCTCAGCCAGCGCTATTAATAACCCCGAGTGCTGGCGTCTTGTTGCCTGGCGCCTCTCTGGTTGTTGGTTGCTGGATTTTTGTTTTCCTTCCAAGTATAGGAACAACCGTGATGTCCTTTGCTGCTGAGTTCAGTGGAAGGTGTTTTTTGGTTCGTTCTGTCTCTGATATGTCCAGAGAAGCCTCTGTGTCAGGGTTAGGGTTAGAGATTCCAGGTCTTTCTTAACTGAGCAGAAGGGCAAAGTGTGTCAGCTCCTAGCTCTGGTTTTCTCGTGATTGGTTTGGTCTTTTGAAGAGACTACTTCTTCTTCTTCTTCTTCTTCTTCTTCTTCTTCTTCTTCTTCTTCTTCTTCTTCTTCTTCTTCTTCTTCTTCTTCTTCTTCTTCTCCTCCTCCTCCTCCTCCTCCTCCTCCTCCTCCTCCTCCTCCTCCTGCTTCTGCTTCTTCTGCTTCTGCTTCCTCCTCCTCCTTCCTCCTCCTTCTCCTCCTCCTTCCTCCTCCCTTCTTCCTCTTCCTCTTCTTCTCCTTCTCCTCTTCCTCCTTCTTCTGCTTCTGCTTCTTCTTCTCCTTCCTCCTCCTTCTTCCTCCTCCCCTTGTTCTTCTTCCTCTTCTTCTTCCTCTTCATCATCACCACCTTCATCATCATCATCGTGATAATCGCTGTTACTACTACTTATTTCTGTATAATGCTTGATCTATCTATATGTGTGCTGCACACCAGAAGAGGCCATCAGATTCTGTTACCGATAGCTGCGAGCCACCATGTGGTTGCTGGGATTTGAACTCAGGACCCCTGGAGCAGCAGACAGTGCTCTGAATGGGAAACCATTTCGCCAGCCCCAAGAGATTTCTTTTCAGAGACAGAAAAGCCTATGGCCCAGGCTTCCCTGAACTTCCCAGCTCCACCTCCCAAGTGCTGGGATTACAAACATGAGTTGCCATGCCTGGCTGGGAGAGATTCTTGTCAGTCTGTGTGGCAGAAGCACTGTGCTCTTGCAGGCCACCTTTATGGAGACATCATGGATAAAGCAAGAATCCCCTGGATCCCGTACAGCATTGGCTCTGGGCCCTTTCCTGCTCACTCCCTCAGTTCACACGGACTCCTGCTGATCTCCTTGATGGATGATACACGTGGACATGCTGTGTGCTGTTCTTGTTTGTTTATATGACTGGCATCGTGGATCACATTCCACAATGTGCTTCCCATAACAATATGGGCTCTTCCTCTGAGGATGTAGGAACTTACCTCTGCCTCATATCATATCATTTTCAAAGCATATGCACGACACAGGGTATTCAATATCTCCTCCCATTTGAACATTGGCAATTTCCCATTGGTCCACAGTATAAGAAGTGCTGTGTGTTGAGCACTGCCCATGGCTGGTGATGTTGGTGTGGAAAGGTTGTGGAACCTTTAGCAGGTGGAGCCTCACTGGAGGAAGTGTGTCACTGGGGTCAAACCTGAGCGTCAGTAGTCTGGTCTGGCTTTCTTTCTGCTCTCTGCTCTCTGACTCCAGAGGCAATATGACCTGCCACCCCCTGCTTCTGGCACGGTGTCTACCTACCACAGCACATTGTGTTTCCCAGACTAGGAGCCAAAGGCAACACTCCCTTAGGTGAAATCTTGTCAGACATTTGGTTGCAGCAGAGAGCAAAGCAACTAATACAATGCTCACCTACAACCCAACTGATCAGAGAAATGAAAGCCAAACCATAACAAGGTACGATTCCACTCACACTCACTGGGAGGAACTTCTTCTTCTTCTTCTTCTTCTTCTTCTTCTTCTTCTTCTTCTTCTTCTTCTTCTTCTTCTTCTTCTTCTTCTTCTTCTTCTTCTTCTTCTTCTTCTTCTTCTCCTCCTCCTCCTCCTCCTCCTCCTCCTCCTCCTCTTCCTCCACCTCCTCCTTCTCCTTCTCCTTCTTCTGTTTCTGCTTCTTCTGCTTCTGCTTCTTCCTCCCTCCTCCTCCTCCTCCTCCTCCTCTTCCTCCTCCTCCTCTTCCAAGTACTGGTGAATATGTGAATAAACTGGAACTCATATCCCGCTGCTGATGGGAAGGGAGGTGACATAGTTGTCTGGAGCAAGGTGTGTCTGTTCTTCAAAACAGGTATGGTTGAGATGGGGCAGAGCTCACTGTCACATGTGGGGCTGTGGGTTCAAGCCCCACAACATCTCCAAAACATTGCAGCAGACACTCAGACAAATACTTGTGTACTCACGATCATTGTTTAATGTTTATATATTCACAACAGCCAAGAGGCAGAAGCAACTCACATGTCCATCAAGAGAATGCATGAGCAGAAGGTGCTGTGTACATTCAGTAGTTAACCTTCAAAAGGCAACATCAGGGGCTGGAAAGATGGCTCAGTGGTGGGGAGTATTTACTGCTCTTATAGAAGATCAGGGTTCAGGGTCCGGACCTCATACTGGATGACTCACAACCACCTGTAACTCTAGTTCCAGGGGAGCTGATGGTCTCTGGGTTCTGAAGGCACCCACACTTATGAGTGTCTATGAGAGAGAGAGAGAGAAAGAGAGAGAGAGATGTCTATGTATGTTAGACATGAGTGTGCATATGTGTGTGAGATGTGTGCATGCATATGTACATGTACACATATGTGTACACACATGAGTGTATATGTGTGCGCACACGTGCATGTATGTGTGAGAGGTACATGTATGCATGTTTGTATATGTATGTGTGTGAGAGACAGATATGTGCACGTGTGTTTCTGTATGTGTTTGCATGTTTGAGAGAGATGTGTATGTGCATGTGTGTGTATGTATGTGTATGTGAGGGAGAAATGTGTGTGTGTGTGACAGAGAGAAAGAAATGTATGTGTGCATAAGTGTGTATGTATGTGAACATGCATGCACATATATGTATGTGTGTGCATAATTTTAAAGAAGCAAGCCAAAAAACCGATCTAAACTTTCTATAGAAAAGAACCAAGCCAGGCAATCTTGAAAAAGGGCAGCGTGGAAGGACTCCCTCCTCCTAATTTCCAGCAAAAGCAGCAGTGCTTGTGTGGTATTGGTGAGATAAACAGATGTGGGTCAAAAGGAAGCTGCGAGTTCAGAGTTAGAGCCACGCATTGACTTTCAGTAGAACAAGGACGGGGAGGGCAGGGATCAGGCCCTGCAGCAAGGGGCTCTAGAACAAGGCCTCCTGTCTGAAGATGAACTTTGACCCATACTTGTATAGAGTGAATTTCTGTATTTACATCTTTATTTTTGAATTTAATCTTTTCGGTAGAGGCAGGCGTGGAGACAGGACTCATTCACGTGCCACAGTGCACTTGTGGAGGTCAGAGGACAACTTGTGGGTCTTAGAACTTTCTTTCACCACGTGGCTCCTGGAGGTGGAACTCGGGTCCTCAGGCTTGGTGGCACGTGGTGTTACCTGCTGAGCCATCTTGCATGCTGACCGTGTGCGACGTGACTCGCATTGAACCATGGATCTAAATGCACAACAAAAAACTACGTTTTAGAAGCTTAAGAGGGAGGCTCCTTTGCTTTGTTTCTGTATTCAAGACCAAGTCCGTGTGCCCAGCGCAGGCCTGAAGCTTGACCCTTGCACACACAGCAGAGTTGTTTTGTAACGACAAATCTTACTATGAAGCCAGGCTTGGCTCACTCAGTCCGCTTACCTCAGCCTCCTGACAGGCTAACACCAACACAGCTGCCTGATCTTCTATCTACCATTTCAGCGCCAGCACCGGAAGTCAGAGCTCACACGTTAGCCAAGCGCCAGACTGCAGCTACCTCCCAGAGCTAACAGGAAAGCTAAAGAAAAAAAAAATCTTAGTTTAGAAGGAAAATTCTTAGCTCTACCTAAACGTAAAGTCATAGTTCATGGAAGGAAAAAAGGAGGTAGGACTCCAAGACTCAGTTGCTCGCCTTCCAAGAAGAAAAGGAAGGCAGGCTGTAACTTTAATTTTTTTCAAAACCTGTTTTTAATGGCGGCTCTTAAACGCTTTAACCTCCCTTATAGCCCACCACCCACCAGAGGTAGTGAAAAAGAAGGAACACAGGGGAAGTGGACCTGTTTAGAAAGGTTCTTTGGAGCAACTCCCATGTGTGTTGTCTGGAAATCGGCAGCTCGTTTCACAGGTTATCAGAGGCAGTTTGGTCCACCTCACGGAAATACTGGATCAGCAGCAGTGGCATGATCTAGCAGGGACAGTCAGGCCTCAGCCTCAGCTTGAGTCAGCAGGGGGGACCGGGAGGAACGCCAAGAGAAGCTCTCAGCTGTGCCTCTCTCAGAGAAGGAAGATCAGTGAAGACATGAGACCCACTATTGTTGCATAGCTAGCTCTCTAAGCAAGCCTAGCTTAGTCCCTGTCACTATCTGTTGAGTCCTATTTATACCCTCCAAACATCACACGTCCTCCACGGGCCTTGCCTCAGCTGACATCACTCTGCCCATCAGGTCAAGTCTGCAGAAGTGGTAAGAAACTGCAGCACACCTACTAGAAGTTTTCTGGTGATTTTTCTCTCTATGGAGTCCAGACAAATGCAGCTCAACTACACAAAGTAAGGCGGACTGATACATGTGTGTTCTTAGAAAAGAATCTTTCATCTGTGTCCTTTCACATGCATGCTTTAGCAGAACATCCTTTCTCCTGTGTCTTCTTCAGCTAAATGTTCCTTCATGAGTCTGCCTTAGTCTTTCACCTGTATCCACCTCAGTTAAACGTCACTTCGTGTGTTTGCCCCAAAGAACCCTTAAGTTTCCACTTCAACAGGCGATGGACCTGAAGCAAATGCACAAACCCACAGACCTGCTATTCTGATTTCTGTGCATCATGTGCAAAGACGTCTCTAATTCTGTGCTGAGGAGTGAGCAACAAGGCAAAGGTAGGAGGTTATGAACACACATTTCACTAAGGAAGATGGTTCACGTGCAGATCAGAGCTCGGAGTGGTGACTAACAATAGTCCTTGGGGGAATACAGGCTAAAACAGCAGGGAGATAGCCCCGTTAGCTGTTAGCTGTGTAAAACAAAAAGCTGAAGTCCTGACAACCCCAAGTGTTGACAAGGAAGCAGCACACCGAGGTTCTCTGGAAAGCTAAAGTCTTGACAATCCCAAGTGCTGACAAGGAAGCAGCACACTGAGGTTCTCAGAGTGGCCAAGGAGGATGTGTGGGGCATGTGGAGGTCAACCTTGTGAAGGACAAAGTGTGATGGAGGGCTGAGGTGCCACAGGCTCCTGAGTCTCCTTGAAGAATCCTGATCTGCGGGAGATGGGATTATTAAAACACCGGTGAGACAGCAAAAAGGACCGGAGGCCAGGGCGATGGCTGCTTCCTCCCCTCCCCCAACAAGGAAGCCCTGACAGGTGACTATACTCCCCCCACTACTTCTGAGTTACCTCACCAGGTAGGGTTTTCATTGGAGCACCATGATAGTATGGTGAGACATGATTGGCAGAGGATTTAGAGACTTGGGATTGGCTCAAACACTGTATGTGCTGCACAATAAGCTGCACCCTAATGCTGGTCTCTGGAGTCTCATTTCTGGGGATTTGTCATGTGACTCTGTCACCTCTCACCTCTCACCTTAGTCGTTTCCCACAGGAATGCAAATTGGACCACAGTGTCTCTGTTTCTTATAAAAGTTAAACAGTCCTTCAACCACAATCCAGCAATCCCACTTTCCAGTATTTAAGTAAACAAAAAACCCTCAGCTTTCCTCAAAATCTTTAAGTGAATATTTATAGAGAAAGGTGTGTTACCTGGGGAAGGATAGACAGCTTAGCATATGTAGGGAATGGAGTGTTTGGTGGGAAACATGAACTGCGGACACGGGAAACTCCACAGATGAACCTCGGATGTGTTACTGCAGGTGCAGGAAGCCAGAGTCAAACGACCATGTGCTGTGTGAGCCCAACTCCGTCAGGTTCTGGAGCATCTGGGAACAGATCTTCCCTGGGGCTGGAAGGCAGTGGCCCTGGGGCTGGAGGGGCGGGGGGGGGGCTCCCTGGGGGCACACATGGGCTCTGGGGATGAGGGGCTTGTTGTTTATTTCGATTGAAGTAGAAGTCGCAGAACGGTGTTGTCAAAATTTGAGGTGAACATGAGGCAAATACATATTTAACTTTAAAAATGTATTTACTTATTCGTGTGGGTCTGTCTGTCTGTCTATCTTTCTGTGTTTGCCACTGTGTGCATGCTGAGGTCAGAGGACTAGTTTTTTTGGGTTTCTTCTATCCTTGGGCCTTTACATGGTCCTGGGAATTCAATTCAGGTCGTCAGGCCTATGAGGCAGGCACCTTTACCTGCTGAATCAACTCACTGGCCCCAGTCATAGTTTCTTTTTTGCGAAGATCTTAGTGCAAAATGCTATAACTAGTTAGGAAAGCTCTTGGCAATTTAAAAACGATAGAATTAAACGTACAGTTATCTAATTACCCAGGAACTCCAATACTCACAGGTATTTATCCAAAAGAATTCAACATGTGTCCTCAAAAAGCCGGGCTCACAGGGAACAGGCAGCAAACACTGGCGACTTAAGCAAAGGCGGGTGAGCTCACACATTGGACTCTGTACTAAAGAGGGGCGAGTGGCTAATCTATGCTGCAACATGGCTGGGTCTCAAACACTGGGCAGAGCAAAAACCAGCCACAAAGCACCGAGACTGTGAAGGGTCGAGCAGGCAGTGCCCGTGAGGAGAGAAGTGAGCATCTGCCTAAGGAGGAGTCTGGGAGGTGACAGGGTATGGAGAGCTACACTGACACTTCCCCCAAAGAGTACATGTGCCGAAGGGGTTGGGGATTTAGCTCAGTGGTAGAGCGCTTGCCTAGGAAGCGCAAGGCCCTGGGTTCGGTCCTCAGCTCGTGTCTTTCCTCACTTTCCCTGTTCTTCTGGGCACTGACCGGCCTTGCAGCTGAAAGGGATTTTTGACAGTGACCTTGGCCATGCAAAGCCGCCTTCTGTCCAAAGGACGAAATGAAGCGGTGACTCTAAAGCCCTGTGGGATCCTTACACAACGCTCACTCCTGGCCTGGTTGGCTCTTCAAGTGGCCCTCTGCCCTTTGGGGAGATGGGGCAGTGGGACCAGAAAGCCCTAGGGAGAGGCTGCAACCTGTGACTAGCCCCCAGGGAGAAGAAGGTGCAACCCTTGCCTAGAGCCAACCCTTTCTGGGCGTAGATTGGCAGTGTTAAACACAGTGTCACTTAAGTAGCTGAATTTTCTCTGGCCTGCCCCATCGCCACCTCCTCACAGTCTGGGCTTCAACCCCCTGCAGCCATACGTGACAGTTAGTGACACCCCTGGGGAGGTCCGGGGACTTAGGAACGCCTCTGATGGGCTGCAAGCTTGTGTTCTCTGTTCCACTCTAGAACAGAAGTGGTTCTAACTAGTGTAGCCCGGTGGGTAGGGCTTTTCAGGGAGGATCGAACAATGAGTCGATTCCTCAGGGCGCGCAGACAGGTCCCAGTGCAGTGCCCCTCCTCCCACACACACCTGAGCAAGGCTGTGGGAACCAGCTGGAGCAAAACGAAGCTCAACCCTGAATGCATCTGCTCTAGTCGGCTCCGGAAGCTTCAAGCTCCGATTTAGGTTTTCATCCCCATACCTTTAGAGCCAGATGGAGACCACACACATCCCCCACCGTACACTCCCCTCTGTCACGAACACTGGTTAATCTTCTTCCCCACTCTCCCAGCAACAGGAAACAATACTCAGAGGCCTTTCCCTCACTGGACAGGCATAGGGAGGGGTCATTTCCAAAGACACTGGCTTTCTGCAGCACCTCTGGGTTTTCAGGTTTTCTGAAATAAGCCGCAAGTCTTTCACTTAAAAAAAAAAATTCGCTGGAGAGATGGTTCAGCAGTTAAGAACACTGACTCGCCTTCCAAAGGTCCTGAGTTCAATTCCCAGCAACCACATGGTAGCTCACAACCATCTGTAGTGGGACCAGATGCCCTCTTCTGGTCTGTTTGAAAACAGCTATGGTGTACTCATATAAAATAAATAAATAAATAAATCTAAAAAAAAAAAAGAGCTTCCAGGGACTAAGTCACTACCTAAAGACTATACATGGACTGACCCTGGACTCTGACCTCATAGGTAGCAATGAATAGCCTAGTAAGAGCACCAGTGGAAGGGGAAGCCCTTGGTCCTGCTAAGACTGAACCCCCAGTGAATGTGATTGTTGGGGGGGAGGGCGACAATGGGGGGAGGATGGGGAGGGGAACACCCATATAGAAGGGGAGGGGTTAGGGGGATGTTTGCCTGGAAACCGGGAAAGATAATAATAATTGAAATGTAAATAAGAAATACCCAATTTAATAAAGATGGAGAAAAAAATTCATTTTCGGTGCATGTGTGTTTTGTCTGCATGTCTGTGCACTGCACTATGTGTGAAATACCCAAGGAGTCCAGAAGAAGATGTTGGCTCTCCTGGAACTGGAGACACAGATGGTTATGAGCTGCTGGGTGGGTGTAGGGAAGAGCAGCCAGTGCGCTGACCGCTGAGCCATCTCTCCAGCCCAAGCCGCGAGTCCTGAACGTCTCACTGTGGCTACTTACCCACCGCCTTTGGTCTACTCTACTACTGTGGTCTCTGCCTTCACACTCTGCCGTGGTTACACGGGACTTGCCCCCAGACACGCCCTGCTTCCACCTAGGACACTGCAACTCACCACATGCTTACCGGAAGCCGGTCGAGGCATTTCCCTTCCCAAGCAGGCATCGGTCCGTCCGCCATTACCTTGAACAGCTTTTCACTGTCTGTGATGACGTCACGAGGCACCACGCGTTCCCAGGGCTGTGCCTGGCACCGTAGCTTTCTCTCAGGCTGGTCACAGCAGTTCCTCTGCCACTCTGTGGGTCCCCCACCTGTCACATCGGTGACACACTGATTGAAGTTTACTGCACCTGTTCTAGGCGATTCTGATGTAGACATATGTCACGTGCGGGGCCTCCTTACCTGCATGTGTCTATCATGCGTTGATGTTTTGTCTGTATGTATGTCTGTGTGAGGATGTCAGGTCTCCCGGAACTGGAATTACAGATGGTTGTGAGCTGCCATGTGGGTGCTGGGGTATCAAACTCAAGTTGTCTGGGAGAGCAGCCAGTGCTCTTAACCACTGAGCCGTCTTCCCAGTTCACGATTCTGTAACATTTATACTTTCTCTTCTTAGAACTGAATTTCATCCTGTCTAAATGTCATCCACCCTTTGGGATCCAGTGCAAAGGTGACCTTTAATGTAACATGCTGAGGCTTGGAGTGGACTCTCCTCAGCGACTTGTTTCTCCTCCTTCCAACACTGTTATGTCTTTCTCCTCCGATGCTAGCTGACAACTGCTGTGGTATGGCCGTGCTTCGTGCTCCCAAAGCTTCCTGTCCTGGGACCTCAGCCCTCAGGGTGGTGATACCGGGCAAGGGTCCCTTTAAGAGGTGGAGCCTAGAGGGAGCTGGTGAGGCGAGTTGGGAAAAAGGCTCTAGGAAGGGAAGGGAAGCTCACATCTCTCTGGGTTCCAGTCTTGCCCTGTGACCTCTTGGTCCCCTATGTGTTCCCAATGCATGAGGTAACGAAGCCAAGAGGGCCCATTGCCAGTGTCTGCGCCATGCTGTTTGGACTTTGAACCTCCCAAACCGTAAGCTAAATGAAGCTCATTTCTTAGCAAGGAGCCTGCCTCACTTTTTTTTTTTTTTTTTTTTTTTTGGTTCTTTTTTTCAGAGCTGGGGACTGAACCCAGGGCCTTGCACTTCCTAGGTAAGCGCTCTACCACTGAGCTAAATCCCCAGCCCCAGCTAAATCCCCAGTCCCCCTGCCTCACTTTCAAGTACAGCACCAGGAGAGCTGGTACTGCAACCTCGGGTGTCTGTTTGTACACACGCTGCCTACCTCTGCACGGGACTGTACGCTCTGTGAGGAGAGGAATGATGTGTGTTAAACGTGACTCTGGCACTTAGGTCAGAATCTAATTATAGCTGCAGACAGCTGTGGGAGAAAGGTCAACTTCCCCAGTGGTGAACTCTCTGAGTAGCAATGACAACCTACAAATAAGACCGTGGTACGGTAGTCATCTGACTATATGCTGGGGTGACCAAATGTTTTCTAATTGAAGTTGAGGCCTACCACAGTATGCCAGTTGTGTCTAGTGCTATAAAACCATTCAAAAACCCCGGGCTAGGGAAGTCGTGGACCCTAGTGTTGATTTGCTAAATGGTCACAGTATCTGCCTTAGGGTTTCTGTTGCTGTGAATTGGGGAGAAAAGGGTTTATTTGGCTTACACTTCTGCACTGTAGTCAAGCCAGGACAGGAACTCACGCAGGGCAGGAACCTGGAGGCAGGAGCTGATGCAGAGGCTATGGAGGGGTGCTGCTTACTGGCTTGCTCCTCATGGCTTGCTCAGCCTGCTTTCTTACAGAGCCCAGGACCACCAGCCCAGGGATCACACCACTTACAATGACCTGGAAACGCCCCCAGCTCCCATCAATCACTAATTAAGAAATTCCACAGATGAATTTTAAGGAGGCATTTTCTCCTTTCAGATAACTCTAGCTTATGTCAAGTCGACACAAAACTATCTGGTACAGTGTCAAACTGTATTCTTTCTTTTTTTTTTTTTTTTTTTTTTTTTCAGAGCTGGGGACCGAACCCAGGGCCTTGGGCTTCCTAGGCAAGCGCTCTACCACTGAGCTAAATCCCCAACCCCGTCAAACCGTATTCTAAATACTTAAATTCATACCCATCCATCCCTGCTGCATTCAGCCTTGGTAGGAGAAGCTTCTTTTTCCAATGGACTCACAGCTGCTCAGACTAAGGAGAAATGACTGTCGAGTGCTTGGCCCTACAAGAGATGTCTATATCAACCCTTCATGGACGGAGGGGCTTATGACGTCCCCTTTCCTATGGGACTATTGGCAGCTAATAGTCTACCCTTGTTATTTTATTTTTTTAAAGATTTATTTATTTTATATAAGCACACTGTAGCTGTCTTCAGACACACCAGAAGAGGGCATCGGATCCCATTACAGATGGTTGTGAGCCACCATGTGGTTGCTGGGAATTGAACTCAGGACCCTCTGGAAGAGCAGTCAGTGCTCTTAACCTCTGAACCATCTCTCCAGTCCCTCATATACCTTTTTTAAATAAAAAAATAATCCACTGAGTCCAGTTTGTACTGTCAGTACACTGCTGCAGGGCAAACCTACCAGGGGCCAACTCCTAAGGAAAAATGTTTCTCTTCTAAGAGCCTCCAGTTGTCAATGGCTCTTTTAGATGGGGGTTTGGTTCCTTTGTCTTTCTGTGCTCCATGCTAGAATGTTGAGTGTCTTGATCTTGTACAGGTGTCTTTTTTTTTCCTTTTTGAGGTTTTAATACAAACCACAACTGCTGTGCGTTCATGAGTGCAATGGTCTTGCTGCATCTGGAAGACACCGCCTTCCCCAGTTTCCGGCTCTTACAATCCTCCCGATGTAGATGTCCCCTCTCTGGCACCCCACAGACACTTATTCTCTGAATTTTGATTAATTATGAGTTTCTGCATTAATTGTCATTCACTGCACAAGGGAACTGGAGAGGTAAGCCAGTGGGTTGCACTAATCTAGGCATCCATTTAACAAAATAGTAGTAGTAGGTTCATCTATGGGACCTACAGGTTCCACAGTTGGGTTCTTGGTCAGATTTACGCTACTGGGTATGCAGTTTTCCAGTGGAGAGCACCTTAAATCAAACCACAAAGCAGTTAGTCACCCCTGTAACGTTCATGGCACCATTGCATGTCCATGGACACGTCTTGCTGGGACGCTCATTATTATGGTTCACAGGGCTCACAAGCTGGGTGCATCTGTTGATAACTCCTCCCCCAGCACTCTCCCTAGCGTGCCCTACTATTATGAAAACCAGCCGTCAGGGAAGAAGCACCCTGGTTAGTACCAGGTTGATTTTTCTAAGTCCTGTGACCAAAACGTATGGTGTTTTTAGTCATAGAGTCTCACCCCCAAGTTCTGGCAAACACCCAAGAGCAATGGCAGTAGCCTGCCTTGTTTTGGAGGGCTTCAGCACGTCTGTGACCAGCGACTGGAAGGAGACGTCCCATGCCTGGCACTGGGCTTTTTATTTGACAGCCCATGGCTTTTTGCCCACTTCTTTTCTAAGAACAGGACATGAACTTCCCTTTGCAAAGTGACAAAAACGTCTCTTGTGATGGTGTCCCCTTCCTCCTTCCTAGGAGGAAAGTGACTCTTGTTACAGGAGAGTCAGGGCCCACGTTGCATACACGTAGACACGTATGCAACCTCTCTCTACCGTTTCCAGTTACACTCCACGGTCACTCGAAGCTCAGCCTCTCACTTGCTTTGTTAAATGGCACACATTACCTGATCTAATTGTCACACATAAGTATGACTAAAATGGCACATCTTTCTCCTGTTAATGCTTAGAGTTAAAATTTGTTGCTTGTATTAGTTGAGTCCAGAAGGGGTGAGGAAATCTTTTTCTTCTTGTCCATCAATTTGCATCTCATTTGACCCCTGCCCTGAAGTAGGCCCTGTTATTATGTTGTCCTTACCTCACTGATGATTAAGCAGGCAGAGGTAGTATAAGAATACTTTTTCAAGTTTCACACTGACCAAGACACAGTGACAGTCGCACAGTGGCCATTACTCTGTGGTCATCCCACCATTGTGATCACTACAAAATGACTACCACACAGCGGCCACCACACAGCGGTCCACACGCTCACAGTTGTCATCACATACAGAACATCACAGTGGTCATCACACTGTGACTACCAGTTACCCCACACGGAGGCCATCACCCAGTGATCATCACCCAGTAGCCATCCCACATTAGTCATAACACAGTGGCCACTATATGGTCACCGTTACACAAGGATCATTACACTGTGGCTATGTACATACTAGTAAACAGTATCATTAGAATATGGTAAATGACTACCCAAAGAGTACACATGGACAGACCCATGGCTCCAGCTGCACATGTAGCAGAGGTTGGCCTTGTTGGGCACCAATGGTAGGAGAAGCCCTTGGTCCTGCTGAGGCTGGACCCCCAGTGCATCGGAATGTCAGGGAGGGTGGGAAGGGGGGTTGGGGAGGAGGAAACACCCTCATTGAAGAAGGGGAGGGGGATGGGATAGGGGGCTTATGGCCAGGAAACCAGGAAAGGGAATAACATTTGAAATGTAAATAAAAAATATCCAAGAATATGGTCAATGTGAGCATGTTTAAGTCAGATGAATTAAGATTTTTTTTTTCTAGTACTCTGGAGAGATTTTGGAAAAAAAAAAAATCGAACCCGGGATCCCTATGCCCAGATCACACAGCTCTGTCTCCATCTTATGTTTAACAGAGACTGAAGAAGTAACTCTCCCAAGTCATCACCACAGCCACAAACAACAAAACCGAAACACACATCCAAAACGTAACAGAGCTGGGTACCAGAGGGCATCGCTCAGGAGTCAGAGACAGACGGATCTCTGTGAGTTTAGCCTAGTCTACAGAGCAAGTTCCGGTCTAGACAGGGCTACCTGGGAGACTCTGTTTCAGAAAGAAACAACCCCCCACCCCCACCCCCACAAAACAACAACAAAAACAAACTATAACAACAAAACTCTTTTTTTTAAATTTTATGTACACTAATCACTGTCTTGAGACACACCAGAAGAGGGCATCAGATCCCATTACACATGGTTGTGAGCCACCATGTGGTTGCTGGGAATTGAACTCAGGACCTCTGGAAGAGCAGTCAGTGCTCTTAACCACTGAGCCATCTCTCCAGCCCTTCTTTTTCCTGTTAGACTTGAATTTTGATTTCACGCATTTTAACACGGTTCCTGTTGATACTTTTTGGTTTTTCAGAGACCATCTATCACAGGACACAAAACAACATACAATCCATCATAATCCTGTCACCTTGTGCCCATACAACCATAGAGACAGAGGAGTACTGCTGCTAAAATTGCCCAACTTCCAGGGACAGACAAAACCTCAAACACCCTAATGCTCCGTCCAGGGAACTGTGGTCCGAGCGTGTGGTGCAGTTCACCAGTACGGACACCAGAGGGCAATTTACCCTTAGGAAGACGACTCTCCATTAGGCTGTCAGCACCATCAAGGCCATTTGGGATGATAGATTGCAGAAAGTTGGTGTGTACAGAATCTTCTGACAATGGCTTGTCCTGGGCCGGGTTAACTGGGACCCAGTAATGTAGAACTGTGCTCTCACACTGCAGCTTGAAGCTCCGTGAGTACTGAGGACAAAGATGACAGGCTACTTCTCAACTCTCCATCCCAGCACAGATGCTTTGGGTGTGGTCCCACGTAGGGACCCGAGAGCCGCACCCTGGGGGCATTTGGAAGCTTCGAGGTATTATTTTATTTGTTTGTTTAAGTATTATAGTTCATGGGGTCCTGAGACTGGATTGGCCTCCCTGCTTCTCCTTGGGAAGCTGACCTCAAAGGTCAGCACTCACCTTTGGCTTAGGAGACAATAGAAGGGCCTGAAAAACCTGCCTGCTTCTCCTCTCTTACCTGCCTGCTGCACTGCGGAGAAAAGGGATCTAAGGACAAAGCTGACAACAGATGCAGTCGGGACAAAGTCAAAAGCGGCAGGTGAGTCCATCTCTCCGTTTCTCCCACCCCATATCTTTAAGCAAGGCCAGTTCCTGTGCCCCAGTAGCCCTTACAGAGACTGCACAGGATGGAATCTTCCATTGGGAACTGCAGGAGAAGTTCTAGCATAGTCCCTAGGTGCTCGACCCCTTCAGACTAGTCTACTTACCATCCCTTCTCAATCAGACCTGGCCCACCACCCGGGAGTCACTTTCCCAATCCAGTCCAGACATCCCTCTGCCTCCAGGGGAACCTGGGGTATGCAGACCTGAGTCCAAAGCACACAGAAAGAGAAACACTGGTAAACATCTCCCTAGGAATGTCAATTTTATTATAATCCCAGGAAGGTCAAACGAAATTATAGGTGGAAACAAACAGGCCACACTACAGGGATGGGACCCTGGGGACCCATTTTAATAGCTGTATCTATCAAAGGCTTCCAGTCAACCCTTGTTGAAAGCTGAAAAACACCTCAAGCTCCAGATTGTGATACTTCATATGTGTGTGCAGTGTGACCCTCAGTCCTGTTGACATACTCTAAGGGTATGTGTTGGGGGGGGTGACTTGTGTCTGTCCAGCAGCCCTTCACCTTTAGAGGGACAGCAGTGGGTGTAACACCTTAATAGCATCTCTTGGAGAGAATATGGACACTCCTGCAGTCACTAGCAGTTGGGGTGAACTCACAGGCGGGTGGAGGGCTTGTCAGCACCCTGACATTTTTTTGCCATCGTTCCAGGAAACTGCACTGGCTGCAGAAGGTTCCTGGATGATGCTGGACAGAGAGCTATGTCTTCCCTGAGACAAGCTGGGCTCCTTTCTGCTGATGATCCAGTCTCCCGGCAGGAGGTGGTTGGAAGATTGTACTTGACCTGAGCCGCACACAACCTTGTCTCTCCTCCAAACATCCAGGGATTGGTTTACCAATATTGGCTTTCCCAATGTTGAACATGTCCTATGTCTGCAGTACACTCAGCCTAATGGCACTGGGAGAATTGGGTCATCCTGAAGGGAGTCCATCAGTCCGAGACATTGTGAGTCTCAGCTTTCTTTACTTATCTATATGTAGGGTCCTTCTGCCAAAGAGGGCACATCATCATATGACTGGAAGCATTGTCCCCAAGTGGCATTGTATTTGGGAGGCCCTACTTCTTATAAGCATTTCCCTGTCCCTCTCCACACCTTTCCTCCCTCACCCACCTGCACAAACATCATGACCAAGAAGCAAGTTGAGAAGGAAAGGGTTCATTCAACTCCACATTTGCTGTTCATCACCAAAGGAAGTCAGGACTGGAACTCAAGCAGGTCAGAAAGCAGGAGCTGATGCAGAGGCCATTGAGGGATGTTACTTACTGGCTTGCTTCCCCTGGCTTTCTCAGCTTGCTTTCTTATAGGATCCAGGACCACCAGCCTAGGGACAGCACCACCCACAATGGGCTCTCTCACCCTTGATCACTGAGAAAATGCCTTACAGCTGGATCTCACGGAGGTGTTTTCTCAACTGAGGCTCTTTTCTGTGATAACTCCAGCTTGTGTCAAGTTGACACAGAGAAACCAGCCAGCACCCCACCTGATGGCTTGCTCTGGGTTCTCACCCAACCCCACTCAGTTCCAAGGTCATTCACACGGCCGCTATGAAGCCTGGTGGCTTGCCCATGCTGTGCTCTTGTCCAGCTTTCCCACCACGTCCAATGCCTCCCTGGGTGCTGTGAATCTGCAGACTCGGTGGCTGGCTCCTGGGACACATGCGCCCACGAGATGTTGGTTCACGATCAGTTGACCCAAGCAGAGCTTCCAACCAAAGGTTCTGGTTCAGGCCACACTTAGCACTTCAAGCAGCATCCTCAAACCTCCCCATCGTTGAGCTGCATCATTTTTCCTCAGACACTCACTGTTTGGACTTCAGGTTGAAATGTTCTTCAGTCCCCTTGGTGGTGACTGGGGTGTCTGTCCCGAATCTTGGCTTGGATACTGTGTGCTGCAAACTCCTTGTTTTAATACTTCTTCCTTTTGTTTTTTGGTCTTTTAAGACAGAGTCTTACTATGTAGCCCTGGCTGTCCTAGAACTCACTATGTAGACCAGAGTGGCCTCCAACTCAGAGGCCTGCCTATGTATGCTTCCTGAGTGATGCATTTAAAGGTGATTACCTCCCACCCAGCCCTACTTGCATTCTAGCTCTAACTCCCCCTGACCTATCTGTCCTGGGGCAGCTGCTGTCGTGCACAGGTTGAGTGGTGTCAGTGTTGGCCCAATCTCTCCCCCGGCTGGCTACATCTCCTCATGGCCTCAACAGACAGCTTTTCCAAGTGATTCTGCATCACCACAGTCTCAAGTTACTTTTCCACTGCTGCGTTATGACACGGTGACCGAGGCATTCTGTCCAAGAGTTTATTTGGGGCTTACAGCTCTAGAGGGTTAGACTTCATGACCGTCATGGGGGAAAGTGCGCTCGCTGGAGCAGTAACTGAGAGCTTACACTTTGATCCACAAAACAGACTTAACTGGGAATGGTGTGGGCTTTCAAAAACCTTAAAGCCCACCCACCAAGTGACACACCTTCTAACCCTCCCAAACAGGTCCACTCACTGGGGACCAGGCATAGAACTATCCTGATCCGTCCACGGATAGCCAGGAAAGTGACTTGTGGGGCTGAATTGGGAAGCCTGAGAGAGAACGGTGTAAAGCAGCCAGGACGAAAAGCCCTGATTTGGGGGTGGTTTCCACAGGCCCTGCCCTTCATGGAAGTCTGCGTTGATGCACACACTTCTCCTGGTCTCTACTGGAGCACCATTTAATCTGTCTGTAGAACCTCCACTCCCAAGCCTACAACAGTGTATGCTCAGTGGTTAACTGTATCCTCACACACAGCCCTGCCCATCCCATCGGCTCTGAAGGACTGGGGCTAAGGACATTGGGTCTTTTGATTGTGCACCCTGCGTGTGGAGGCCAGAGGTTGACATTAGGAGTCTCCCTCAGTCATTCTCCCTCAGTCATTCTCCATCTCAGTTTCTCAGACAGGCTCTCCCTGAACCGGAAGGTCACCATTTGGCTACAGTAGCTTGCCAGTGAGCCCCAGAGCGCCCCCTGATGCTCTTCTCCAACGTGGCATCTCAAAGCAGGTCCTTGTGCCTGCAGGCAGAAACTTCCCGACTGAGCCACCTCCCCAGGCCCTGCTCACATTTTTAAACGTTTGCTGTAGTTACATTTTGCCTCCGTAGGAAAAGACAGAGATTAATGTTGTTTCCTGATGAGGAGAGGCACAGGAAATTCTGAGGTTATCCCTAGAACCTGGAGTGCAGATTATAAATGGTTTTCCAATCAGTCGAAGCCCACGTAAGCTGTAGGGCAGCCCAGCAAGACAATTCTGGTTTCCTCTAACGGGTGAGGTACCCTAGTGAGCTATGGGAGAGGTTGTAATCTTTGAACCTTTAAATAACAATAGCAAAAATCTAGTCATTAACTGTGCACAGTAAAGTGCCCGACTATAATGATTAGTGTCATATCTTTAAAGTGCTAGAACAAACCGCTTGAATGTTTTCTCAAAAAAGAAATGGCAAATCACTGGGTAGGCTTTACTGACTTAAACATTATATAACGCACATAGAAACACTACATCTCTCATAAACATATAACTTTTACATTGTTATGTGTCAAATTATTTTTAAAAGAACAGACAAGACAGCAACAGGCCATTACTTTGATAAAATGTGACAGACACCACTGTTCTTGACCATCGGACTAACCAGCCCCTTCCCTCAGCTTCACGGAAGAACTTGTGCAGGACACTGTGCTGTGGTTGTTACGAGAACGTTGGAGATAATCCACTACCTGGTGCTTTGCACGTGTTGGCTTTTCTATAATGCCCAGTGACGTCCCTCAAGAGTCCTGATAGAAGGGCATGCCGGAAGCGAGAGGCCAGTGGCTTTCCTGAGGACACGAACCAGAACACAGACCCACACCTGACTGACACTCTGCTAAGGATGGCAGGGTTTTATCATTTGGTTAATTGATAAAGACAGGTCTTTCCTTTACGGCAGTGGTTCTCAACCTTCCCAGTGCTGCGAGCCTTTAACACAGTTCCTCATGTTGACCCTAAAATTATTTCTGTTGCCATTTTATAACTGAGACTTGGCTACTGTTACAAACCATAGTATAAATGTGTGTTCTGATGGTCTCAGGTAACTCCCCCCAGAGGAGTCGTGATCCACAGGTTAAGAACCACTGCCCTACAGGATGCTATCAGCGAAGCTTTTGAGATAGAGAGGGGAGTTATGGGAAAGTGTGTGGAAGCTGATTAGAATTCTGAAGGGATGGACTCACTGACCACCAAGCAAGATGGATACTGTTTGAAACAGAAATAAAAATGTCCTGAGTGGGAGGTTGGGTGGGTGACCTGAAGCAGCACAGCTCTGTTCCTAGCAGGTCCTTCAAGTAATGAGTGAAGGCAAACAAGCAAGGGTCCCTGCCTGGCCCAACCTCGGGGCTTCCCTGTTCCCCAGAGCCCTCTCTTGGATTAGCGCAGACACAGCTTGTGTGAGTGCTCTGAGGACCCAAGGGCAGCTTGTTCCTGAGGATAATTTGAAAATAACCCTCATAATCATTCAGCCCAATTCATAATTGTTGAAGGGTCTGAGGAATTTCTTGTGTATCTGTGCAAATGTTAGTGCTATTCTGAGGGGAAAAAAAGGTACAAATGCCGGCCTACTGGGGTAAATCAGGAAGCATCTTACTGGCAGGCACGGTAGCACACGTCTGTAATCCCAGCAGTGAGGGGGAGGGGAGGGTAGAGCCTGGAAGATCAGGAATTCAAGGCCATCCTTGGTTATATAGAAAGTTCCAGGCCAGCCTGGGGTTCATGAAATCCCTTCTCATAGAAACAGAACAGTTCACCCATGGAGAATGACTACGTATATACAATCCCATTAAGACAGAAAACGGTTTCTGGAGATGAACCCGACGGCCATCTCAAAGGGGCTCAGCTGCTTTTGGGTGCATTCAGTAGCTTGAAAAGACCAGGGCGACTGATCTCAGGAAGAAAATGGACGGAGAGCTCCGTGTGGCCGGTGTAGCCACAGGTGACAGACCTTTTCCTCAAAGAGAAAGGGTGCTTGACAAGCACAGAGCTCATGTTATGTTATAGCCAGAACAAGGGAAACATGCAAACTTCCTACTAATTAAGAAAAATGCTTTTTCTAGCACAGAAGGGAGGAAGTGCTGTCTCCCTGACAGCACCTGTGGCCCGGCAGGTGTAGAACTGACCGGGTTCTCAAGATAGAAAAGGACCCAAGGCCTTGCTCGCCCAGATGTTTCAGAATCATCTGGGCCTTGTCTACGCCACCTGGCTCAACAGTCTAGGGCCACAGCTTAACCTGGAACCAGAATTCTGGTCCCTCGTGCTGGGACCTCACTCAGTGGTATACAGTCTGTCTAATCTACACCAGGGCCTGAGTTCTACCCCAGTGACACCCCCCCCCAAAAAAAAACTTCATTGTTTAAAAGTTGCAATTCCTAAAAGATTTTATGTTTATAAAAAACGCTCGTCACAAAATATTTTAGCATTGTTTTTCAGTTTCTCATTTTTTCCATGTCAAAGGTTCTGCACACAGCATTTTAGTTTATACAGTACACGTACTCCCTGAAGGTCAACTGAAGGCGGTATAAAAAAAAAAAAAAACGGCTAGAGATTATCTCCATGTGGTTAAACAGAGCCTGTAGATCAGGAGACTGATATTTAGGGAAAGTTTTCACCGTTGCCACGGTCGGTCGGGGTTGCCAGACACCCAAGCTGAGCGAAGACCTGCAGGGTAACAGCAGGAGCAGCCCGGCCTGAGAACCAGGGGCTGGAGGAAGACCCAGAGCACGACACTAAAGTTCTGATTTATTGCGTTCTGTATCACCACGGGCAGGGGAGGGCCTGAGAGCTCGTTCTAAAGCTTTATTACCTGAGATTTGCATTCCGAACAACCAGGATGGGTGACTAACACACCTCACAAGATTTGGGTTTGGCTCTGATGAAAGACCATGTACCGACCTGGAAAGGGGCTACCCGAGATTAGAGAGGATCAGCTAAGCACCGAGGTCCGGGGACAGCTATGGTAGACTATCCCGGAACTCAAGCCCCTGGACAGCTCTTTCCCAGGGAGCTGCTCATGTCAGCCTTAGAGCTCTGTACGGCTCACTTCTCATCGTCCCGGCCGTAGTTAATGGTTTGTAGGGCCTGAGCTATGAGCACTGCCATCTCTCTGGTGCCAGCAGCCACCACTCTGCACGACATGAGGTCAAGGGGTCCACCTGTGGACAGAGAGGAGGGCGGGTGTCTGAGTTAGGGAAGCCTGTACGTCAGTCAGTCTTGCAGCCTTACACAGCAACTTCACATGTTTGTGCAGAGGAAAACAGTCCACAGGCAAAGGCGGGGTCCCTACCAGCAGCCAAGGAATAAAGCCGGCTGTGTGGGAGGCATGGTAACTCTCGATACCTACCCTGCCCTCGCGGGAACAGAGCCAGGGCTGCACTGAGCACTGAAGTTGACCCCCCCAATCTTAGAGTTAGGATGGTTCTGCAAAACGTAAAACTGGAAGAGACCAGGATGGGGGTGGGATATCCTGTATTTTGACACACAGCAGAGGGATGATGTACTTCCCTGACTCAGTGAGCCTGGGAGGGCCATGCCTGTGTTCCCAGATTTCCCATGCCCCTTCCTGGGTGCACGATAAAAATGCAGATTTGGGCCTCAAGGTGCTTTTTAGTGTGAGCTCATCCTGTACAGTTCACTGCCAAAGGCCAGCACCACTTCACTTTTGTACATCGCCAGGAGATTCAAGTCTCTCGAAAGAGAAATAGGACGGAGGTAGAAGCTAGACTGCAGGAGATCCACGTCCTACACCCAACAGTTAAAAGTGGGACACGGCATTTTCAGTAACAAACTCTAAAATCAAGAAGGAAAAACGAGTCTAACCATCTCTGTTAGAACTGAGGGGAGGAGGGTTTCGGGTCTTCAGTGGATGAGCAGACTCGAATGGAGCTCAGGTATGCTCTATAAAGAAAGACCAGTGCCTGGGACTCGGAGGCACAAAGGCAGAAGAACAGGACAGTTCTTGCTGGGCACTGGGCTGTCCCGGCTCTGGGCTCTGAGCTGAGATCGTGGGGAAGTGTCTGCTCTGTCTAACCCACGGGATTGTTGCAGAAGCCACGGGAAAGTGTGGGTGGTGGTGAGTGTGGAATGTGGCTGTTTCTGTTACCAGCCAAGTGTCGGAAGGGCAGAACCAAGGCCCACCATGGATGGCCACTGCTTGCCACGCACCCTGGTGTGGTCTCCATCTGCAGAATTCAGAGGAAGTGGAGGAATCCAATGTGGTTCTGATCTTGGGTACATTATTCAGTGTCACCTGCTTTGGTGTCTGCCGCTGGGTACATCGAGGGGAGAGTAGCCCAAGGCTATAGAGCTCACCTGAGGTGTCAATCACAATGCCACCTGCTTCTCTGATGATGACTGTGGCAGCTGCCAGATCCCAGCAGTGGAGGCCGAACTGGTAATAGGCATCAGCAGCCCCCGAGGCCAAGTAGCAGAGCGCCAAGGTGGAGCTGCCAATCACTCGGACCCTGTGGGGTGGGTGGGTGGGAGGACAGATGCCGGTGAGTGAGGGGACACCTGGCAAGGCATGCTTGACCCTGACCCCTCACCCCTTGCTAGGCACATTCAGCTCTCAGGAATGAAGTCATGGGACTCTGCCAACAGCTCAGGCTGCAGAGAGCAGGCCTGGAGTGAATGGCCCGGGCAGATGACCTTTCCACAACGACATTAGCATGTTGCATGCACTAAGACCCGGTCACGAGGGGCTCCTGAGTGTGAACTGTGGCCAGGGCAGCCAGAGAGGCCTGAAGTTCTTACTCTACTGAACATTAGAAGGTTACACGCAGGGCCTTCAAGTGGCTGGTGGTTGCCACATAGATGAGGGGGAGGGGAGGGTGAAGTAATTTTGACCTAAGCATGTAGGAGAAATAAATAACCAAAGTTTATCTAGCAGGCCTGCTTAACCTGCGGCTAGTAGATCCCATTAGTCCTAGGCTAGTTATGAATGTGACCCAACCTGTGTATAAACGGGAATGCCAGACACAACCTCAAACGGTCAGACGCCGTGGTTTAAAGGAGAGTGGCCCCTGGAGGCACGTCTATTTCAGTACATGGTCCCCAGCTTGTGGGACTTTTGGAAAAGATTGGGAGGTGTGGCCTTGTTGGAGGGAGTCTGTCACCAGGGGCGAACTGTGACGTTTCAAAAGCCCACCCCATTCTCAGTTCTTTCTCTTGAGTTTCTCAGCTGTTGCTCCAGTGCCACATCTGCCTGCCGCCACGTTTCTCATGGCGGTCGTGGACTCTAATCCTCCGAAACTGTGAGCTCCAAATAAACCCTTCTGTAAGTTGCCTTGGTCATGGAGTCTGATTATAGCAATAGAAAGGTATCTAAGAAAGACACCCATGGTCCAGCACAAGGCCACTGAGACACTCTAAAGATCCATAAGGTTCACTGATGGAGGGACCCATGCTTCACTACTCAGCTTTCCAATACAGACTAGGACACAGGACCCATCTGTTTCCTGACACCTGACAGCCAGAGTGTTCGGTGGATGATGGTGCATGGCGTGCCTCAAGCCTGGTGCCAGCAGCCTCCTGTCCTACCTCTCCGTGCCTCCTCTTCACATGCCTTGGGAGTGTTTAGCCAAGAGCATATTTGGTTTTCAACCCACTGGCTACGGGACTGAGGACCTGTACCCATGAGCCTTGGCGTGCAGCAGCCGCTCCATGTTGCTCAGGAATACTTTCAGAGTATCGGGGTCACGTTTGGGCCCGATTTCTGTCAGAACCAAGGCCTTTGCGAGATCTGCAAGAAAGAAGTCCCCGTCAACGAGAAGCCCCGGTTCTAACGGAATCATCTGAGTTCCCTCAAGAGCGGCTGATTCTATGTGGTCTTTCTGCGGTGATGGGCAGAGGTGGTCTAACCTGCTCTAATTCAAGTTGTCACTACCCCGGGGAGCTGTGTTGGTTGGGATTGCCTGCTGAAGAACCCTTGCCAGTCTCCTCTCAGGGACGCTCCGTCACACAGAGGGACACAAAGACCTCCAGTGGTGTATAAAAATAGCTGTCATAACAGCAGTATGCCATGACTGAAGACGAGAAAACACCTCACCAGATAAATCTTGCTATGAGGGTTTAAAAACTTTTGTCTGTCTGCTCTGATCACAGAAATGGACATCTTCCGATGGAGAGGGTGAACGTGATCTGTCGTGATCTGGACGAAGAGGGGCCGACATCTGGAAACTCATGGCTACCTTTACCAGGGGCCATATAAGTGCTCGCGCCAATGACAGCTATGAGAAATATGAGGGGGTGACAAGCCTGGCTTGTGGGTCAGGAACATGGCTGAGGCTCACTGTAGCAGGGTCAGGAGCAGCTTGTCCTTGCTTTGCTACAGATGCTAAGCTGGTTCTACCTCAGAAGGTCACACCACGGGCAGGGTGGAGTCATAGTAGGTGTGCCCAGGTTAAAACCTTGGCTACCACATGACTACGGGGAACCAGCCTCTACGATGGTATTGTACTGCAGCCCTTATTCAGTATAACACCTCCGGCAGAATCTTCCATATTCCAGAGCCCCTTGCCCCTTTCTATACAAGCAAACTCATGTTTTACACTGCAATGAACTATGGTGAATCCCGTACACAACGATATGGAGGGCAAACAAAACAGGCAGAGTAACATGTCGACAGTCAGTGGGCACTTGAAGACCTGCCCATGGGACAGAAAAAGCATGAAAAACAGCAAGACTCAAAACTAGAGGGCGCAGAGCTTAGGAAACAAACCTGAAAATATTTCAGATAGTAAATAAAGAGAACATGAACTAGGGGCTGAGGGGAGGATGGCTCAGCGGTTATACTTCCTGCTCTTCCCGGGCTATGGTTGGTTTCCAGTACCCACAATGGATAGCTCATAACTCCAGCCTCTGGGGACTAGATGCCCTCTTCTGGACTCTGAGGGCATCTGCCTGTTACGGATTTAAGTAAAGGACACCAATTTCCAATTATAGATGTCCCAAAAGACAGAACACGAAGCAATGAGCTAGGGAAAAAAAATACTGTGGATTATAATTAAAAAATAATTTTTTGAAGTGAGAAAAGATAGGAAATGTTCAAAGAACTATGCCCCCAGAACTGGCTCGGTTCTGGAGTCTGGATACAAAAACAAACAAAAAACACTCCACAAAACAAGAAAACAAAACCCCAAATCCCTAAAACAAAACACTACAAGGTCCATGTGTGTCCAGAAGAAAAAGAAAATCCCTTACGTGTGGAAGAAAACCAAAAAAAAAAAACCAACCCATCTCAGGTATGGCTGCCCTTTTGTAATCTCAGTTCTCAGAAGGTGAGGCAGGAAGATTGGGGTTTTAAGGCCAGAACGGGTTACACAGTGAGATCCAGTCGTAAAAAGAAAATCCATCTTTTGAACAGTTTACTGTTCACCAACTCTGCCAGCACATGGCAGGGACATTTTAGAGATTCTACACAAGAAGAGGTGACAAGTAGCAAGAACAATGATAATCTGTAGAGAACACAGGAATCGGGGCACGGTTCCCATGATTCTGCCCTGAGATGTCAACTAGGATTCTACTCTCATCACAAGTGCGACCCTCGACCTTCATTGCTTCCCCTGGGCAGCTCTATTAGGAGCACTTCCCCCATTAAATCAAGATACAATGTATCAATCCTCACTGCCCTGCACATCCAGAAAACAACAGTAACAATGGGAGGTGGTGGTGTCTCCAGCAAGGTAACCGGTGATGTCACCATCCCAGCTGGCGCTAATAGGCAGGAAGTTCCTATGTAAGTCACTGGCAGCAGATGTCCTTCCCAATTAGGAAGCTATGAACATCATCAAATGCATTAATCTTGAATTTGTGTGTGTGTGTGTGTGTGTGTGTGTGTGTGTGTGTGTGTGTGTGTGTGTGTGTGTGTATTTTTTTCTTTGGAAATAACCTTTACAGTAAGGAAACAGGTAGCCAAAGGATTTTGATAAACTAAGATTGTTAGGCCTTGAGTGTTTGGAAGTGAGAAAGAAAA
Source organism: Rattus norvegicus (assembly GCF_021556685.1). Lineage (NCBI taxonomy): Eukaryota > Metazoa > Chordata > Mammalia > Rodentia > Muridae > Rattus > Rattus norvegicus. Next base: position 62,880,471 of record NC_141551.1, on the reverse strand, counting down.
AGTGAGCCTGCCACTTCTGTTACCAGTGCCACCAGACATAAACTCAAGTGGGGCTTACAACCTGAGAGAACTTGTGTCAGGGGAGGCAGTGCATGCCTGTGACCCGACACGGAAGAGGCAGAGAGAGAGGACGCTACCAGCTCAGGGTGGGCCTGGTCTATCAGTGAGAGCCCATTTCAAAAATTAAGAGAACTTTGGAAAACTTGTATGTTTTCCAACAGTTAAAGACTCGAGGTCTCCTGCTTCCACCCACCATGTGCTGGGATTATAAGCACACAGCACCACACCCCTGCCACCTATACAATCAGAGCACACTTTCTTTTCTTTTTTTTTTTTAAAGACAGGGTTTCTTTGCATAGCAGAACCCCGACTGTCCTGCCTTCACTTTGTAGACCAGACTGACCTTGAATTCACAGAAAGCGCCCTCTTCTGCCTCCCAAGTGCTGGGATTAGAGGCGTGCAACACTCCCAGCTGATTGTTTTTTGAGACATTGTCTCTCTAGTATACAGCTCTGGCAGTCCTGGGGTTCACCATGCAGATTGGGATGGCTTTGAACTCACAGAGATCACCTGCCTCTGTCTCCCAAGTACTGGATTATAGTCCTACAAGACCACGTCCCACCTTTGTAACTAATTATTTTCCACCAGATGCTGCCTGCTCTATGTACAGCCTCAGGCATCAGAGTGGGGACCTGAAGCCAGTGCGAGCACTCTGACATCTGTGACCAGAGGTGAGAACAGCTCACCACCCGGACTCCAAGTCACAACCGTGCTTTGGTGAGGTAAGGACATAGCGTGGCAGTGCGAGGAGGCAGAAGGGAGGCAGGTAACCAGTAGGGGCAGGAGCTTTAGAGACAGCAAGCAGCTTCTTTCTGCTCTGGGTGTTTCCTGGGGCCCAGCAGAGGGAAGTCAGGCCAAGTCTCGCCCTTCTGGGGTTAGGAGCAAGCACAGCAAAGGTGGGTGGAGCCATCAGAGCGAGCCGTCACCACCTGACTGAGCTGTGAAGGCAGTCAACCAGGAAGCGGGCGTGTGAATAGTTTAGTGTCCTATCAAATGAAAACTGGAGCAAAGTTCACCCAGGCATGTTTAATGGCTGGCTTCCTCCCTGCCTTTCCCAGCTAGGCTTGGATGGATGCCTTTTGCCAGCATGGCTGGAATTAACATCACTCCACAGCCAAACTAAACACTCTGGCAGAAGGAGAAATGGGGCAAGGTGCTTTTCCTGGCCCGCTCCGGGCTCAGAGCGCTGGTTTGCCAATCGTCCTGCTGGGGTATCTCACAGGGCTCCTGTGAGTTCTAGCCCCCCGATCTGGGTCCATGCGGGACTCTCACCAGCAACCTCTCCTCCCCACGGGCCTATGAGCACATCCACACTGTGCCTTCACACAGTAAGCTAGATGCTCACAGGCTGGCTCAGCATGCCAGTGTTAACCAGGAAGCTACCCAGGAGGGAGATGAGAGGAAGGAACTGTGAAAAGATAAACCAACAACAGGCACAGAGAAATGGCTGGTAAAGAAAGTAGACGGGCTGAGAGTCAAGTGCTGACATCTTGGGACTGAGGCCAGTGTCAGCCAACAGAAAGCAGGGACTGAGGCTGGGACACGTTATGATATGAGGCCTCTGACACGTAAAGAGCAGAGGCTGCAATTGCCGTCCGTGTCCTGCTCAGAGTTGCAGAAGGAACTAGGGGATGCTAGGGGAGCCACTCCACGGCCAGCTTCGCTCCCATCCTCACTGCCTTTCCAAACTCAATTACGTGGCCACTCAGGGGCTTTGAAAGTCTTCCTCTTCCACGGCTGGCTGCTCTTCTAGGATCCCTTTTCTTCCCTGACTCTGTTCACTACCATGTCTCCACCTTGGCCAACATACACAAAAAACCCTGGCTTTATCTGTTGCCTACCACACCTATCCTATACCCGATAAAAAAACAAACAAACCAAAAACAAACTACTAGTTTAATCATTGTGGGTTAAAGGGTGGAGGAGAGAGAACACCCTCGGTGTGCCATTCCATGGGCTACCTCCTGCAAGCAAACAATGTCCTTAGACCTCTACATTTAAGGAAAACAAAGGACAGACATAATCCTGGTGGCAGGCCCCGGGGCACGTTCAAACACTGTTCCTCTCCACCGTGCTTCCGCTTCCAACAGCAAGGTCAGAGACCAGATACATGCTGTGGTCATGGGTCCCCCACCAAGTTGTGCCTGGATGCTCTGCGGGCCCTTGGTCTAAGCCGCTCTCTTGGTCCCACCAGACCAAACTGTTCACCAGTAACTACCATTTTAAAGACAATAGATACAAGAGGCTCTGATAATGTATTCAAAGTATTGAGCACCTACACAGAATAAATGTTGTCGATTTCCACTAGGGACACTGTATTCCTAAAAAAGAGCTAGCACTCTCTGTAGAAGATGGCCACCAGGGCTGGAGAGATGGCTCAGCGGTTAAGAGCACCTGACTGCTCTTCCAGAGGTCATGAGTTCAATTCCCAGCAACCACATGGTGGCTCATAGCCATCTGTAAAGAGATCCGATGCCCTCTTCTGGTGTGTGTGAAGACAGCTACAGTGTACTTATATATAATAAATGAATAAATCTTTAAAAAATAAAATAAAATAAAATAAAAAAAAAAAAGAAGAAGAAGATGGCCACCACTATGTGTAATAGTCCCTGGGCATCTAGCTCTATCTGAAACGACCCAAAAAGAGCTGGATGAAGCTCACCTGTCTCCCTGGAGACCTGGAGCCTCTGGCCATTGCAAAAGGCGCCCTGGCCCCTCCTGCCGGTGTACAGCCGCTCCTCTGTGCAGTGGTGAATCACTCCGAATTCCAGCTAGAGGGGGCAGGAAGAAAGTGGACAACGTCACTTCTTGACACAAAGGCAACAGTGATCTAAAGAGGGACACTCCTCTTAGAGCAGGAACTAGCACTGTGACAAGGGGACAGAATTGTCTTCCAAAGAGGAATGGAGACAGGCAGACTTCGAACTACTTCTGGTCATGAAAGCGAGCTGTTTCATAAACGAACATATCAAAACTATATTAATACTAATAAGAGTATTAAAATTATCGTAATGAACTCTCTCCCCTCTCCACCCATAATTGTGACTGAATAAAAAAAAAAAAAAAAAACAACTCTTAGGTATCCTCCACGTTACTGGTAAGTAAAGAACCCACAGACATCCCCAGGGGCATGACCACTGGCTAGCAGGAGGAAGAGGTCAATATGGAAGCGATAAGCCTTGTGTCCAGCACTCCTGTCTCTCTCTGCCTGCTTCTCACAACCCTGGGGTGAATATGTGTCTGTGCTTGGTACCATATGCCCATCTTCAGGGTGGTCATCTTCAGTGCCTTAGCAGAGTCTTAGGCAGCCCTTAGAATCTTCGCCACTCAGCCTATAGAACAAGTTGTATTTCTGGAAGGGGCTTCCCGACAGTCCGTGGTTCTCTAGCAATACTTACCTGCCCTACACCTACCCCCACCCCTGGCCCCAACATGATATCCAGATCTAGGCGTCACCGTATTGTGTGGTCACCTGTGATGAGGCCCCATTATCAAGGGGAATGTCCAGTGAGCTGTGGGGAAGGGAGAGTTGATTCCTGGATTGGACCATGACTGATTAGAAGTATTCCTGTGCTCTGGAACTAGAAACGCAGGACAGAATAGGACGGCCCAGCCAGGACAAGGACCTGTCTGAGCTTTGTGGCCCCAGTTTTCTTTCCTGGCAGCCCTGACTCCTATTATAATAACCTGGTGGTTAGGAGAGCATTAATGTTAACAGATCTCTGTGATGATGCAAAGAAACCGATGGATCATCAATTCCTTACCCAACTGGCAATATTGAAAAGTTTTACCAATATACCAAAAGTATATACCCTGAGGTATAATGCAAACTTACTGTCCCCATGAGAGGAACATTCGTCGATATTGCTACACTGCTCTGAATGGGGGCAGTTGTAGGAGACATTGTACCCCAACTCTGCTCATATGACTACAAGAAATGAAGGCTCTTGTCTTCCTGCATAAGCCTTCGCCCTCTGTCTGCCTTTCTTTTAGGTCTCACGCCATGGCTTAGTCCAGAAAGTCCCTGGGAATCCTGATAGGGCCACATTCTCATACTAATAGCCAGGAGGAAAAGAAGAATTAATGAAATATTGAGATGTCATCCAAAAATAGGAGTTGTCTTTTGTCTGTGACTAGATCACACGCTCTAGGGGTCAGATGGAGACTCATCGGGCCATCTGCTCAGAACATTGCTTTCCACAGCAGCTATGACTGGACCACGGAAGAAGAAAAAAAAAAAAAAAAAGAGCCAGTCCACCCCAGGAGACATAAGACCCAAACCCACACCCCGACACACTAGTCACGGTTACGGTAAGTGTCAAAGAGCAACACAGAAACTGAAACCAGGCAAGGAGGGCCGCATTACCTCCTGGTGAACAGCAAATCCGATGCTAACTGCCACAGTGGGGAATCTGTGAGGGAAGGCAGAATGGGTTACATAGAACACTGGCTCTCAAAAGCTCTTGTGTGTAGCTGTGTGAAGGCTTCCCTCCCGCCCCACAAGGACCTTTCGGCACTCTGGCTAGGTTTGATTTTCAAAATGACTTTCCAGTTTCACTTACTGCTTCCAAAATAAACAGGCTCAGCTCGCCATGCTGTAAAATAGCGAACTTAAAGCAACCGTAGCGCTCTGGGAGCCGTGGTAAGACTGAGGCAACTTAACAGCGACCACATAATACTAATCAACATGACTATAATAACCACAGTCCTGGTTCTCAGCAACCTAAGCAGGTAGAGAATTCGCAAAAGACCAACCCCAAATTCAGAATGTATGTGGAGGGCCCAGTAGATGATATCACAGACCCTGGACTGCAGCCACCACACAGATGTGACCTTTCGACAATGCCAATAATATCCCCATCCCGTCTCCGGTTTGAGCTCCCAGAAGGCAACAGCAGGGTGAGCCAGCGGTAGAGGGATGGTTCTGATGCCACAGCTTGACCATGGTTTTAGTTTCGCCAGTTTGTTGCTGTGTTTCAAAATAGTCTCTCCTTTGTGAGACTTAAAAAACAGGAAGGGGCCAGGAAAGACCAAGTACTGTGAACTGGCTGGGGAAAATACCAACCCAGACCACGAGTGGGCAGAACCCTGTGCAGAAACCCTCAAAGGCCGGGCCGAGTCTCCCTGCGCGCGTCCTAAGGCAGGCATCTCTCAGCTTTTCCTCAGCCTCATTGGCTGTGGCCCAGCACCGCAGCCTTTCTAATGGCTCAGGTCTCAGGCCCAGCTGTGGCCTGGATATACTGGAACTGTCAGGTCAATATTAGAGCCTGTTTCTCAGAGGACATTCTTTCCAGCCCGGATTTCCCCGAGGGCTGCAGATCAGGAAGTACTGTAGATCCCAAGGACACCAGAGCCCTGGGACACCTTAGCACGAACCATCGTGGCCTTTAGCTGGAATGTGGTGTAGCCGCTGCATCCCCGTTATGACCACCTTGGGTGACAAACGGTTCAGAGGTGAAAGGCGCCTCACTTAGCGAAGCGTGAAGTGACGGCCTGGTGGCAGCAGATGGCACTGCTCCGAAGCATCAAAAGGGTCCCCTTGTTCATGCACGACTGGGTTCTCAAGGCAACGGGCACTACAGTGGTCATGCTTACCGTGTGCTACTCAGCAGATAAGCACAGCACGGAGGCCAGAGAGCTAGGCGCCCCACACCCAGCTCTGCTCACGTTACTTCCTCAACGTGCCCTATAGTAACTTTTGAGTATGAGTGGGGAAGTGCTCGCAGCATAGAAATATCTGCAGAGAACAGCAAGCTAACACCCCCCCCCCGCCCCCAGGGAAGCCATGATGCCTATTGTGTGGCTGGGTCTTTGGCTCCTTTTACGTGCCTTTCAGCAAGTATACATAGCTCTCATACCTGTCACCGTTAGGGACTGGTAGGCCTTCAGGCTTACTCCTGTAAGCCCTATCTGCAGCCACAAGGTTGGCTCCTGAGAGAATGACTTCTCAAATCTCACTGGCATGTCTTGGTTCTGTACCTGAGGCCCAGGATTCCTGCTCCAACTCTACCTGTTTTCTAGGGGCAACTTCTTAAAGGAGCCGCAACACAATGGAATTCAGTGTCTTACAGCTGTAAACAGTCTCCCAAATGAGCTTCATTCTTAGGCAATTATGTTTCCAGTTTTTAAAGTATAGTAAAATATTTAAGTATAGGGAAAATTGATCTCAAACTTGTGATCCTATCTTGGCCTTTGTGCTATAGGTCAGGAGTAACCAAAAACACTTAAAGAAATAAAGAATCCCCCAAAACATAGCTCAAGCTGGCCTTGAACTTCTGACTTTCTTATCTCCACCTCTCAAATGCTGGGATTACAGGTGCTCACCACCATAAGTAGTCACCCCCTACAACACACACACATAACACACACACACACACACACACACACACAGTACACATACACACACGCACACATGTACACATACACACACACACACACGCACACACATGCACACACATACACACACACACATGCACACACATACACGAACACACACAAGGTCTTACTGTATGGACCTAGCTGACTTGGAACTCAGAAATCTACCTACCTCTGTTTCCCAAATACTAAAATTAAAAGCCACGTGCCAACATGCCTTGCCAAAAATTTTTCTAAGACAGATTTTCCTTACATATTCTTTAGAGTCATAAATAGAAAACCTTTTAAAAATATCAAGTTCTGATTTCCTCTTAACAAGACTAGAAATTTCAATATTTTACAATATTTTACATTACGTAAGTATTTTAGATGCTTATGCTATTGTAAAGAAAACCTAGGGGTCCCACAGAGCCCCGTAACTTCATGCTTCCCAGCTCCTGCTTACCTGTGCACAAAGTTGCAGGTGCCGTCGATGGGGTCGATGATCCAGGTCGGGCTGTGGGTGAGCACACACTTGGCCCCGGAGGCTGTGGCCTCTTCTGCAATGAACCTGCTGGGGCAGGGGGCTCAGCCTGAGTCAAGTCCAACACTCAGCAGACGAGCGTATGTAGCAGGCACAAGGCTCTGGGTTCCAGCCCCAGTACCAAAACACCCCCCACACCAGACTGACTCTCACAGCTGCAGTTTTGGAGGCACACAGGGGAAATGGAGCAGGCCAGGCAGAGATGCGGGAGTGCAGAGCACCTGAAAGAGCACAGAGGCAAGCAAAACTTGGTTCCCAGTTCAGCATGGAGCTACAGATGGAGGGGAGGCAGCAGAGGCCCAAGAGGTCTTGCTAGTGTGCAGAGCAGAACCTGGACCGTAGAAGGGAAACGGTCACCTACATCTCCCTTCCCCACTTGGACCCTTTACTCTTCCCTCCTTGGTCTCTGCTCCCCTTTGGGAGAAAATAAGAGCTGGACAAGGGAGCAGTAGAGTTAGCAGGATGCTTCATGCCCCCCTTGTCCTCAGTGTCAAAGCAGACCCTGTCCTCATAGTGTCACCTTGACATGCTCCTTCAGGGCCACTCTGGCTGTCTCCAGATCAGAGGTTCTTGATAAGGGGGCTCTGGGCTGGCCCCTCCTTTGTTATAAGGCCCTATGTAAATAAGGCTCCCTTAACTTTCCTCAGGAGTGTGATCTCTATCCTACTAGGAGACAAAACCTTAAGCTGAATATTTGCAGGTGTCTTAGTTAGGATTCTTGTTGCCGTGACCAAGGCTACTCTTGTGAAGAACAACATTTAATTGGAGCTGGCTTACAGTTTCAGTGGTTCAGTCCATTATCATCATGGTGGCAACCAGGCAGACATGGTACTGGAGGAGGAGCTGAGAGGTCTACACCTTGACCTGAAGGAGCCAGGAGGAGGCTTTCTCGTCAGCACTGGGTGGAGCTTGAGCACTAGGAGCCTGCAAAGAGCCCGCCTACACAGTGATAGGCTTTTTCCAGCAAGGCCGCACCTCCTAATAGTGCCACTTCCCATGGGCCAAGCGTATTCAAACCACCACAGAAGGGGATGTCATTAGTACAAATGGGGCCAACAAGCACCAGCTGCCCAGGCCAAAGGTAGGGAAGCTCCTTCTACTTCTTTTCTACCCACATGTAGGCTCAGAGAGAAGGGGCCCTCTTAGGTGACACTAAATGTGACAAATGCTTGGCCATAGGACAAAGACTTAAGAGTCATACCATTCCCAGAACTGTCTTCTGAAGGTACTTGATATTCCTAAAGTGTCCTAGAGTCACTTTTTAAAAAAATTTTTTTCAACGAAAACAAACCATACTCTATTTTTTTAAAGACTTATTTATTTTATATGTACTGGTGTTTTGCCTACATATATATCTATGTGAGGGTGTTGGGTCCCCTGGAACTAGAGTTACAGACAGTTGTGAGCTGCCATGTGGGTTCTGGGAATTGAACCTAGGTCTTCTGGAAGAGCAGCCAATGCTGTTGTTCTTAGCCAATGAATCATCTTTCTAGGCCCCTCAAAACACACTGAACTCTTAAAAACACAAGGAATGGGTGCCAAAGCACCCTTGAATGGAGGACCAGGCAGATAAAAATGGTGAAAAGACACACCTCAAGTCAAGAGGTAACAAGTTCCCCATGTGACTTCGACCATTGGCTGCTTCTGAGACTTTCTTCTCTTCTGGCACTTGAGTGTGGTGTTACGTCAGTCACGACTGTCTCTTCAGTCCATGAAGGAGCTGATTGATACCACGAGGTCCTCCCTTCCCAAGCTGCAGCTCTGCATCCACCAGCTGGCCCACAGGGTGAAGCCCAGCAGGAAGAGAATGGACACGAATGTCCAGCTTGGGTGGCAGGGAAGGGCTTTCCTATGTCAAGGATGCTGCTTTATGTCCTGACCGACTTAAGCGTCCAACAGACATGGATGGCTCTGTGCTGAACACACCACAGGGCACAGGCTACCATGACCTCGAGGGGGCAGAAGGGGGCAGAAGGCAGCAGGGCATACTGAGTGACTTTTCCCCAGCTTCAGACAACCTCGCCATCTTGTATGGATCACTCAGGAGGGTATTGATGACTATAAGTCACCAGAGTGGGTGAAAGAGACAAGGAGAAAACACAGAACCAAACAGACAGCTAGTTCTTTAACTTTTTTTTTTTTCTTTTTGGTTCTTTTTTTCCGGAGCTGGGGACCGAACCCAGGGCCTTGTGCTTCCTAGGTAAGCACTCTACCACTGAGCTAAATCCCCAGCCCCACTTTAAAGAAGATTAACAAAACTGACAAGCGCCTATCCAAGCAAAAGGAAGAAATGCAAATTAATAAGACTAGAGATGAAAAAAGAGTTGTTAGAACAGATTCCAGTAAAATCCAGGAGACCACAGAATATTCCAGATTTTCATCTAAAAGAAACTCACAAATTTTCTAATTATAGACCTGCCCAAATTAAACCCAGAAGATATAAACAGTTCACACAGGCAGACAATGAGATTGAAGCAGTTTTCCACAAGTCCAGGATTGGACGAATCCACTACTGAATACCACTAAACCTTTAAGGAAGACCTAATGACAGCACTTTTCAACTATTCTAACAGAGCAGAGAGAGACCGACCGCTACCAAATTCATTCTACCAAGTCAATATTATCTAAATAATTAAATACAGTAGTATCTAAATACCCACACTGGATAAAGACTTAAAAAACCAACACTACAAGATGCATACATTCACAACAAAGTATCGGCAAATGGTTCGAGAACACATTAAGAAGGTCCTACCTCCAATGCCAACCAACCAGAGCTTCCAGGGATTAAGCCACTACCCAAAGACTATACATGGACTGACCCCAGGCTCCAACCTCATAGGTAGCAATGAATAGCCTAGTAAGAGCACCAGTGGAAGGGGAAGCCCTTGGTCCTGCCAAGACCGAACCCCCAGTGAACGTGATTGCTGGGGGGAGGGCAGTAGTGAGGGGAGGATGGGGAGGGGAACACCCATCGAGAAGGGGAGGGGGAGGGGCTAGGGGGATGTTGGCCCGGAAACCGGGAAAGGAAATAACAATCGAAATGTAAATAAGAAATATCCAATTTAATAAAGATGAAAAAAAAAAAAAGGTCCTACCTCACCAACATGGTGGCTCCAGCCTAAGGATACAAAGTTGCTTCAATACTGCAAGTCATGGAATACTCCATATAACTACCCTTTAGGATGACACAAGTGTTATACATCACAGAGACAGACGGAAGGACGGAGACCATCTTGATAAGTGAAAAAGAGGCGTTTGGCAAAGTCCACATGACGTCATGATTAAAGTCCAGAAGAAACTAGGAATAGATGAACCACAACCTCAAAGGAATAAAAAGTATACCTGACAAACCTATAGGCAGGGGGGGATAAAAGTTAAAAAAAACAAACCCTATAGGCAGTTACATGCAATACTGAAACCTGAGCTTTTCCTCTAAAACTTGGAACAGGACAAGGACAGTGCCAACGTTCTCCATTCTTACCCAATGAAGCGTTCAGAGTCATATGCTGAACGATATAAAGGTTAAAAACAGGAAAGAAGTGAAAGTGTGGTTTGCGTGACTCATACGTGAATGCTTGGTCATCAGAGAGCAGCACTATTTAAGAGGATCAGGAGGAAGCCTTGTTGGAGGTGGGCTTTGAGGTTTCCAAAGCTCAAGCCCAGTGTCTCTCTTCCTGTTGTCTCTTGATCCATAGGTAGATCTCACAGCTCCTCCTCCAGCACCATGTCCACCATGCTCTACCATGACGACGGACTAAGCTTCTTAAACAGTAAGCCAGCTCCAACTAAATGCTTTCTTTCATAAGAGTTGCCACGGTCATGGTGTCCCTTCAAGGCTGGTTGTACACTGTATCATCCTCCCAACCCCCCTGGGGATTTAGCTTGGTGGTTGAAAACTTGCTTAGGCCATGAGTTCAACTGATACCCCTCCCCATCAGAGAGCGCTAAAAAGCAGTAAAAGAATGTATGTATTTTAACCAAAACTCGTTCTTTAATTCATATATTTTTCCACAGGGGAGAAAAATGGGTGACACCTATCGTGCTCCAAATAGACCCCGAGGAGACTACTATGTGTCACTCACGGCCACACAGATACACAGCCAGACTAGAATAATCAATACCCGAAACTCTAGGAACTGCTCTCCCAGTTTTAGAAGGGCAGCATCTTTACGAGACATCACATGAGGAAAGAGAGGGAGGTCCTGAATCCAAAGCCCTTTCTTCAAGCTCTGTCATATAGAAACCAGGGTCCAGGGAGGGACTGCTCTACGGTCCTACTCTAGAGCCCATGGAACTTCTAGAGCTATGCACAAAATGCCAAGCAAAGAGTTTAACTTTTCTAAGGTAAAGATGAATGTCTTATATTCAATCTTGCACAAGATGGCCCAAGAAGACAAAACAACTCTGGCCTTTGGTGAAAAGAGACACCCTTGTAAAGACCCGGGTCTCTTCATCTACTTTGACCCCAGCAAGGGGTGTGTGTCGGTGTTACTTACTGAACACTGGCAGTGAACGGAGTCTGACACAGCTCACCTCTTACCCTGTGCTCTTAACATACGACCCTGGGTGGCATGGAAGGCACCGCTAAGTTTTAGAAGTGGGGCAAAAAACTTTCGCAGATCCCTCTGGAGGTAGAGGCAGGGAGGGTTTCTGGGCATGTGCTATTGAAAGTAGAATTTCTGACACACACAAACAACGTGGTTGTTCAAATACGCTGGGCCCATGGGAAGTGACACTATTAGGAGTCACTTGTTGGAGGAAGTGTGTCACTGGATGGGCAGGCTTTTGGGGGCTACTAGTGGTCAAGCTCCACCCAGTGCAGAAGATAGTCCCCTGGCTGCCTTTAGATCGAGATGTAGACCTCTTGACTCCTCCAGCATCATGTCTACTTGGATGCTATCATGCTTCCCGCCATGATGATAATGGACTGAACCTCTAAAACTGTAAGCCAGCCCCAATTAAATGTTGTCCTTTATAAGAGTTGCCTTGGTCATGGTGTCTGTTCACAGCAGTAAAACCCTAACCAGGACACACACACACACACACACACACACACACACACACACACACACACACACACACATACACACATTTTAAAAAAACTAAATAAGATTATTAAATTAAAAACCCAGTGCTGGGATGGGTTACCTCCTTATAAGGTGTGGCCAGGGAGATCCCTGATGCCTTTAAAACAATACAGGCTATTGCCACTGTTGCTGGTTGCCCACCAGACTCCATGGCAAACCCCTAAGGCTGGAGATACCACATGCTTTGGTTGAAGGACTTAAGAGAAACCAAGTTGAAACTGATCTGGAAGCTGCCCTGTTGTCACTAGCTTTCACAGAGCTAGGAGGTGCAATGGAGGCTTCTGAGGGGAGAAATGTCAGTGGTCTTATTTGGCTGCAGACACTGTAAGCATCTTACCAACCTGCCAGGCAAGATGTGCACACTTTCTGACTGGATTTGAGGCCCATTGAACAGGAAGAAAAGTTATATATAGTGTCACTGACAGTCTATGGCTGGGGCCATTGTAGTCCCAAGTAAAGAAGTTACTATTGTTTCAGTGAATGTGCATGATTTACCTGTCAAATTGCCTTTTAAAATGTTTATGTATGGGGCTGGAGAGGTGGCTCAACAGTTAAGAGCACTGACTGCTCTTCCAAAGGTCCTGAGTTCAAATCCCAGCAACCACATGGTGGCTCACAACCAATGTGTAATGGGATCCGAGGCCCTCTTCTGGTGTGTCTGAAGACAGTGACAGTGTACTCATAACATAAGAGAGTAAATAAATTTTAAAAAAGTTTACGTATAAGTCTATAGAACTTTGAGGAGAGAGATTTCTTGTTGTAGTGGATGACAGTTACTGAGTATCTTACAACTAGTCTAAGCACCATTGTAAGTGAGAATAAGTGAGCATGCCCTAAATGTGGTTCATCATCCCCTCTAAGGCTCAGGGAACAGAAGAAGAGGGAGCAGAATGAATTTCAAGGTCAGAGGAAGGGGCGGAGCTTGTGAAATTGCTATCTTCCAGGTATGACCTGGTTGATTTGTGTGTGTGTGTGTGTATGTGTGTGTGCGTGTCACACACTCACATACACACACAATTATGGAAAAGAAACCTACAGAATAGTCTAATAAAAAGATTATACATACATTATAAAAAAGTGGAGGCTCTTCTGTATCCCTAAGGAGACATAAGAGCTGGGCGGTTGTTAAGTCACAGTGAAGAGAATTGAAGCAATCAACTCACATCCCTAAAAATAGAAAGATCTCTCTCTGGGCTTGGGAACTTGGGGTTCCCCATCTACCTGCCTCCCAGCAGGACTGTGATCTCCTTCCTGGCCTCCTCCTCCCTGTGGTGAGTTACTGGGGTGTGCCTCCAGAAGAGAGCGCTCACCTGTGTGAAGGGAACCGCTTTCGCAACTCAGAAACAATTAAGTCTTCTACTCGGTGATCTGTTTCTGTCACAAGATCTGCAGCAGATGTTTTCGTCGAGACGTGTTTTTCCTCAGTGAGGGCCTTTCTGATGATCTGAAATAAACCACAGAAGGCAGTGAAGTCTGCAGGCCCCCTCACTGGTCTCAGCCTTCTTAGGGGACTGCCTGGCCTTGACCAGGGCCTGGACTTTCTCCTCTCCTCCTTCACTGACTCATGGCATCTCACCCGCTTCCCAGGGTTCTTCTAGGAACCTTAACCATCAGACCTTACTCCTCGGACTCCCCACCTGAAACTCTCTCTACATTCAAATTCCACTTGAAGCTCTACCTTTGAAACAAGTTTTCTCTGGAAGAGAAAAGATTTGAAAAAGGCTTGGGGTGTCATCAGCAGGAGCCCCCCCCCAAAAGATGGTAGAACACAGGTTTGCTTTTGAGAATCCCATGATTTCACACACACACACACACACACACACACACACACACACACACACACACTATGCTTGTGAATACAGGCTACAAACATGCTCAGGAGAGCTGAGCTATGCCATAGGAATTGAGGCTGAGGCTGTTGTATGCAAAAGAGCACCAGCCACCTACAGGGGCACAGCAAAAGAAAGGACTGAAGGATTCTCAGGGACCACAAGTGTAGCCTCTACAGCTGGGCAGGCTGCCAGGACATCTGGATCGAACCCACTATGACTAAGGCCTAGGTTGGCACCATTTCTGCTGCCCTGGTGTAGTTCCAGGAACCCCTAGAGACCCAAACAGGAAACCAGAACATAGTCAAGCCATCACTGAATGCTTCAGGAGGATCAGTGACAGCTTGTGGAAGAAAACGACACCTCCAGTTCTGTCTGGGCTGTTTTCTTCATGTCTGTCTGTCTGTCCGTCCATCTGTCCAAACCTGGATAAAAGTGAAGTCAGGGTACCTAAATAGAATTGACATATTCCCTCCAGAACCAGCTACCTCCCCAAATCACATCTCTCTTGACTTGAGTCCAGTCTCCGGAATCTTCATAAAGGTGGAAGGAGAAAAAAATGATACACAAAGTTGTCCTTCTGTCCCCACGTGTGCATCATGGGACACATCTGGCCCCACCATATGCACACACATACTAACTTCATAAAAAAGTATGACCCAGACTGGCTACTCAGACGTGACACCCTTTACCCACGGTGACACTTGGGGGGCATCTGAGAAGCACTACTTGGCCCTCAGTGTGTACCAAGGATGCCAAGGCGAAGAGGTCTTCAGTGGGAATGAGTTACAGTTTACTTCCACATTCTGTGCTTGTCTGTCCATCTGTGCGGGCACACATGAGCCACAATGTATGTGGGAAAGTCAGAGACAGACAGTTTGCGGGAGTTGGTGTGTCCCAGATATAAACCCAGGCCCTCAGGGTCCGTGGCAGGTACCTCTACCTGTTGATCCATCTATCTGGCCCACAAATGGAATCTTAAAAAACAGAAACAAGACATCCAGCGGTCCCTACACTCCACATTCCCTGGTGGTATTTTGGCTAAGCTCCGCCCCACAGTTGTCTGGCAACAGCCAGGCACGCCTGACTATAAAGAGGCTGCTTGCCCCCTCCTCTTCCTCTTTGGTCTTCTCTGCTCTGCTCTCTTGCCCTCTTCCCTGCCCCATCTCCCCCTCCCCCCAACACACACACACACACACACACACACACACACACACACACACACACACACACACACGCTCGCGCTCATGGCCGGCCTTTCCCCTCCTCTACTCTTCTCTCATTAAACCTCTCCACGTGGAACCATGTTGGCTGGATGTGCTTTGTCCGGACTCGAGCAGAAGATTTCTACCGCAACATTCCCTGCAGCAGCTCTCTCCTGCTTAGCCTCAATGTTCTTCCCAGACGAGCCTACCTAGGTGGTACTGTTTTTAATCTGGGCTGCAAAAATAAACAGATATGTGGGACAGAGATTTGAAAATGATGGGTAATACAAAAGCCCAAGAGATCAGCCCAGTCCATTCGCTTCAGCTCACCCCTACTGGTCACATCCTGCCAGCCTCCTCCTGCACTGCAGGGTTTCCTGTCTTGAATGTGCAATATCCTGCCCATTAGCATTATGTTAATTCTCTGACAACACCGATTTACACACAGCCAGAGCCATCTCCACAGGTGCTCATAGATTCAACACTCTCCAAAGTCTCTCCCACGAAGCCTGACACCCTTCAGGAATTTCAAGGTCTAGGCCAGTCCAGGCAGGCTACTTGGCACTGTTGTGTCTCTTACTCAGTGTATGGGTGCAAGTGTAGCTGGGTAACGTGCACGCTGTGGTGGGGTTGGCAGGGGAGAGGGATCCATCTCAAGAGTCTGACAGGACGACACAGCTGCAGAGCTTCTGGAATCCTGTTCAAAGAAGGCTGGTTTCTAGGTTGGGGTCTGAAATCAACATTCCTGGCAAGTTCCATTGTGGTAAGAGGCCAGGGCAGTTTTCATACCTCGGAGCAAGGAGGGGCACCAGGAGGCTGGGACAGTCTTACACAGTCTTACTTGGCAGGTAATGTGTGTGTTCAAGTGTGTGTGCACATAACAGAAATCTCCATTTTGAACCAGTGCCTCCTGGGACCTGCTTAAGAGGAAGCAGACGCGGAAACCAGCTGGTTATCCCAATTGCACACCCCCGTGGCCTCCACACAGAAGCTGGATGGAGGATTTAAGACAAAGATTAGAAAACTTCTGAAGACTCCCCAGTGGCTTCCTACGGCTGCCCAAACCCCCGAATGCTGCACGGCTCATCCTGCACAGCCCAACATACTTAAGTTGTTCTTCATCCGTTTCAGATTTCCCTGCTGATCTGTTTCTATTCAGGGCCTCTCCACAGCCTGGCCCTCAACCCATCCCTCCTTCTCACCTTCTGTTGTCTTATATGGCTAGTACTTGGCTGTGTCTCTTCATTGCAGTATGAGCTCTTCTACAGTTTGTCTAGCTGCCTATGTGGAGCTGCGCCTGGCATACGCTAACTGTGGAGGAACATAAGGCCCAGGGGCTGCTGGAGTGATTGCTGCGGCCTCTCTCCCAACAGGACCACCAATGTCTGCGTGAACACTAGCTACCCCGTGTCTGTTCTCTTGGCTCTTCCTCTGGTCGTGCTAGCGAGGGTTCCAACGTGCCCAGAACCTACTATCCTCTGGACTTTCCTAGAACATGGCCTCATCTACTATTCTGCTTTCAAAGCCATGCTCAGTCTGCCTTAGATACTCACCCCACCATAGCTGACCAGCTGTTACCTCCATAACCACACATTTCCCCAGCATAAAGCATAGATGGCCCTCACTACCCTGGGTGGTCAAGGTCCCAAGGGAGGCATGGGGCACCTTTCTGAACTTGGCCTTAGACGTCTATCTCCCCCTTTTCCTTTTAGGAACAAAGCCCCCATGTTTCAGAACGGCCCATAGCTGCCTCCAGAGGTTACCCTAAATTCCCCCCTTGTACTCCTGGGCGTGGCAAGCCCTGCTTCTGAGGTATGAATGGAGAACCTCTGTTATCTTTGGTGCCGTGTCCTCGAACTTTCCCTTCAGTGCGTTTCCTCCTTTCTAGAGTTTGTGATCCTTGCTAATGACAGCCAGGGTGGTCACAGGAAGAGGCCCTAGGCATGGGACAGAGAACCTTAACTCCTGGGGGGTTCCACAAGCAGAGCCACTCACTGGACCATGCACGTACTGCACATCATCCTGCTCTTGCTATAGGGGTCTGAAGAGCTTCAAGATTGGCAAGTGCCTTGTCTGTCATGTACACCCTCACTCCTATGTTGTCACTCTAAGGGTGGTATCCTTCGACGAGGCTTTCTTTGCCAGATGTTCCCGTTTGTGGTGGCTCAAATGAGAACGGCCACCATAGGCTCCTATATTTGAATGCTTGGTCACCAAGGAGTGGAACTGTTTGAAAGATTAGAAGGATCAGGAGGTGTGGCCTTTTTGGAGTAGGTAGGTTTCGAAAGCCCAACAGTTCTAGAGTTTCTCTGTGTCTGTCCGTGGATCAGGTTGTAGCTAACAGCTACTCTTCCGGTGATGCCGAAGCCGCTGGTACTGTAAGCAAGCAAAACAGTTAAATGCTGTCTTTCATAAGAGTTGCTTTGGTCACGGCGTCTCTTCACAGCGATAGGTCAGTGACTAAGACATCCTTCTTCTGACTCAGCCAGAGAAGCACCCCCTCCACCAGGGGCCTCTCACAGAGACCAGCATTTGTGCCACAGCACTTCAGCACAACGCAGCCCAGGGGTTCTCCAGAGCACTTGGTGAGGACTCCTTCATTCTATGTCCACCTCCCACAGCAGGTGTGAGCCTCTGCAGGTGAGCCTTCTCCATGAACACTTGCTGAGAGAGCAGATAAAGATGTCTCGCTGTTGTATGCTGAGCTGCCTGCTAACCACACCATACGCTGAGCTGCCTGCTAACCACACCGGAAGGCTTTAGTTAGAACACTTGGGATGCCATGCCTAGCCCCAGGGAAAGTTAACAAGCTTGGCTTTTCAGTCTAAAAGTCCTGCCCCCCTAGTGTGAAGCTCAGGGATCACGTGGGGTTGGTTACTATGACCCAAAAGCCTCTATCCACACACCAGGCCTCACCTCACCACAGGTTCTATAAGAGGGGTACGATACTTTTGTTGTGTTATTGTGGATGCCCTAGTGAATAGAGCATGCCTGTGCCTTCCAATAATGGGACAGGTATGTCCCCTTACCTAGTATATCCCTTCTATCAGGTCCTGGCTTCATACTAATCCTTGTATATGCCTTCTTCCTGTCCTGCCCTTGTTTTTGGAGACAGAGTCTTACTATGCAGTCTGGGCTAGCACTGAACCGTGCTCCTTCTGCTTCAACTTCTGGAACATGGGGATCCGGATGAATTCGGTGAGGTTACTAGCCTGTTGTTTCTTGCGTGGCAAGCCCTTCAGAGCCAGCCTGAACTGCATTAGGCCGTGAGGCCACCCCAAGTCTCTCGCTGGTCCCTCCTGCATGATCCTCTCATCTGCCTCTCCAGACACAATGTCCCTTTCAGTTATAATGACACCCCTAGCTCCCCTGACCACAGGTTTGCTCTCCCAGTCACACTGTAGCACATTTAGGCCTTGGCTAAGCCCTCCTTCTGAGTCAGTGGCTGGTAGCCATAGCATTTGACTACTAGGGGGAAGGGGGAAGGGACACTGACCGTCTTGTCTCTTCCCAGGACTGTGTGCTTTTCAAGGCAGCGAGTGAGCCTTGCATCACAGCAGCTCCAGCATAAGCTCATCCTCCACAAGCAGATAAAGCTCAGCAAGCATCATGTGGACGGTGCCAGCCCTGTGGACCCACACCTGGGGCAGCTACACAAAGTCACGTACCTCAGCCAGTGAGTCAACGACTGTGGGCTCAGCTACCTTCTTGCTCTCGCCCATTTCCTATTGCTGACAGAGTAGAGACCTTTCACAACCAGAGCTCTGAGTTCGACAGCCACTTGGGGCCAGAGCCACAGTGTCCTTGTTTACAGCAACAGTGGCATCTGAGACACGGTGGCATTGCTTTCAGAGTTCAGGCCAGGCGCCTGTGCTGACTGGTAACACTCCAACTCCCACTACTCTGGCTTTCATTAGAACATAAATCTGACAAGATTTAATGGCTTATGACCAGACATTTCACATACACCATATGCAAATGTCAAATAGGAACCTAAACTCCGAGGTTGAGAAAATAATATCTACAAATAATTTATAAACTTATAAGTATATAAATAAGTTAAATATAGAAAAATAATATAATACATATAAAATATATAAAAGTAATGATGTAGCTGGGACTAGTTCTATACATTAAAAGAAAAAGGGTGCAAAAGAATTTCAACTCTTAACTCTTAATCTTCACACACTGAGAGGAAAGGTGACAGAATGTTTTCAGCCAAGCGGTAAGATTTAAAAACCTGCCACCCTGCTCCGTAGTCATAGCTAAGCTGCAGTGGGATATGGGGGTGCATGCTGAGTACCAGCTAAAGCCCTTTCCCATGACTCATTCCCCCGTAATCTTAGAGACTTTAATCATTCTGCCAGCAACAGGTTAGTGTGTACTGTTATTTTCAAAGCCCTTTTCTGTGACTCCTTTCCCTTTACTCATAAGATAGCTTAATAATTCTACCAGCAACAAGTTAGCGTGCACTTAAAAAAAACCTCAGAGGTACTATCTACAGCACGTGATTCAGAGACCTTCTGGCATGACCTTCTCCCCTGTCCAAAGAGCCCTCGGTTAATATTTAATATATAAAATGTGTACCTAAGTCGCTGAAGCCTGAATTCTAAACTCTAAAAAGAAAGGTTTGCATCTCCCCTAGTGTCAGACCACCTAAGCCAAGAGCCTCTCCTAGCCAACTGTGCACCTCCCTTTCTCACAGCCTGGCGGCTAACTGACACCCCTCCCCCACCACAGTCTCACCTCAGGCTTAGGCTAAGGCTCTCAGCAGCTCCTGGATTCTTATCTATTTCAGCCACGCCATCTTCATATGCACCTTTGCCTGACCTTTTGTGTCTTCTCCTCCACCCCACACCCCCCAGCCCATCACCTCGATCCTCTTGAAGATGCAAATTAACTGTGAGTCTTTCAGGAAGCTGCCCCCCTGAGGCTCTCTTAGGACCTCCTCTGTGGTCTTAGGACACGCTTCTATGACTAGTATCCATCCACGGCAGAGGGATATGGGGCAGTGCTCATCAGAGACTAGGAGTAAGCAGAGGCGGCCACATTGGGATTGCTGAGATCCTGAGACTGACCCAGTCTGTAGAAACCAAAGCCTCCCCTCAGCTGAAGTCCCTCCTTGACTCCAGGCTAGCTAAGAGTCAGGCCAGCTAAGGCTGGGCCAGGATCCCCTCTTCTGCACCCCACTTGGTTCCAGTGTTAGGATGAACTTAGAAGGGGAATGCCTGGAACTGGTTATCAACTTTTCACTCTTCCAGCTACATGGCCACGCCCTCCCCTGCCACACCCTCCCCTGGCCCCAAGGACTTATCACCGGCACAAGGCAGAGCTTCCCCCCCTTGGGTTAGCAAAGGACCACCTCACAGACTCAGGTATCAGAACCCGCTCTCCACCAGCTTTTCCTCAGGTGACACCAAAGAGGAATTCCACCAGGCTCTCTACTTGCCAGAAACCAAAGGCACCAGACACAGACATAAGTCTTTCTCTTCTTAAAGGTGCCCCATTTTTCTCAGGAAGCTTTTGTTAGCAAAAGGAGTATGAGGAACATGAAGACGGGGATCCAAAGTTCCCGAGTCCTTTCCCCACTAGGGGGAAAAAACCAAACAAAATTAAAGTTAAATAGAATTTGGGGCTGGGGTGAAGGTTCAGTCAATGAAGTGTTTGTCATATGAGTGTGATCACCTGAGTCTGCGTTCCCGCCACCAACATACACACCTGGGATCCAAGAACCAGGGAGACGAAGACGGGTGTGTGTGTGTGTGTGTGTGTGTGTGTGTGTGTGTGTGTGTGTGTGATGGTGGCGGGCGCGCGCGTGTGTGTGTGTGTGTGGGGGGGGGGGGGTTCCTGAGGCTTGCTGGCCAGTCAGTCTAGCTTAGACACTGAGAAATTCTGTCTCAAAAAATACAACATTGGTAGAGTGAGATAGAGAGATGGCTCAGGGGTTTATAGCATTAACTGTTCTGGCACAGGACCCAGGTTTGATTCCCAGCATCTACATGCAGTTAACTTCTGTAACTCCAGGTCCAGGGGATCTAGCGCCCTCTCCTCGCCTTCTTCAGCACTGCACTCGTGTGGTGCACATACATGCAGGCAAGACACCCACGTACGGAAATAGAAAATCTTAAATAAATTACAGTGGGAGGCAGCAGAGGAAGACACCTGACCTCAGCTTTTGTTTTCAAATACATACACATATCTTTGGTTTTTTTTTCATTTAAAGAAAAATCTGAATAAAGGAAATGAACCAGAAGAAAAAAAACAAGGAGGAAGATGAAACTCAATACTGACACTGAGGGGATAAAGATCCTGAGGTCAAGACCAGCCTGGGCTACATAGTAAGACCCTGTCTCAAAAAAAAAAAAAAAAAAAGGGGTTGGGGATTTAGCTCAGTGGTAGAGCGCTTGCCTGGGAAGCGCAAGGCCCTGGGTTCGGTCCCCAGCTCCGAAAAAAAGAACCAAAAAAAAAAAAAAAAAAAGAAAAAAAGAAAAACCTAAATATATGAAAAGAAACACACCCCCTTTATCATGACTTTGTATATAAGGGAAACAGCTGGCTTCAAGGGTGGGGTCAGGATACTGGAAAACCAGCACAGCTTCCACAGGGTGCCTGCCTGTCAGTGCTACTGACCTGTTGCCTCACAGGGACCCTTACCTACTGATGGCTCTACATGTGGTGCAGAAGTTTCAGAGTTCCCCTCACAGGCTGGCTCCTGAGAAAACGGGGAATGGTGGGGGTGGAGGACAGTTGTAGACTAACTCAGGGGCTGACTGTGGAAGTGTGAGATCACTACCCTCTTTCTCCGTACTTCCTTTCATGGTAAATGTCTCCGTCCAGCCCGGGCAGGAGAACGGAGTCCATCAGAGGAAGACTTCATACAGGGGCATTTGGGACTCTCCCAAAGAGAAGAGCAGGAGCCCAAGGCTGGGGTCATGGCATCCTGTGGGCTGCCAGCTGACAAGCCTCCTCCCATTCTACCTCTAATGCTCGGCTGGGAAATCCACTGGCCGTCCATGGGCCATAAGCTCAGAACGCTCCCACACGTGCCGCACCTGCAACTCATTTTCTCAAGACACCGTCCTGGGTGATCCCTGACTTTCAGGCTCAAATCCCTGATATCGCTCTAATACCATTCCCTCACGACCCACATCCAACCCAAACCGTCACGTCAGGCTTTGAAATCAATCCTTTATCATCCATCACCTTTCTTTACCCAGCTCAGTCATATTAGGTAGGATCGACACAGCAGCCAGGTAGGCTGCAGCTGTAGAGTTTCAGACAGGACTCCAAACCGCACCTCACACATCACATTCAGAGTGAAGGCTACACACAGACCTTGAGTTGCTCAGCCGGTATTGCCTGGTGAACAAATTTCACTGATTTAGCACCACGGTTTAAAAGTAAATCGTATGCAAAGAAGCAAATAAATATTGAAAAATCATTTTTGAACTATAGTCTTACCTCCCCAGAATCCCCTACCCCCCCTTTTTTCTGCAATCGGGCAGAAGTCAGCTGTAGATCTGACCTTGTCTCCTGGATTCGAAACCCAGCCCCCCTCAGACCCGGCATCAGCTGGTACTGAAGTGGGTACGAACAATTTGGGCAAGAATCTAAGTACAGATATTTAGGTTACATGAGACCTATCTGTGGCGTGTACGAGCACAGCAGTCTGTAAGTTATTGTTAGCTAACCTATAAAGGGATGGCTCTCAGAAGTGTTCCTCCTGTCCCCCACACCGTTTGGCCTGGCCTGCTGCTACCAGCACTTGGCACAGAGAGAGGAATATGCCTGTATAGGACAGCTGGCAACGAGAAGGGTACTGATAGGCTAGAAGAGAGGTTTTAAACGCATGCAGCCGGAATCGAAGCCTGCTTAACATCCTTCATGTTACAAGTAATACGTAAAGGGTTGGGGATTTAGCTCAGTGGTAGAGCGCTTGCCTAGGAAGCGCAAGGCCCTGGGTTCGGTCCCCAGCTCCGAAAAAAAGAACCCAAAAAAAAAAAAAAAAAAAAAAAAAAAAAAGAAACAAGTAATACGTAAAAAGTGGCCGCATTAAAGAAAATCCGAAGTTCTCAGTTGATGACATCTGTGAAAATTTCAACTGTAGCGGCACAATTTTTCTAAACTATCGGGAATAAATTTCAGTTTTGCAATAGGAAAAACTGTTTACCTTTCTATTCCCTCGTGGGAAACACTACAGTGTGCAGGCATTATGCTGTACGGCTATAATCCCAGTACTGGGGGAGGCAGAGCCAAGGGGATAATGAGGCCAACCTGAGCTAAATATGGAGACCCTGTGAGGAGGGAGAGAAGGAAAGAACAGAAGGAAAGAGGGAGAAAATAATGTAAGGACTAAGAGTGTAGCTCTATGGTAGAGCATGTGCTAGAGGCCCTGGCTGGGGTCCCCTGCAACACAGACAGACAGATGGACGGATAGACAGACAGACAGAGGCACTTCTGAAGGGAAGAATGACTCCAGCAGGCTAGGGATAAAGGGAGAGTGGCTCAAAAAGAAGGTAAGGGGGAGAACAGGGAGACTGCAAGGCAAGGGGGCACCCCTGAAACAGGAAGGTCTCTCATGATGTAGTAGAGAAAACTTGGGAGCAGACAGTGTGGTCCGGAGACACTAGGCATGCCTTGGGAGTTCCCTGACCTTTTATCACTCGGCACCCAGACCCTCAGCTGGTAATTGTGAGCAGCCCACAATGAAATGGTAGGGCGTTGGCACAGGTGGAGCATGTGGCTAAGGAGGGCGCAGAGAGGCCACTCACCGTCTCTCCTCCGTCCGCAGGCTGCCTAGCTCAAGGCTGTTTTCTCCAGTCAGGACTGGTTTACTAAAGAGCATCATTTAAAGACTCTTACCCTCTTTTCACAGGTTACCATGACCTTGTGCGCCTTCGCTCACTCTCAGCCTTTCCCTCACTCAATGCCAGGCAGGCAGGAAGCTGCATAATTCCCTAGAGGGAGCCTAGAGCCCTGAGCTTCCTGACCAGACTCCTAATGTCAGAATCTTTATTTGACTGCCTTTTTTTTTTAAAGCTTTTTTTTTTTTTTTTTGTGGTTGGGAAATTGCAAAAACAATCTCTTTTAAGTTAAAATTTAGAAAACCCCTTGGGAACTGTGCGTGTGGCGCTGCGAGCTTCCAATGAGTGTCACTGAACACTGAAAACCACTCAAGCCTCTATTTCTTTAAAGATTTAAATCTGAGAGGCCAAGGACCTATCACTCCACTCACCAGCTTTTACACAGTAGTGCCTGAGTCCTAAATGTGCTTCTCAAAGGCACCAGGGGGAAAAAAACAACACAATGTTGTAGTGGAACCTTAAAGTTCCTGCACACACTGACAAGGCTCTCTAAAAGGATGCTCCTGAAGCAGGGAAGGCAAAGAGGGTTGTCAGTTCCGGCTGACAGAGGATCTACTTTCCAGGAAGACTATCTGCCCTGAGCTTCATGCTTTATCAGCTGTCAGGGAAGGGCCTTTTTCACTGCATATTGCACAGGGTAGTCTCAAAGCATTTGTTCTGCTTTTTGCTGTGTTGGGGATGTGCACATCTCTAGCTATCACTATACCACTGGGCTCCATCCCCAGCACCCTGATATTTTTAAATACAGGCATTTCTTTAGAGTCTCTTTAGATACACCTGAATATAATGCTTTTTGGATATAAGCCTTTCTGTCCACAGCACTATTGTAACTCCTGCCCCCTCCCCCAAGTCAGCAGAGCACAAACACATGTTATAAGGAGCAGAGCACAGAACCGAGCCCTCACTTAAACGGGGCCTGCTCTGACGGTCTTGGGGACATCTGCACATTTACTCCACTAATCTTGTAAATTCGACGCTGCTTTTAGAGACGGAGGAACAGTGAGAGAGCGAACACAAGAACGAAAAAGAAAAACAGAGGCGCCACAGTTAGTTTTCAAACCCAGTCTGGTTTTTTTCAGCTTTGCGCTGGTTTCCATCCTTCCGGCAGTCTAACGAGTTCCTCCTGAACTCGGGTCGGTGCCAGTCACTCCCTGGAGGCGCTCTCAGGCTGTGAGCCTAGGCTGTCTGGGCTCAGGATGCCTGGAGAAGGACAACCAGCTGCAACCCAGCCAGAGCTCCACGCGCCTGAGATTGAAGCAGGGAACACCCACAACTTGGCTGCAGGATTGATCCTTAAAAAGAAACTGCGGTATTCTAGCCTCGTAGGGACGTTTGTGATCCAGGTGACTCAAACGCCAAGGTCAAGAACCCAGCGCTTGGTCATTCCATCGCCCAATGAGGAGTGCATCCCTCATGCTTTCCCGATGGCTGCGCCCTCTACCCTGTGGTGCTGACCCCCCTTCTCCCCAAGCAAGCCTCCCTCCGCTGCAGGGGGTGAAGGGCCAGAGAAAGGTGAGTCCTGAAACAACACAGGCCCTGTCCTTGCAACTCACTCCGCTCCTGCCCACGTGCCCGCAGCACGCCCACGCCGCCCATCTAGGGTGTTCCTTGGAGCTCTGAGGGGCTGGACGCTGCCACCGCACTCACTTGTCCCGCACGCAACGCCAACTGCACGGCCACCTCGAAGCACTCGTCCCAGGGGCCCACGCCCTGCACCAACTCCTCCTCTTCCTCGCTGTTCGGCTTCATCGTGGTTTCGCCGGGCCCCGCCACCCTCTGCTCTGTTCCGCGTGCTGCGGCCGGCTCCCGGCTCCCGAACTGGTGGCCGCCGCCAGCACCGGAGGCTCCGCACGGTCCCCTCGCCTTCCCGCCAAGCCGTGCGTCCTCCAGCGCGCCTTGCAGCAGGAAGGCCCGCAAGGGGCTGCAGCCCAAGTAGGCGCGCCTCGCGCCCCGCCCCGCCCCCGGCTCCCAATTCAAGCCCTTGCCCCGCCTTCCCTTTTCCAGACCACGCCCTTCACCACCAGCCCCGCCTTCCACAACAGGCCCCGCCCTGCGTTCTTTGCCCCACCCCCACTGCCTTTCTAGCCCAGGCCCTGCCCCGCCCCACCTCTGCGTCCAGTGTAGTGCTAGCCCCGCCCTCTCACCGCCTCCACTTCTCGCCCCGCCCCGTCCCGCTCCCCCCTCCCTACTCCATGCTCGCCCCGCCCATCCACGCGCCAATCCAGGCGCACTTTCCAGCGGGTCCTGGCCAGGTGACTATTGGGAACCCTAGGTGGGCACCTTTAGTCCTTGGCGGCTGGCGAGGCCTCGGAACTCATTCCTGCGGGCACGTATAACTGCCGCGTCCCCAGGTGTGAGGTGCGTGGGAACTGCAAGCCAAACAACAGGGGCCGTCCCTGGGTTTTGTAAACTGTTTAAACTCCAAACTTGTGTGGAGCCCTAGCTATGACTGTGATTGGAATTTCTATAGCGAGGAGTGACCTTTTTAACCTTGAAAACGATTCCACGCCTATTGTGAAATACAAAATGCTAGGAAGGCATTTCCCCGGAGTGTTCAAGAGTTAAACTTTATGAGTCCCTCTATCCACCGCTTTTATAAAAGTCGACCCATATAAAATTATTCCGGAGTGTCACTTCTCAGTCTGGGAGGACTTTTGTGTAAAAACCTTGACGGGACTTTATTTTTCTAAGTTAACCTAAGGATGGAGGTAAGCCCTTTTAGCTAGGGTCAGCTTCACGACCTACCTCGTCCTATGACACGGAAAGGAGGACCCAGGATTGCTGAGATCAGTATGTGGCCGCTAAAGGCATTTTCTCCTCCATCTTTGTCCATTTTTCCCCCGTAATATTCAAGAGAAGAGTGTCGGACTACTGAAAACGCTTGAAACTGCGTTGAGTTGTTTCTTTTACAAACGAATCATGAGGCAGGTGAACATGGCTCCGAAAGTGTATGCTGCATAGCCCAATAAACTGAGGTCCATCCTTGGCATCTACAGGGGGGATGGGGGGAAGAACCCACCCTGAAAATTGTCCTCTGACTACATGCACAGTGGTGTGCCGTGTACACAGGTGTGTACAAAAATAAATACGCGTAGTTTTGAAAAAATTGTATAAAAAAATGAGGACATGACCACCCCAAAGCGTGGTTCAAATGAGGGAGAGCACAGCCAGACTGAACCAGGTGAGCAGACTGAACCAAGACGGTGTGGGGTGTGTTGGGAGTGAGAGCAAGGGGATCCCAGAAGAGCCAGCCAGGAGCAAAAAGAACCAGAGAGATCCTGTAGCCAAAATGACTGAGTTATATAGGGAAGAGAAGCTGGGGGAGGGGAAGCTAAAGCCCAGTTCCTGGAAGGGAGAGGTTTAGGGTAGCTGGTGGGGTGAGGACTGCTCAGAGGAGCCTCAGGTACTGAGTGAGACTTGTCCGGGTTTATTTGAAAACTAACAAAATTTTTAAAAGTGGTAGGTGTTGCATTGCTATTTTTCATTGGAGATTAAAAGGAGGGATGATAAGATTTGACTTTGGCTCTTTCTAGCTCCTCTCCCCCGTCACTCCGCTCAATCTAGAAGCTCAGTTATAACGGTATAAAATTTTTATTATAGATAGATAGCAACCCTCCTGCAGAAAACATCGGTAACTTCTTCGTCTAACTGGCAAATCTCTTAAGGTATAATAGTGTGTTTTGTGACAGGTAGGAAGATTGGGCGACCAGCCAGGTCTCTCTTTTTTTCTTACCTCCATTCAAATACAGAATGGTCTTTGTGACTATGATTTGAGTTAGTGGCAGAACTCATGCCTAGCCTGTGAGGGGGGATTGGATTCTGTCCTTAGCACCAAATCAAAAATAAATAGATAGATAGATAGATAGATAGATAGATAG
Organism: Rattus norvegicus; assembly: GCF_021556685.1. NCBI lineage: Eukaryota > Metazoa > Chordata > Mammalia > Rodentia > Muridae > Rattus > Rattus norvegicus. The sequence continues at coordinate 62,852,647 of NC_141551.1, read as the reverse complement.
ATAGATAGATAGATAGATAGATAGATATATTCATTCATGCCCCAGCATAGCCTCAAGAGAGTAATATGCTGTGTGCCAGATAATTGATATTTAATAAGTCTAAATTACTTGCCTTGGATGCTTGAGGCCCTAAATTCAATCCCTGGCATTACAAAAGTTAAATAAATTAGTAAAAAAAAAAAAAAAAAAAGGGCTGGAGAGATGGCTTAGTGGTTAAGAGCACTGACTGGTCTTCCAGAGGTCCTGAGTTCAAATCCCAGCAACCACATGGTGGCTCACAACCATCTATAACGAGATCTGATGCCCTCTTCTGAGGTGTCTGAAGACAGCTACAGTGTACTTATATATAATAAATAAATAAATCTTTAAAAAAAAATCTGTTACTCACTGAATACTGAAATAGCACACCCTTTCTGGGCCAGGCATTGTTGGTACATGTCTTTAAGGCAGACTTTTGTGAGTTGAGGCCAGGCTGGTCTACAGAAGTTCCAGGACAGCCAGGGCTACTCGGAGAAACCCGGTCTTGAAAAACCAAACCAAACAGACAAAAACAGACAAACGAAAGATCACACCCCTTCCATGTCTAAATGACAGTCTCAGTGGACATGTGAGACAGCTCTCCACCTGCTTCCTGCTCATGTGTTGCCGAGTACAGAAGCTAGAAGCCATGTTAATCTCAGCAAGCCACATGTGCTTGCCCTGTGCTCTGTCTTGAAAACCTTTTTCAACTTCCCTTTCCTTCGATGTCCCCAGGGCACACCCTTAAACGTGTGCTTTGGTCACCAGGAGGCCTCATGCAAAGTGCTTGGCAGGAGCCCGAAAGCCGGGGGATAGCCATGTGCAAGAACTCCCTTCCTGTCCTTTCTGAAGCAGAACAAAGGCTAAAGAAGTAAAATGCCAGGTGAAAGTTTCTTCTATCTGCTTCTCTGACAGGTTACACTGAAACCAGATACTATGTTCCAGGGCTACATAAATCAAAGAATCTGGCCTGTCCAGTATATTCATTTTTTAGTTGTTTTCATCTTCTTTTTTTTTTTTTATAAAGAAAATGCCCTACAGTTTTGCCTTAGTCTGGTCTCCTGGAGGCATTTTCTTTTTTTTTTTTTTTTAAGATTTATTTATTATATATGAGTATACTGTAGCTGTCTTCAGATACACCAGAAGAGGGTATCAAATCTCATTTACAGATGGTTGTGAGCCACCATATGGTGCTGGGATTTGAACTCAGGACCTCTGGAAGAGCAATCAGTGCTCCTAACCACTGAGCCATCTCTCCAGCCCCTGTTTTCATCTTCTTAACACATACCTAGAAGTGGACTCCTCATAATGTCTGACTATTAATAACCTTATGTATACAAAGCCACGATCTGGGGCTGAATTGCATGTTGTCTCCCCACACCTGCCGGTCTCCCACCACCACACTCACAAATCACCCAGGAGTTGATGGTCCATGGCTTTAAGCCCAGCACTCAGGAAGCAGAGGCAGGTGGATCTCTGAGCTCGAGGCCAGCCTGGTCTACAGAGTGAGTTCCAGGACAGCCAGGGCTACACAGAGCAACCCTGTCTCATAGACATCTGTCTGCCTCCCAGAGCGCTGGTGCCACTACCAGCCAGCTGGAAACAGCTTTAAAGGGGTAATTCAGTTGAATTGGAACTGGCCAGGTGGGTCTTCGATAGGAACAAATCTTGGAGCCCCTTTGTAGCTCTTCCCTGGAAGAGTCATGTGTTAAATAATTCTCCTAAGGGCTACTTTATTTCTCACTTCTTTCTACTAGAAAACTAGAAGTATTTTTCTTCCGGGAAAATCTCCCATATCGCTCCTCCCCCCAACACTCCAACACAGAAGAGGGCTAACGTGGTCATCAGCCTCTTTCCTGCTGAGTGTAACTTCATCCAGGATTCTCCCTGAGAACTCAGTAACAAACCTTTCCTGGACTTGTCTTACACCTTTGCTCTGCCCTGCAGTCAGTCACTCCTTGGTCTTCCAAATCTAAAGCTCTTGGATGCAGTGAAATGGCCCTTTAATTGTGGTCACACCTACATTCTATTGAACTTGAACTATTAAGGCCTGAGTCCTCTAAACTTTTCATCTGTAATTGTTCATGATGACGTCAATAGAAATTAACAATGCTAACGTTGCATTTGACACTCTGTGGTCCACAGACTCAGTTCTATGGCATTGTAGCTCTCTCTGTTTCCCCACAGTGAAGTTGACTTTCTTGCCTCCTTTTCTCCTGATAGAATGAAAACAGCCTGCTTGCTCTCAAACAATTCAGACATGTTCATGGAAAGCAAGAACTCTGTTTTAAAAGAAAAGTAGAGGGCTGGAGAGATGACTCAGTGGTTAGGAGCACTGACTGCTCTTCCAGAAACCCTGAGTTCAATTCTCAGCAACCACATGGTGTTTCACAACCATCTGTAATAGGATCCGATGTCCTCTTCTGGTGTGTCTGAAGCTACAGTGTACTCATATAAATAAAAATATTTAAAAGAATAAGTAAAAGAAAAGTAGAAAGTAGATTATTCTGACGAAATATGAATGACCAGACTGGTGTGTTAGTTTTTGTCAGTTTGACATAACCTAGAGTCTTCTGGAAGGACAGAACCTTAATTGGAAAATTCCCCCGTAAGACTGGCCTGCAGGCGAATCTGTGAGGCATTTTCTTGATTGGTGATTGATGTGTGTATTAGGGTTCTCTAGAGCAGTGGTTCTCAAGATGTGGGGTGCAACCCTTTGGGGTTGGACAACTCTTTCACAGGGGTCACCTAAGATCAGTGGAAAGCACAGATATGATTTATACCAGTAGCAAAATTAGAGTTATGAGGTAGCAACGAGAATAGTTTCATGGTTGGGAGTCACTACAATATAAAGAATTGTATTGGGGTTGGGGATTTAGCTCAGCGGTAGAGCGCTTGCCTAGCGAGCGCAAGGCCCTGGGTTCGGTTCCCAGTTCTGAAAAAAAAGAAAAAAGAAAAAAGGAATTGTATTAAAGAGCTGAAGCATCAGGAAGGTTGAGAGCTAGTGATCTCTATGACTCTGGTCTCTTGTCCCACCCCTCAAGCGCCTGGGATGCCTGCCACACTCTTTGGGTGGAATATTCCACTTTGTTCTTCAACCTTTTCTCATGCAGACATCCTGTTGATGGAAGCTAGGAGCTTGCTTCCCTAGTATCATAGACAGTCTTGAGACCTAACTATTTCCAGAAGAGCTATCCTGCACTTTGACACCTCTTTGCTCCTGTCAGGGCAGGTTGCCTGGTTAGAGCCTCAGCCCAAAGCCTCTCTGGCTATGTGATGGTCCTATATCTACCTCTTCTGACTCAGGGCCACGGGAGGAGAGGTCAGGTTGTGTCGGTACACCTCCCTCTGCTATTCTAAAGATGGGAGGAGAAAGACCACTGACCCAAATTATCATGGCCAAGTTAATTAAAGCAAGCTTTTTTAAATTAGTGTACATGAGCTATGTTGGCATTCTGTCTAAGCTGCACCCCCACAGTTACCTGGCAACAGCCAGGTGTGCTCCGCCCCATGGTTACCTGGTAACAGCCAGCTATGCCCCACTATAAAAGGGCCTGCTTGCCCCCTCCTCACTCTCTTTGCTGTCTTCTCTTGCTCTCTTCCCTCTAGCTCTTCCTCTCTTCCCCTTTGTCCCTTCTCTCCCCATTCCCTTCCCCACTTCCCTCCATGTGATCAAGACTGGCCTTTATTCCTCTCCTCTTCTATTCTTCTTCACTCATTAAACCTCTTCATATGGAACCATGTTGGCCTGCTGTGGTTTGTCCAGAGGCAAGCCAAGATTTCTACCCCAACAGGCTGCCTCCCACTAGGGTGGAGTTTGGGAGGTCAGTATTGCATTTGAGGAAGACAAGACTTTTCTAGAGCTCAGGGGTAGGGGGATTTGACCGGTAAAATAGGCAGATTTACAGGAGCAGAAGATGATAAGTTAGTCCTAAGGACCTCCTGAAACAAAGGTGGACTTAACAACAGGTAGTCACAACAAGGTACAAGGTAGTCATAACAACCCTTTTGAAACAAAGGTAGGGTTGCAAGATGATTATAAACTTTTTGAAACAAAGACACAGTTGCCATTCCTGGAAGAGGCAGTACAGACCACTTGTTGGTAAGGTTACAGCTGGGGCATAGTCCTATCCTTGAGAAACAGAGGTTTAATCATAAACAAAAACAAGCCTAGTTTGCCTTTAGCTTACGATGGCTTTTTAGCCTAGAGTGGAGGCGAGGCAGTCTGGTTCTTCATCTCCATCCTAGATATGTTTTAATATCCCGTGGTGCTGGGAATAAAGCCAGGGTCTCATGTGTGCAAGGAAGATGCTTTCCTCTTGGATTTTTGTTGTTGTTGTTATTTTGTTTTCTTGTTATAGGTTGACAACAAAATGAAGAGGAAGGTTCAGAAAGGTTCAGAGAGCTCCCAGAGAGTTTCCCACACCGTCTCTTATCTTTGTCAGTTTGCTTATTATATTCTTTATCAGACTGTACTACAAGACTTGGCTCTGTTCGGAGTTCTTCCTCCAACCAATGCCTGCCCCACCCTGCAGGGTGGGTATGGTGGCTAATCTTGGTTGTCAACTTGACCACATCTGGAATGGAATCAACTAAAACCTAAGCTGTGAGGGAATTCCCCACCCCCCTCTTTCTGTCTCGTCACAGAGTTCCCCCGGTTGTCCTGGAACTCGATTTGTAAACCAGGCTAGCCTTGAACTCACAGATATCTGCCTGCCTCTGCTTCCAAGCGCTAGGATCAAAGATGTGTGATCATGCCCAGCTGAGGAATTTTCTTAATTCGATCATTCATAAATTGGGGCCACACCTTCTGGTGGCAGCCTACATAAAAGATCCAGGAAGAAGGAAGCTGTTGTTGTAAAATTATAAATAATAAAAAGCTGTCTTTCATCCCCTACTAGGTCCGTTACCACAGCGCCCCAAGATATCTGCTAGATATCTTAGTCTCAGTCAGCAAAGCCTCTCACCCGCTTTGCTCCCTCCCATATCACACTGCTACCTCTCTCTGAGCCTGGCAGCAATCTCTCTACCTATCTAGTTCCCAAGGCAGGTTTCCATGCCAGAAACGCACATCCCAATTCTGTGGCGGCTTAGTACTCTTAAACCGCCACATACTCTTAAACTTAATTCACCACAAGAAAGAACACACACCACAATGACCTCTGATCCAATAATTGATATAATTGCCCACCTAAACATACAAAGCCCTGTACACATCCATCCCTTAAGAACATTCATAACAACCTGTAAAGGTACAGTGTGGAATCTTAACGTCAGCCTCCATGTTCTCTCCCTATGGTGGCTTCTCTGGAGTCCCCTCCCCTTCCTTCAAACTTTTCTCCTGCCCATCCTTCCTTCTCGTTCAATGACAGGCCTCGTTCTACCCTGTATCTTCCTCACCTGTAACATCATCCCACAGGAAGCTTTTTTTTTTTGCCCTCTTGCCCTCACTCTTATAGGCAAAGCATTCTACTGCTGAAGCATTCTTTTTTTTTTTTTTCTTTTTTGTTGATATTAGGACCTGCTTCTTTTTTATTCTCTAGTTGTTTTTTTTTTTTAAAGATTTATTTATTTATTCCATGTATGTGAGTACACTGTCACTGTCTTTGGACAGACCAGAAGAGGGCATTGGATCCCATTACAGATGGTTGTGAGCCACCATGTGGTTGCTGGGAATTGAACTCAGGTCCTTTGGAAGAGCAGTCTGTGCTCTTAACCACTGAGCCATCTCTCCAGCCCTAGGGCCTACTTCTTTTCTTTTTTTTTTCTTTTTTTTTGGTTCTTTTTTTCGGAGCTGGGGACCGAACCCAGGGCCTTGCGCTTCTTAGGCAAGCGCTCTACCATTGAGCTAAATCCCCAACCCCTAGGGCCTACTTCTTAAGACTAGCTGAGACATGTAGCTCTGTGGACTGAATAGCTACTGGTTTCTTGGACTTCCTGTTGGTAGACAGTTATTGTTCGACTAGCTGGACCACACTGCAGCCTGTAAGCCACTCTAATAGCTCCCTCTCCCCCCTTTTTTAATTTTTGTTTTTTTGAGACAGGGTTTCTCTGTATAATAGCCCTGGCAGTCCTAGAACTCACTTCGCAGAACAGGCTGGCCTCAATCTCACAGAGATCTGCCTGCCTCTGCTCCCAAGTGCTGGGATCAAAGGTGTGCACCACCACGTCAGGCTATAAATCCCCTTTAATGTATATTTTGCAGCTAAAATGACACCATTTTTGACTAAAGCAACCATCCAAAAGGTCTGAGACTGGCATGTCAGCAACTTGAGTCAGTAGAAAAGTCCAGGAATTCAAGGAATGCAAAGGACCCAGGGTTCATGTCCACAAGAATTGGAATCTGTGAAAGGCACAAATTTGCCTTTTTCCTTTAACACCCTCCCCCCGCCCACACACACATACTCCACACCTGCTTGGTTCTAGCCAGGGCTGCAGTCCCAAATGTGACCAAGGGCTGATTAAAATCTCCATAGAGTCTTTCAGTGTTCTGGAACTCTAACACATACACACACACACACACACACACACACACACACACACACACACGTCCAGCCTTGCATTTAAAGACATAAATGTAATCAAGGATAGTACGGTGGTGACTACCATTTATCCCAATCGGGAGGCAGAATCAGGTGGATTTCTGTGAGTTTGAATCCAGTCTGATCAATACTGCAAAACTAGCCTAGTTTTTTTTTTCCCAGCACATAAAGTGAAAAAACTTTAAGATACAGTTGTAGAAGATACATTTGTTCATACATAATTTGTTGTTTAAAATAATGTTTTTTTAAATGTTTATTTATTGTATATAAGTACACTGTAGCTGTTTTCAGACACACCAGAAGGGGGCATTGGACCCCATTACAGATGGTTGTGGGCCACCATGTGGTTGCTGGGAACTGAACTCAGGACCTCTGGAAGAGCAGTCAGTGCTCTTAACCACTGAACCATCTTTCTAGTCCTAAAATACTGTTTTCAATCAAGTTGTCCAAATGGTTTTGGTTCAAACTATGTCCCACAGAGAATGTTGATGGAGAAATATGCAAGGCAGAACATTTCTTGAAGACTTAATAAATCAATAAACCAAAACTTCTGGAACCTGGACCACTGGCGAGGATCTTTTTTAGCATGGCACTTCCCTCTCCTACTACCTGTACCTCCAGAAGATGGGGATGAGAGTGGGGAAGTGGGATAGGGTGGATGAGTCTGTCATAAACAGAGCAGCCTGTCCAGCGTGCAGCACCCCTGCTGTTGGCAAGGCCTGCACAGCTCCACACTGAGACTGAGGACCTAAAAGAAACCACTGACTGGCTAGCACATCAGTTACTGCAGAAAGCACTATGAAGAAAGCCATTGATACAAAGTGGCAAAGGCCAAGAGGCTCCAAAGCACTTGCCTAGGACCTCAGCAAGTACACAGTCACCCAACAACCCCAGAAGATCGCTACTGTTACACACATTGTACAGAGAAGACCTGAGCATAAGTAACTTGCTGGGTAATTTGTTGCCATGTGACATGTGTGAATAAACAGGGCGGTTTAAACATGAGCAAATTCTTGAGTCCACATTCAATATTGAAAAGTGTGGGCTGGGCTGGGAATGTAAGAGGGAGAGCAGAGGATCATGGGAGGGAGACTAACTGGCTTGGCTGTATTGGCCTAACACACACAAAACTGAGGTTTCTGCCTCCAGCACCACAAAAGCCAGGCATGGTGGCCTCCAGAACTTGAGGTGACAGTCTGTTCTCTAACCTCCTCCCCAAAGAGCTGACCCTTGGTAAAGGAGCCCAGACAAATTGACACAGTCACTGATTCTGTCACTTCTCTATCTTCCTAGTGACCTACCATTCTAATGTCACCAACCACCATGAAACAACCTCTCTCACAGAGCAGACAGTAAGGCCATGGGGTGCCTGTCACCCCGAGTGGCTTCATGACACATTCACCGAACCACTGCCTGCACAGAGGCAGACGTGACGTACGCCAGCTCAGGGCACCCTACAGCACAGCACTGAGAAACTGAGTTGGCACAGGTTGGGTGATGGTATTCCTGACTGCTCTGGTAAGGTCGCATCCAAAGGGCTGTAATGTAAGTCTCTGTCGCTGGTGAGCCTGCCAACTATTGGACTATGCCTGTGTAAATCCCGCAGCGCTGCCCATGTAACCAACACTGCAACCCAGAGCTTGGGCTGGGCCCATTAAAAACAAGGGCTGGCCCGGGAAGCCACTCAATGGTCTGCTTAGCAGAGGTGAAGACCTGGGCTCAATGACCAGGACCACCAGTAACAAAAGGCCAAAGGTCTGACTTACATTTCCCTTATGTTTCCCTGAAAGGACCACCACTGGATACCGATAGCTGTCAAACATTGTGCTAAATGGCATGGTACTTATGAAATGGGAGGGTGTGTGCGAGGTCACGGGACAGCTTTGTGGACTCTTTCCCCTACTTTTATGTGGGTACCAAGGATTGTGCTCTGGCTGTCATGCTTGCATCCCAAGCACCTCCATTTACCAAGCCATTTTCCTGCCTCTAGATTGTTAAATGTCATGTGTCCTTTGTTTCCTGTAACTAACGTAAGAACCATTGATAAATCCAGTGCCATGAAAGTTTTGTGCTTTTTTTTTCCTTCTAATAGTCAAAGTCTTAGGTCTTTGATTTGAGTTAATTTTTCATATAGTTAAGTAAGGAATTTACATAGTTACATAAGGGGGTGAATATGATAAAATACATTTTATATATGTGTGAAATTGTCAAAGAATTAATAAAATGCTATAATAATTTTTACTTCGTTATTCATTTAGTGTGTGTGTGTGTGTGTGTGTGTGTGTGTCCGTGTGTTGGAGAGTAGGTCAGAGAATAAATTTTGGGTGTTAGTTCTTCCTATTACATAGGGCCTGGAGATTGAACTCTGGCCTTGGCGACTTGGTGACTTGGCGACAAATACCTTCAGGAGCTGCGTCTTTCTGTCCTGAACAGGGCGCTATAACTGTGTGAGAGGTGGGAGCGGCTTCTCAGGGCCTGTGGGGAGGTGAGCAACAGCCAGGGACCTGCTGCTTCAGTTTGGGGATTTTTCAGGAGCAGTTTAAAAATAGCCCGGCGAAAGCATGGGGAGCTCTAGAAAAGGCCGTCTGGTGAGTGTCGAGTGCGTGTTCAAGTTCAAGCGTGAGAACTGAGCGAACAGGTCCCCAAATGGCCAGGCTACCTCATCGGCTGCCAACCAGGTCATTACAAGTAGGGCAAAGGTCTCAAGAAGTGCTGCGCCCTGCCGCTTGGCTCCAGGCTCCTTGTCAGTGTCCAACCAGGGGCTTTCCTAGAGACACCAGAGGCTGGATTTACAATCAGGTGATTTGGCCCTGCGTCACCCTCTGGTTTTCCTCCAGGCACTAACGCCAAGGGTGGGGAGTGGGGAGGCTACTTAACCCCCAGCCACCGGATGCTGACCCTCAGATAACGTATTCACAGAGACCGTCCGTCTTCAGCCCCTGGGCTGCGCTTCTTTGGGGGCCTGAGGAGGTGGGGAGAGGGGCCATCCATCCCTCTCTGGTGTTTACTTGAGGATCCCGTGCGCTAGCTGGGTCAGACAGCAGAGCCGCCATGCTATCACGGCTCTGTTCACACATCCTCGGCCCACCGCCCGTACTATTCCTGACAGCCGGCTCCTGCCACAGCCGCTGCCTCTCCCTTTGCCAGGGTATCCTTTATCCCCGCTCTTCATTTTTCATTTGAGCTTCACGTAAACAACCAGCTCCAGTCAACTCAAGCTATTGGCTACACGCACACGTCTTTCTCCGCCAGCACCAGCCCATTCCCCTGCCTCAGCGCCACCAGGTGTCCGTGGTGGGGAACAACAGCTCTAGAAGCGGGAGGGAAGACAAGCTAGGTTCCCCCTGTCATCCAAGCTTTCTGTTGTGACCTGCAGCGCCGCCTCCTCCTGTCCCAGGAGCTGGAGTCTCCTTGGCGGTTTTTCCAATACTAGGAGAACCTGCCTCAGTCTACCACAACAGTGGCCTTGTCTTCACACTTACATGACGCTTTAGTAGTCCCAACTGTTTTCCTTTCGTTTCACATCTGGCAGTGTGGTAGGAACATCTTTTTAATTTTTAAAGTTCTACATGGTGTGGTTTCTCCCCTTTTTGAACCGCGACTATAGAAACACTTGATATTCCCTTAAAAAAAAAAAAAAAAAACAACAACTCAGCTTCTTTGACTCAATTAGTGAGACTCTGATACTACTATATTAACTATGATTCATTAATATTCATGACCATTTTGTACTCCACTACACTCTTTTTTAAAAGATATTTACTTATTTATTTTTCATGTATATGTGTACACTGTCGCTGTCTTCAGACACACCAGAACAGGGCATCGGATCCCATTACAGATGGTTGTGAGCCACCATGTGGTTGCTGGGATTTGAACTCAGGACCTCTGGAAGAGCAGCCTGTGCTCTTAGCCGCTGAGGCATCTCTCCGGCCCCTTCACTACACTCTTTATCTATATATGTACTGTGGGTAAGCAGTGCTCCAAATACATGCATTGCTGCTTCAAATACTTTTGCACATCAATTTTTTTTTTTCTGGAGCTGAGGACCGAACCCAGGGCCTTGTGCTTGCTAGGCAAGCGCTCTACCACTGAGCTAAATCCCCAACCCCTTGCACATCAATTTTGGTGCACAGATGTGTGCATTTGTAGGTGCGCCTTTGGATTTATTTATTTATTTATTTATTTATTTATTTATTTATTTATTTATTTATTTATTTGAGACAGGGTTTCCTGGGCTAGCTTTGTAGATCAGGCAGGCCCGGAACTCCCAAAGATCCACCTGCCTCTGCCTCCCGAGGGCTGGAATTAAAGGCCTTGAAGAGGAATTTTTATGTCACAGTGCAGGTTTCTAGCTGACTGTAGTCGGTCATATCACATGGCTCCCCAGAGTGGGTGTAACCGTTAGACCCCACCAGCTGCAACTGAGCTCCTGCCCCCCACATGCTAAGCTTTTATGATTGAGCTTGTGTGGCAGAAGTTTATGGTCTAAGTTCTGAACGTCTGTGCATTAAACTAGCTCCATTTCTTTGTTGTGGCCCGAACTCTTTAAGATCAAAGTTTGATGGAACAGGGAGGCGGTTAGAGAAATGGGAGAGGAATAGATTCTCGAAGAAGTAGCTTAAAACTTTAAAACTCCGGCTGGAGAGATAGTGGTAGAGCGCTTGCCTAGCAACCGCAAGGCCCTGGGTTCGGTCCCCAGCTCTGGGGGGGGGGGGGGGGAAGTGCTTGCTGCTCTCAAAGAGGACTGGAGTTCGATTTCCAATACTCCCGTCAATCACTCACAGCTCCGGGGGACCTGACCACCTTTTCTAGTCTCTGAAGACACCGCCCACACACGTGTATGTGCATGCCCCACGACAAACTTAAAGACTGGTGATGGAAAGAAGCCAGTTGACAGAGGAGCACTGCAAGTCCTTCCCTGTCTGGGCTGCATACAAGCAAAAGAGCGTGCAGGAGAAAAGCTCTCGATCCACAGACTCGGGGGAGACAGGTACAGGTGATTGTAAAGGGTCATGAGCCTCAGGGCCCAGGACTTTTTGAGCTTTCCTCAGCTCACTAGTGATGGCTATTCTTGGATGTCACCTTTACTGAATGTGGAATTAATTAAAACCCAAGTGTCTGTGAGGGGTTTTTCTTGAATCACTTGAGGTGGGAAGACCCACTTTAAATCTGGGTCATTTTGTCTGGTGGCAGCTTATAAAAGCAACATGGAAGCAGGAAGAGCAGGGCTGGAGAGATGGCTCAGTGGTTAAGAGCACCGACTGCTCTTCCAGAGGTCCTGAGTTCAAATCCCAGCAACCACATGGTGGCTCACAACCATCCGTAATGGGATCTGATGTCCCTTTCTGGTGTGTCTGAAGACAGCTACAGTGTACTCATATACAAAATAAATAAATCTTTAAAAAAAAAAGAAATGTAAATAAGAAATACTCAAGTTAATAAAGATGGGAAAAAATGGGACATAGAACTAAACAGAAAGTTCTCAAAAGATGGACTACAAATGTTCAAGAAACATTTTTAAAAGATAATTCTATAGAAGCCTTTAAGACAGACGACTCAATAGGTAAAGGTTCTTGCCACCATGCCCGAGAATATGAATTCAACCCCCAGGCCCCACCTGGGTCTGGAAGCAGAGAACTGACTCCAGAAAGTTGTCCTCTGGCCTCCACCTACAATCCCACACAGTAAATGAAATAGACAAAAATGTAAAAAGTAGATAGGTGAGGTATTTAATGAGTGAGGGCGCATGGGGAGGTGGATGCTTCCAGTTTCCCTCATTAAGTTCTCCTCGTTAAGAAGAATGCACTGACTGAAAAAGACTGAGCCCATGAATAATAGGGATAGAGGAGGGAGAAGAAACCCAGGTCAAAGCCACAGAAAACATTTTTAACCTAGCATAAAAGATTTTCCCCAATCTATAAAGGAGGTGCTTGTCAAGGAGCAAGAGGCATACAGAATACCAAATAGGACCAGAAAAGGAATTCCCCCACAACATATAACAATCAAAACAGTAAGTGTACAGAACAAAAACAGGGATACTAGCTGGGTGGTGGTGGCTTGTGTCTTTCATCCCAGCACTTTGGA